>NC_059541.1:11353549-11688811 GCF_905220415.1 Colias croceus
CTTTTGGGTATTAATATGAATTTGATGATATGTATTTGGTTTTTATCAAGTTTACATTTAACGTCCTATTTGAGGTTTGTTGGGAAAAGGAGGCACCATGGTAGATTGTTGCAAAAAAATTGTCAAAAGTAAAATGAATATTATATATAGTATAAGTAACACAGTGATTACTTATCCTTCACGGGGACTCATGTTGATGGAATTTCACTTATTTCGATGATATTTTAATTATTTTGAAATAAAAATTGCGTCTGGCACCTATTTAACAACGAAAAAAACGTCTTGCAATAAAAAAATTATGTCTGATGGATCTATCTAAAGGCAAAAGATTAAAAATTACGCGTTAATAAATGACTTTAAATTACGGATATTTTCCTGTGCAGATAAGATGCGCACTAATAAACGCAACCACTCCGGCCAGCCAGACAGCCCGGACTCTAACCGAAATAGGAAGAGGAACATTATATCAAAGAACCAACTATACTAAAATTCTCTCTTGTCAACGTTGGTAGCTCCTATACGAGAAAAGGTCTTACTTTTAACTTTATACTTTATTTTTAGGTGGTTTTTATTCGTTTCACTTGTTTCTAGAACCCTCTAGAAGTATCGTATTGGTAACTATGAAATAGTGTGAATTCCGCCTAGCTACGAACTTTCCTCATAACACCGTCATAGCTATTGTAACAACATCAGAAGCATTGCGATATTTCATAACTTTTCTTTATTGAATTTTATTATATTCTCTCAATAACCACGAGATTTTATCTTCAAACAAATTAGCTACTTAAAAATTAAATATCACGTTTCCTTTATGATGTTTCGTACAGAATTTACATGAAAGAAATTATATTTTCAGGTATATTTAATATCTTTAGAAGGTAAAAGAAGAGTATGTTTGTGTGGGTATAAAGTATACAGTATAATATAATGTGGCTCAATGGTTACTCTTCCATTACAAGTGATAACTGCGTTAAAAACAACCGACTTCAAACTTGCACTTGCAATATTTACAAATACAGACAAAAATGCTCATAAAATAAAAACTTCTAGGCCTATCCGAATAAAATTTTTATGGGACCAATTCGACACCATCCCGCATTGAACAAAAAAAGAATAACGTAAATCGGTTCAGAAACCTCGAAGTAATCGGTGTACATACATAAAAAAAGAACATACCGGCCGCATTGATAACCTCCTCCTTTTTTGAAGTCGGTTAAAAATATAAAAACAGCTCAAGTTATTTTCCCCTGTACAACAAATTAACTTCTATATAACATGAGTGTGGATAATGAGTTAACAAACATATTAATATAAAAGCACACGAGCAATTATAATTTCACCATAAACACGCAACAAAAATTGTTTACAAAGCAGCAATAGCGCAACGCGTGAAACAGCTTTAAGGTATAATTACACATTTAAATAAACAAGCCGAATTTCAACTCAGAGCCGGCTCTGATAAGGCACGAAGCACTTGAGTTCGGCACAACACTGCACTTACCTGCTACGGAACTACGAAGATAGGATACGGTATTATTTTTTATTAGCTTTTCGTTTTGCGGCTTCGCCCGCGTAGTAGTTGCCGTGGAATGTCATTGATAAAACCTATTCTATATCCTTTCTCAGGTTACAAACTATGTTCGTATCAAATTTCATCGAAATCTGTTCAGTGATTTAGGCATGAACAAGAGGTATACAGATAGACTGACAGACAAGAGTTACTTTCACAATTTTAGTAGGGATTTTTGAATAATTTCTGGAAACTTTTTAAAGCTATTCAGCCCATATTCGATAGGTTCAATTAAGACGAAATATGAGGGTCTCATTTGGTATAAACTCTAAACTGACAGGCATGTATAACTTTTTGTTAACGTATGTAATTAAAAACACAATGTTTACAATTATGTTCAAGATACTTTAGGTAATGAAATATTTATTAATTATACTCTACTCTCAAGTAATTAAATAATGAGCATCATTTGACTATTGTCAGATTTGTTGGTAATAATAATTTTTATATTATTTATTAGATGTTAATAAAAGCACAATAAATGTTAATAAAAACCTTCGATCACATATAATTCCACATGATCTGTATATTAACGTTTTTGTAATCAATACCAAAACCTTTTTTTATATAAAGTACCACATCCACATAATATTATGACTTCTCTTGGATGTTATGAAGATGCTACCAAGAGGCATGCCCTGACAAAGGTGCTTCAGTCACTCGCCGACCAATTTGCTCGCTACGGGCATCATTAATTATTTGTATATTCGATGGAAACCCCATTACACTGTAAATAAAGGTATTTTTTGCGCTATTTTAGGGCGATTTTTAGCAGTTTCTAAATTATATGTTAAGTTGTTATTTTTGGTTTACTCAGTATTTTGAAACATTAGAGTAATTAAAAAGTTTATTACTTACAAATAAATTTTGTTTGTTTTTTATTCGCTTTCTCACATATTAGGTATGTAGTGCTCCTCAACATGTCCAGATTTATTTCAAGACTATTTTGAAAAAGTAATTTGTGTATATCGTAATATAAAATGCATCAATACTTCCTACACAAAAAAACAAATGAATTAAAATATATTTTTAACAAATTTCCTCAAGTGTTTGAATTCAAATACAATTTATACAAAGTAATTATCACTGAAATGGAAACATTGATTACAAGCAAATCAGCAGACATCTAGTTAAATCTTAATATCTAGAAATTTCGACTAGCTAATCTAAAATCTAGATTTGAATTCAAAGCGCTTCATTGCATTGCGATTGTATCAAAATCTATTTGTATGCAAATTCTCTTATTTCGTACATGAGTGTCTTTTTTAACACGTTCGCGGACAGTAACGAACACAGGCGTCTATACAGCTAAAAGTGTTACGACAGTACGTCTGTCGACGTATCAGTTTTTACTTGCATAAAATCAGTACGCCACACGCCGTGCGATTTTTCATACTATCATAAAGAACGGCATGTTGTACTGTCTTGACAGGTATAATTACGACTTTTGTACTGTCACTGTATTATTTACAAAAATTCGTCAAAGGAAGGTACTTCCACGCACACATTCATATTTTTATACCCCTCTCCCGCGCACACTACGCCCGTGGGCGCCATGTTTGCATACGGTTAGTCGAGTACTGCGCCGCTGCGGTGATCCCGCGTGTCGCTGCATGTTTACGCGCACAATTGTTATTTAGAAAGTGAGTATTTTGTTTCCAACGTAATTTAATTGTTTTACTCATACTGGATATACTAATTCAAGTCTAGTTGCTTTTGTAAACAACATATTTATGTTGTGAACACGATTTTCTTTAACTAAATTTGTAACGAATATTTTTGCAGATGGCGTCTCGAGACTCGTTCGAAAAATAACAAAAACTTCTCAAGACCTGTTTGATGCAGCGTCTACCCCTGAATCGAGTCAAGACCCATTTGGGTGACTATGAATCTGATGCTGAGTGCTTACGACGTTTACGCCTATATCCGTTCTGTCATATCATATGGTTTTTTAACCATGTGTTGTTACCACAGACATACATTAAGATAGACTACGCGAGTGTATGTACTTCCCGTGTCCAAACTAAGCATAAAACGCTTGCTTGACGCTTACCTACACTCAGTCCGCGCTTGCAGTTCGCCAAGGAAAGACGTGAAACGGAATAGAGTAAAATGCCGAATAGCGCAGTAATAAACTGTAGAAACTCCACAGTTATGAGTGGCCGAGTTGTCGGAGATGTTTCCTTCCACCGGTAAGTAATTTTCTAATCAGAATATGCACTATTTATTTTAAAATCAATTAAAGAATATTTGTGGAAAACGATCGTGACAAACATGGATACGAAATCATACGGAATGATTCGGAATACATTGCGGCTTTTACTTGGCACGGTAAAGATGGCGTCGTATGATAATATGCAATGAATAGCGTCTTCTCATTTTTCTGTTCTCATTTTTCTGTCCAATTTTGTGTTTAGTGATGTTCATTCGATGCAACAGTTCTCGATTCTAATCGATTTTGTAATCGAACACGAACATCGAACTTTTCGTTTAGTTTCTAAAAATTGTTCTTTTTGTTTGAGTTAGACTCGTCCATATTCTACAACAAAAAAGATAAGTACCTACTTATAATAAATAATATGGGAAATATTCACAGATATATAAACATTACTTGAAGCAGATGTAACTTTTCCTACAAAACGCGTGGCCAATTACGCACACCAATACAAAATTCATAAACAGGGCCGAATTCAGTACCTGTGTCAGAAAAAATATAATCACCTTCGTGACGTTTAACATTGTTTTTTCTTATTAATATTATATTATTATATGTGGCAAACAAGCAGGTGGGCCATATCCACCTGATGGGAAGCGGTTACTGTAGCACTATGGACGCCTGCAACACTTGTACATTGTCCTGTTGCGATCGCTTTGTTTTATTGTGAATATGAATGGATTATTCCCATACCATATACATACTAAAATAATTACAAATCTAATATAATACTGTAATGTCGAGAACGATTAATTTTATCTTTATTAAACGACTTCAAAAATGAAGGAGGTTTTCAATTCATCGGTTTCTAAATATTATGTTTATTTTTGTATGTATTTTCGCAATAACTCAGAGAATAATAGCTTTCTAATTAGTTTCATTCAAATTTTATCACAATTGGTATCAGTAGTTTGGGTGGAAGTAGAGTTTTTATCTGAGAGATACGTACCATATTTGGATTTAATTTTGGTAGTAATTTTATAGCGAATTGTCATTTTTTTTTATCACAGTATAGGTAGTCATAACTTTGCAGACAGCAGATTACCAAGGGCGGAGCGGGAACATGATGTGCACCATCGCATGTTGCATCAATTACTTCCCAAAAATTCTCGTAGCGTACGGCTTCTACGATGTATGTACCAATGTGTAAATAAAACAATAAAAACCAGATTTTTAACAATTATTTATTTTGAAACAACACAACTTTTTTAAATAATTTCTATTGGACAAATTAGTGTCTTTACATTTGTGTTTACATCGTAAATTAATATAAAATCACTTACAGGTGCTTTGTCGGCCTTTAATAAACAAATACGCTCTTTTCTTGAAAGCCTTTATATTTGCTTAAGCTACTGTCATAAACCTAAACGTAGTATTGAATGTACTTCGTACAAAATTATATGTCCTGGGGGAGTTAAAATTTAATTGGAGGGCAAATGACCGTAGTTCGGCTGAATATGATTTGTCTAAAGTACTACCACGGGATTTTTTTAAATACCTCACCAGAAAATCTTTATTATTTCCCGGTATATTGTTTAAAATATGTATATTATCTTCTTGATTTAATTTATCTTTCAGTTCAGCAATAATATTAGAAAACTTTGCAACTTTACGTTTCAAACGGATGCGTTGTTGACGCAATGCTTTGATCTGTTTATTTTTTGTTAAAATCTTCTTCTTCAGTGATTCCACTAGCTTTTCGACTGTTTGTGGTTTCAAGACATTAACATTTGAAGGTCCTGGCAAATTTTCTGTAACCTAAAAATTAATATATTTTTAAAAATCCTTGTGGCAAAAAAACAGAACACATTTCTATAAAATAGTGGTTTTGGTATAAATTTATAGAATGTATAAAGCATCTTAAAAAATAACAACAACTTAACCACAAGGAGTATTTCAGGATAATTTTAATATTCAGAATGCTTAATATAAATAAAATAATAAATTCCTTACATTTTGAATCTCACGAAGCACTGGAAGCAAAGTTTTAACCTGTTTTTATTGGAGGTGAACATAATTCTTCTTCCTGCAAAAAAAAAACTTGCATATTGTGTAACTAATATCTAACACTAATTACAATTAAAAAATAAAGCAAGATATCAAGAAACAGCTTATTAACATGGCAAATTCAGCATTCACATCTCAGCAGGGTTACATTACAATAACACATTACTTCCTGTGTTAGTAGGAACCCATTCAATCTAGTTAATCTATTATTAAGACAGGTGGACCATGATTTGATGACCCTCTTATACTGCGGACTTTGTAAGCTTTAATTACTTAGTTGTTGATCAAAATATGTACATAAGAATTGCAACAATGGCTACATTGACAGTTATGAATATGCTATATTGTTGCTAACTTATTGTACAATGTACATTGTACACCATAAATGACAATACTCATAACTAACATGTATAGCGCATCCTGCACTTGTAATTGGAAAGCATGTTGGAAAAAGTAAAGTGCTGGGTCTGGTACTGGTGGAAAATTGAGGTGGATGAAGAAAATGTAATATAATAAGGAAGTAAGATGTTAGATGTTAAGCTTACCTCAGAAACTTGTTCAAATATAGTTGGCAATGCACCAGGTCGTAGATTTGTACAAGATTTACTAGTATCTAAGTATTAATTTACAAAGTGCTTCGAACATAACAAGCTATTGGGTTTCGGTTTCCACGTTTGACGATTCATATTTACTATCCAAAGTTGTCGCAGAGCGATATCCTTAGGAAACCTAAAACAACGTGAAACTATGAGGAGTTACCTTATGAAAGTATGTGCCTATTGAACAAAGAAATGTATACAGCAAATATATATCAATACTTAACTGAATTCGGCCCTGTTCAATACTAACCTACTTTTGAAGTACAGAAGCTGTCATAACAAATGTAAACAAATTTGTAAATTTGCAAGAAATTTAAGCCCAGTTCATTGGAACAAGCCAATATTGGATGGAACAGATAATACGCATAGTAATTAGCGATTGTGCCTTAAAGACTTTCAAAAAAAGAGTTGATTTTGGTAGTATTAGCCCGACAGAAATACTGTTTATATTGAACCTTAGATAAATTACCTGTGAAATGATATTCCTTGTATTTTCTTATGACTGGAACTTTCACAATTACTTGCACAGCATTTTACCATATTGATATTGTTTCTTTTTAACGTTTTTATAAAATATTTTTAAATATTTTCAATAAAACACTCGACTTCAAGACTTTGGTTTTGTGTATGTCAAGATGGCGACAGATCGAAAAAATGCCACGCGCTTGACAACTGTCACTGTGTGTGTTAGTGTTGTTACAAGCGAAAAACAAGGATAGTGCATATGAGAACATTGAACGAGTAAAAGAGATAAAATATTGAGTTAACACATACAAAAAATATGTCTCGTCTGCTTATATTTGGATGTCTGTGGAAATATTATCTAATTATAATATAATATTTAATAAATTCTAGTCTTGAATCGATTTTGTAATCGATTACGATTCATTTATTTGACTACCTCTTAGACATAGATCTGGTTTGTGAACTACCTACTAACAAGGAAAACCACGGAATACGTAAGGTGTTTTAATATTAGTGTACGAATTATAATAGCGTAGGTAAACTTACTTGAAAATATAGAGAATTTATGAAGATCACGCGAAGATCAGCACCCAAATTTCCTCCAATTCGTTTTTGCGCTCGTGCACACAACCTCTCATTGAAAAGTCTATCATCGTACTCCTATACTAGAATCGCCGCGCGAGTGGCGTCCCTAATCGATTTAGCTTAAAATGAAATTTCCATCACTAAAAAGCGCTCGTGACGTCATAACGCGTCAAGGTCAGTACAAAAAATATGACACGCTTGGTTTTCATACAGATCGCGGTACTTGCGTTGTCTACTTAATATAATATGTCTGTGGTTGTTACACTACGCCCCTGGGCAATGTATGAAAAAAAGTAGTGTCTCATTAGCTTCAACCTGTAAGATTGCACTGTCCGCGAACGTGTTAAACAACACTACATTCTTATTGTTCTGTAAGGGAATTTTAATTAACAGATGTAAGGTTCGGAAAAAAGGATCTGCATTTTTCTTAAAATGTAAATTTTATAGGTTTTGACTAAAGTCAACTGAAATTTGTCTGTAGAAATTTGTCTGAATATTCTATTCTTAATTTTATATGAATTTTGATGAATTTAACCCATTGAGCCCCAAGCGGCCCGATCGGTCCCAGACACAATAGATTTTCTATTGTGTCTGTGGTTCCGGGGCCTGAGTTACTATTTTCATTATATAAAAATATCTATGTTAAAAACAAAACGGGGGTCCATTCCCTTAACATGATAATTTTTAAGCTATTGCATAGCTTCTATCGCGGGCCTTGAGCGCGGGGACCGAATCGAGAAATTCCGTAACGAAATAACCTCACGCTCTCCACTCCGACGCGACGGGCTCGGAGGTGTGGCTATGCAATAGCTTTACCGCGGCAGTCCCCTAGTGCCACACGTCTTTTTTATATTATTTGAAATTCCGTTATAAAATATTCCTTTTTTAAAAACATATAAAATTTCAGGCAAATCTATTCAGTATGTTTTGAATGAAAGAGCACTAGACATCTTCAATAGGATACAATATGATGTTTTGGATAAGCATCAAAAGTGTCACTATAAAAATTTATTATCAGATTTGAACGCAGGTATTATACAAATTGGCCTTTTTCAATCACAAAGCATGTTATTGACAGGAAATTGGAAACGTCATAAATAAATGAACATATGAAAATAAATTTTATTTCGAAAATTTATTATTTGTAACAGATTTTGAGCTGTTTGATTTGTAAAAAACAATGTCGAATTGGAAGTATTGTAGACGCCTGGGGGCATAAAAAATAAAACGCTACAAATTGAGAAAGCAAAGGTTTTTAGGAATATCGGTTAAAAATAGGAACCTTTACATTTTTTGCCTTCAATTTCACGGTAGAGAAACAAATGAGTTGACTTGGGTCTAGCTTAAATGAAATGAAACATATAGAAAATACCTCTAATTTCGCTCATTCTTTATTTTCTAGAACCAAAAATCAAAACATTTTAATCTCTAGTTATAACGTACAAAATATCTTCGTATAAATGTTCTGAAAAATCTTAATTTTAAAGAATTTGTCCATGCCACAATTACAACGAAAAGGGATAAACGATTCAACGAATAAAAACAGTTAAAGTATTATAAAATATACATATATGGTATACCATTCTAGCCTAATATTAGATGACAAGATTAAAAAAATATACAATTTACCCTATGAATATACCAAAAAACATACATAAATATAAAGCCTAACCTCTTAATTCTGCCAAAAAAAACATTTACTGACCAAAAAATCAACTAAACGATAGCCTCAGATTGACACATGTTCAATGTTCATCACACAGTGCGCTCACGTAGGGAAAAATGAAAAAAAGATCATAATAGTTAGCGGTGCGGACCGTCATTAATCATTGTCGAGAGTCTCAGTTGCAGCGTCTGCCCGTCAACCCTTTTTTCTCGACCCAACTTAATTAATTCGTTTCAAAAACACGTACCTATTTAACGCAATTCATCTTACCTCGTGAGGACGTTTTAATTAGTTTAAACCTGCTTTGTGCTGATAATGAAGAAATTAATTGGAGCATAAGTTTAAAGGAGGTTTTTCCCCGTGTTTAGGGATGTTGGGATAAATAGATTGAGGATGGAATGACCGGTGAATGAGGCGTTTTGAATGTATTTGTGGTTTTAATTTGATGCTCTGTTCTTTAACAACTGAGGAGGAGGAGGACTAGCGTAATTGATATTACCTAGAGATTTTAGCAGGGACTTATGATTATAAAAATAACGTTATATTCTTATCGGTTTGGATGAGGATTCTATATCTATAAATGATTTTTGATAATAGTTTTTATTAAATTATTATGAGATAGGATAAGTGTATAGAAAATTACGTGTTACGTAAATTACCTCCGTGCTAGTATCGAAGATAGTAGATTTAAGGTTTATATGGTACACTTTTTGTAAATGTCTTTGAACTGCTTACATATTTAACATAATATTATTATGTATCTAACTAGGTATATGCTCTGCATGCAAAGAGTATATTTCCTATAAACATGCTACAAGCATCGAACCATTAAAAACATATTAACTCGGAATCTCCGTTTATCTATAGATCGCATCAATTCCCCATAAAACGTAACATTATTTAAATATATGCAACCGGTAAGCGGTTATCCGAATACGTATCTAATTCTGTCAGTAAAATAAGTTTGGCAAAATTCAATATTCCCAAAACAATATCGTAACACCTGCGGGCTGATTTCCATCCTACCCTCGCTGTGCCTGTATAAATTTCCAATTTAGAAACCTTACAATGGACCCTTGTTTGACATAAATAGTAGCTTATAGTTACGGTCCATGTGAGCTCGAAGAGTCAGCTTTTTCGCTAGCCTAGTGTGATGGCTGATAGTGGAATTCATTTTTTGTATTATTTTTGGGCTTATTATATATTATGGGGATAAGAACTATAAAACAGTGGTTATTTATCTAGAAGGTAATATAATTATTATTTATCTAGTAATATTAAAATAAAAGTTGTATTTGAAAATGCTATTTTATACTCTTATTTAAGTTTTATACTATACAGTTGCCTGTGATGTGTGTAGATCAAAGAAACTATGTACTTTTATATGTAATGAATTTAAAAATATAAGGCTAAATATTACTTGCTCTGTGGCTAAATACACACTGGCGCAGAATCGAAGATACCTTAACATTCATACAATAAACTAAACTAAATATTTACTTACCGCTTTCACATAATTTCATAGACCCGTAAACAATTCTAACTCGGTATAGTTTTTTGAAGTTGCCAAAAGAAAAGTTTCCACTCCCGCCGAGCTTGCGGTCGACCATTGGAACTTTGGAATATTCTGGAATTCCACTGTTCTATGCTTTCACATCCGCTGTGGTTTGCGTTAAAGTTAAATAAGTGAACAATTCCTACGGGACCCTATATGAAGGCTAGTTATACACGAGCGGCGTTTTGATCGCGACATTTTTTATTAATTTTAGTGAATTTCCAAATAATTTAATCATTATGTGCACTATAACAATCACATAATACAAGCTATAATAATTTTACTTTTTTTTTGTTTTACTTTCCTAAGTTATTGTGTTTTTATGTGAATTATAGGTACATGAATGTGTGCTATATGACATAACAGTTCTGACAGATGTTATCGATATATAGTACCTACATTTATTATTGGTGAATACATTAAAATAATTCCATTATCTATTTTCTTTTTGTGAAATATAAATGATAAATACGTATTCGAAAATGAAGACACGCGTTTTTGCTGAGTTGCTTCACGCAGTAATTTCTTTCCGTGGATGTTTGTTCTGTTTGGACCAAGCTATTGAAATTCAAAACACAAACGCAAACTTAAATCAATTAGTTATTACTGATAAGTAAAAATATTATGGTATGACTTATGAGGGATAGGTTTAAATCAATCAAATTATACGCCTTGTATGTGAACCGCCTTATTTCCAAGTTGTGTATATTTGTGTAATTGTTAACTTAAATACGAGAAATGCAGAAATTTAGCAACAGATGCAATGTATTCAGTTATTAAGTTTATCATCGTTTACCTTTGAGATATAAAACTTTACACAAATCACAATGGGTATTAATAGTGTTTTGAGCAAATATCTATATTCATCACACAAATAAGTAAAGTAGTTTCAGAACCTATTAGACACTAAAAAACAAATATTTCCTCTTTATAACGTTAATAAAGAAATACATGTTTAAAACACTTCAAATAACAGTCCCGTTTTATTATTCTACGTTAATTTAGAAGCAATTTCCTAGTGTAAACTTGTTACCTATCGTCTACTCAAGAGAGCTTCATTAAATCAATGGTATATACTTATAACTTTAACTTATTTCATTTAGTTGTCTGTTACAATTAAATGTATTTGATATTAAACATATTTTATTACATGCTAAAGTCTTTTGTATTGTATTTGTACTAGGTATTGTTATTCTAAATTAGTACATAATTGTGATTAAAAATGAGTAGGTAGGTATTATAAAGTGTGTCTAAAAAGAAATGCCTGGATCAGTTTAAATTTATTCAACATAGGTTTATTATGTAGCATGTAGGAGAAACGGTACAAGATCCATCGAAACTAAAAAAAGAACGTATGTTCCAAGCACACGTGTCCGAAGTAAAACTTCTTTGGCAAGTTTCAAAGATACTCTTACTCTATGACGTGACGGTATAGCCATGACGCGCCCTTTATTAAATTTTACACTCAAGAAGTTTCACTGCAAAATAAAGCATAACCAGATAGTGTTATACTCCATCATTATAATTAATTGATTAATTGGACCAGTCAGACATTCATTTATTAAATTAAGCACTTCATTAATTAACCAATCCATTAATACATCTGAACATTTAACCGAACCATTTCCATTGTTTATACCAATCAATAAAGAAACACTCAAACTATCTTAAGCACCAAAAGAGAAAAAACAATATCTTCCAGCCCATTTACATATTAATGGTTGCAATGTAAAGGGTTGTATGTAAATTGTGTATAAATTGGAGCAACAGTTCGCCCAAAATTGGCTGCGTAGAAGTTGGATTATCACGGGCTAGTTAACCAGGATCAGCTGATCCCGGCTTGTCAACAACAACAAATGATAAATCAACTTCGAGGAAACAATACGGCGAATTTAGTTGCCCTGCGAGATTGTGAGCCAGTGCAAGTTTGGAGATAATTCGTGTTTCATCTGTTTATTGTTTATTAATGAACGGTCAAAAGTATTGTTTGGTTATGGATTATTGCCTAATATCTTTATATACGGATTTTACGAGACAGAAAAGATGAATCAAAATAAGGAGTAAAAGAATAAAAGATAAAAGATTACTATCTTAACAGGAAAATGCCCTGTCTTATCGCAACATATCGTTAAGTAGAGTAAAAGTTAAAACTTGGACAATATTTATGTTACTTAAAATAAAAGGTAAGTATATAAGAAGTAGGTTTGAAATGAAATGAAAATTTGCTCTCACAAATTTATTAGTCAAACCAAACAAAAATACCTACAATTTACAAATTAATACTACCACTATAACTACTACTGCTACTTCTACACTTTCCTGCACACCATCTCTAGATTCATCTAAGATTGTATGTTTCAAACACTTGTAAGCAAACTCTGCCACTTCAGAAACCTAATTACAGCATTATGACTGCGCTGCGCTTCGCGGATGGTCTTAGCATAATGATAGATGAGCCTTCCTCGATAAATGGGCTATCTGACACCGAAAGAATTTTTCAAATTCGACCAGTAGTTCCTGAGATTAACGCGTTCAAACAAACTCTTCAGCTTTATAATATTAAGTATAGATATATTATAGCTCCCACTGTATCCCACCCTTATCCGCCATGAATTAATCAAATAGCGGAGTTATCACGCAGCTTGATTGATGCGCGGCTCCTTCGGACATTTTCTCTGGTGATTGCTATTGTGATGTTTCATTTAAATAGCCCACTTTGGTGAATCTAATTTGATTAATATCTGGATCAGTGCAGTGTTTATTAAGGACGAAACTTGAAGCTGGTTTTAATTTCTAATGGACAGTTGAAAATATCCACATGCAGTCTTTGCCTTAAATTGAATTATGTACCTAATCTAATTAGATGAGCCCAATTGTTTTTTTTATCAATTTTCATTTTCATGTTAGGCATTGTAAGAAATAAATACCTAAGTCTATGAAGTAAATACCTAATTATAAAATGTAAATTTTCTACCACATTGCCATAATTATTTAAAATTGTAATTCGAGTTAAAAATTGCCTCAAGAAATAAGCGACATTTTGGCACGATTTTGTGAAAACTCTATCCCGGAGTTGTCAAAATGACACTTGCAATTTGCATGTTTATTGTTCCGCCATCGTTTTTATCCTCCTCGTAAATTTTATGCCTTCTCTTATTATTTAATGTCTAAAAGTAAAATAAAAATTAACTTATTAGTTCAGTTAAGGTTGATAGAAATGGATTTAGCGTCGAGCTTTTAAAAGGTTTATTTCTAAACCTTATTTATATACTAGAATCAATAAAATATTCTGTTTAAAAAAATAAGGCATTAATAAATAAATAAAAACAGCTAGTCTGTTTGTTTTAATGCTTCCATCTTAGATTAAGGATTAGTCTCCGCGTTACCTTTTCAATCGGATACTCGTACGAGAATCAAAAGGTATCACGACATTTTTGTGGACACGTCATAAATCCACAAATCACGTGGTAATAGTTCACCAATGTTCTAGTTACTTCCATGGAAGCATTTAGTTGTGTTACGTAGGACATTCATCACATCCTACCACGCCTCTTCCTTGTCAGACGATGATGTAGTAATACGATGAGAATATTTTTCTATGGCATCTGTATTTTGACGTCATAGACTAGATTGATACATGCCGTAAAGAAAAAAAAAATGTCGCAAACTAAGGTCATTGAGTTTTAATTTTGATCGGGAATTGCGATTTCGGATTTACCGTATAGAAGAAATAAGTATTTTTGAGAAGTATCTATAATTTTCTAATGAAAAAAAATTGAAGTTTCATTATGAATATAAATAATAGATCAATACATTTGTAGGTTTAGTTAATTTTAAGCTAGTTAATTCAATAAAACTACATTCGGCTTAATTTTATATCTTTTACAGCAAGTAAACATTTTCGCAGTTTTTATCATCAATAACCTATAGGTAAATGTTTATCAACACGTAAGATTGCCAAAAACGCTTAAACACATTCAAAATTTCACACTTAAACTTATAAAAAACTATCTAAATAGTGTAAAGCTCAGAGGGCTAGTTGAAACAAACAAAACAAACGGGTCATTGTGAGCCGTTTAAAATTTGACGAAGCAAAATAAAGTCTGTAACGAGAGCAATTATGAAATGCGTTTCATTTTCAAGTACGTTTTGTAACAAAGCCTCTTGTCGTTGATATTTCCCGCCATGGATGTAGTGCACTGGAAGTGTTTTTTTAATTTGTGGAATTAATTAAAAACATGAAGTAAAAGTTATTGGACCTTTGGTAGAGGTGTACGTATGTTATTTTTATACAGTACTAGCTTACCGCCCGCGGCTTCGCCCGCGTTTTCAAAGAAAAACCCGTTCCCGTAGGATTTCCGGGATAAAAAATATCCTATGTCCTTTCTCGGATATCAAAATATCTCCATACCAAATTTCATGAAAATTGGTTCAGTAGTTTAGGCGTGATTGAGTAACAGACAGACAGAGTTACTTTCGCATTTATAACATTAATATGGATTTAACGGGAATAAAAGAAATATAGTTTATGGTACTCAGTAAAGATGTAGCTTTATGATGGTAAAAGTATTTTTAAAATGGATAGAGCAGTTTTGAGTTAAACCGTAAACAACTTAATCTTTCCTGTCTTCTTCTTTCTGATTTAAGCTTTAACAAATAAAAACTGCTATTATTTAACATCATACAATTTAGGAAAGAAAGACAGAAAATACATTTATTATTCATTTGAATGTACTTAAGTATAAATAAAAGGAGAATGCCCATTTTTGGTACTGGTTTTTCTCATGCATCAAGACAACAATACTATTAAAAAAATCTCGGCAATTTAGAGGACTTCTTACCATCGGAAAATATATTTTGAACAGGGAATGTTTTGTAAAATCTAATAAGACATGTAATTGTTTAGATCCGTTATTATAGATTTAGTGTCCATTACCGTTTACATTTTTGGTACAGGCTTTTCTCATGCATCAAGATAACAATACTATTTAAAAAAATCTCGGCAATTTAGAGGCCTTCTTACTATCGGAAAATATTATATTTTGATCAGGGAATGTTTTTTAAAATCTAATAAGACATGTAATTGTTTAGATCCGTTACCATAGATTTAGTATCCATTACCGGTTACCACGGTAACCGAGCAACTATTATGACATTTACTATGGTAAATAAGGGTAAATAGCAAAATGTATGTGGGAATAGGATAAAATATTAAGATGTATTTCATGATTACTAGTTTTATTTTTAGTCTGTGTTTTTCTATTATTTAATCTGTGGACATGTTATCTGTAGACTGTAGATTTTTGGTTGTCTATGACTTGATTTTGTGATTTTTGGTACGATGTAATAGAGGGTTGTTGAAATGATTTTTGATATGTAACCGGTGTCTGGGAAATAAATCGATTGGGCGAATTTGGCTTTTTCATTTACACCATCCCCACATGTATTTATATCGATTATTGTTTTCATTGAATTACAAAAAAATCAGTTTACATGAAATCACTCTGTAAGGTATTGTTTATACACTGTAGGTTGTTTTAACATAGATAGTGAAGTAAAATAATTAAAATATTAAATATATATAAAAAAATATTATTATGACATAGCTTGGTAGGTAACCAGTTATTTTTTATTTGTTTCTTTCATCGAATATGTAGTGAAAAAATGATTTAAACAACAACAACAATATGTAAACCGAATAAAAACTCTATTGGCATTTTTTAAATAACATATATTTAGGTTTTCTTGAAATCCGTCCCGGAAGATTTCTGGTGCCTACCTACACTAGCCGATGAACAAATAGACTTTGTCTGAAAGCATAAGCTCTACGCATAGATTAAATATGTTAAACGAAAAATAACCTTCAGACGATAAAATACTACCTAAATCACACATAAACCTAACTAAATGGGGTTTATTTAAGTTTTGAGGTTAATTCACATTTTTCTCAATATCTTGAAAATCCCTGTTTTTATCACAAAAAAATCAATTGGTAAAAATCTGTTGAATATCGAAGAACCCTCCAAAACCACTCTGGCATTGACGCAACACTATACTGTGGTCCATACTTTCATGGGCATTCTCCTTTGTCGAAATTGTTTTTGTCAGCTTGGGATTAAATACTATTGTGTAAACAAACAGACCTCTCCAATACATAGGATCGTGTACGTGACAGAAAGCAAGTTATAATTTTCGGTAAGTATATTGTTTTCAGCGCTATATTATAAAAAAAAAAAAATATTTGAAAATTGTATGTACCAGCATATAAAGAATACATACGAATTCAAAATCCATACTTCAATCCCTACTAATATTATAAATGCGAAAGTAACTCTGTTTGTCTGTCTGTTACTCAATCACGCCTTAACTGCTGAACCAATTTGCATGAAATTTGGTATAGAGATATTTTGATACCCGAGAAAGGACATAGGATAGGTTTTATCCCGGAAATCCCACGGGAACGGGAACTATGCGGGTTTTTCTTTGACTGCGTGAGTGATGCCGCGGGTGGAAAGCTAGTTCATATATTCAAAGAATAAACCTTAAGGGAAAATAATAAAGACTCGATTTACTACAATAATTACCTAATTATTTTAAATGTACCAACAGTAAAGCCGTCCAGAGTCCATAACTCAATGGAATGTGTTTATTTTTCATCATTTGATGTCATTCAGCCGGAAACATTAAAGTAAAGTGCCTTTTGTGTAAAATGAGATTTTTAATTGGAATTAAATGATTTTTAAACGAGTCACGTTAAATGAAATAGTACTCGTATTGCTGGGCATCTAGTGGGTAAGTGTTTCTGTTTTTATTTATGACCATTTGTTGTCTATGATATCTTAATATCTTAATATGTATATATTATAAAGGCGAAAGTTTGTAAGTATGGATGTATGGATGTATGGATGTTTGTTACTCTTTCACGTAAAAACTACTGAACCGATTACAATGAAATTTAGCACACATATAGAGGGTAACTTGGATTAACACATAGGATAGTTTTTATCCCGGAAATCCCAGGGGAACGGGAACTATGCGGGTTTTCCTTTGCAAACGCGGGCGAAGCCGCGGGCGGAAATCTAGTATCTATATATATTTGAGCACAGGTAACCAATTATATTACTAACAACATCTTAGAGTATATATACTATCTATAGAGTGCGAACAACCAAGTGGGAACAGTAGGCACAGGTGGGAACAACACGACGCTCCCGCCGCGAGCGCTCGCAGTCGTGGTTGAGTGCTCACGAAGTGCATTGCTCTAGATTTTTTTCATATTTACGAATAAACGTGGTGAAATGTGCAGTTCTATCTTGCAAAAACGATACTAGAAAATAAACAAAATTGAAATCCACTATCAAATTTCATCAGTAAGTCGATTGTTTTACATAATTTGATGAAAATAAATCTAGCATCGCGGGGGTGAAGAGTAGGTGGGAGGCGGACACGCGCAGGCTCGCTCGCGCGCCTCACTGCCGCCACGTGATCGTAGTGATGTGACCTGACCAACGCTGTACTCGATATAAAGTTTACTAGAAGAACTATATTTTAACAAATTATTTATTTAACTTTAAAATTAAAACTCTTTTAAAAATGTATTATAAATAAATTTGTGGTGTGTTTTGTATGATACACTTTCTAAATTATGAATGCGAATGTATTATAGTGTAAATGTAAAATATGTAATGTTACGATATATTTTCTGAACCGCTAAATTGATTTTGAAGATTTTGATAGTAGAATGGATAAAATTGAATAAAAAAATTATTAATATTATTTATTATATTATCATTTTAAATTATTAATTATTCCTTAATATTTTTTACCATTTTTAAAACATTATTATTATTGTTTGATTTATTATTAAATAAATAGCACTAAACCCGAACTTTTATTTTATTAACTTTATTATTTAACAAGTACTCACGTTTTTCTGATATTCCAATCAAACATATTTTTTAAAGTACTTATAATTAATACAAGAAAATTTCTTATATAATATTTAATATTCAAATGGAATAAACAAACTTTATTCAGTTGGTAAACAAATTTAAAATTACATATTTATACTTTATTCATATATTTTTCCTTTAATAACTTATTGAACATAAAATTTACTTATGATACATATTTATTTACATAACTTATCGATAGTTCAACACGCAATTGATATCTACCCATCCCTATTTGTCACACACACATCTATATAGTATCTATAGCTCATCTGCCTACGATGCGCACTATGCAATTTGTGCAATACACTCGCTCTATACTATTGTAATATATACTCTAAGAACAACATGAAAATTCTATTTTTAAACTATTTTTTTCTTCGTGGCCAGTAGGTAGCTTTTTTTCTTTTGTAAAAATGGTGATGTTAAAAATAAGCGCATTCGCTCAGTTTGAATTTGGAACGTGTGCATTTTTTTTTCAATGTCACTAGCCAGCCTGTAATCTTGAGAACTTTAAAAATAAATAATATATTAAGTATAAATGAATAAGGCAGTTTTCAATACGATTATATTACACACGTACATAGATGTATCTGGGACATCGATCACGCGGCAATGTACCGTGTCTAACGGATAGCACGGACACAAATGTGGCTCTATATCAGACCATCCGATCGGCATGATAATATAGTTTAAATTGATGCCTTTGCTCCTAACACTATGTTATTTATTTAATTTTGTTCGACTTTACTGAGACTTATCTTTTATATTCAGGCTGTCCTTTAAGGCCTGAATCGGGTAGAATCCCCTTTTGATACCGAAAATTAACTCTAGTTATAACCGTTTTTCTTCTTAGATTCTTTATGTACATATCTAAAAAAAATGTATATTATAGTTTCGAATATGATAAAGGGAATGGTTGTTTTAATTTGTTTATTTTACAATCAGGTTTTTTGAAAAAAAATCATGAACTGAGGTCGATTTTTGTACTTTAAACCAAAACGCTAAGTCAATATAATGTCAATTATTGTAGTGTTTTTACAGTGTGTTTATGAAATTGAAACACAGGGCATGGTTGTTTTAAATTTTGATTCAATATCCAAATATCTTTTTAAATAATTTTTATACGTACTTTTACTACGATAGATTCGCGCCGGTCCCCCGATTCCGCCTAGTAAATCGTCGCCAAGGTCGCTAGCCCCTATTAACGCCTTAAATAAAAAAATAAAAAAGAGAGAATTGAATCTATTGAATTTAGCCTTAAAGAATATCATCCTGAAGAATTTACGTTTTACCGCGAATAAAATCTTGAAGGATTATTATCCATGATTAGTTTGGGAGAGTATATTGCGATAATAAACTTGCATATTGCATATAAGTCTAGGTTGGAGATTTATAATAAATTGTCTGTATAAATGTATTTTTAAAATTTTATAAAATATATACATTTAGTATAAATGAATTAGTTCTATACCTTTGAATTTGATTAAGCTGAAGAAGGTAATCTTTTCATTAAAAATAAATAAGCTTACAACTCGAAAAAAGTAATGTCAAAAATGAAAGGAAAATATTAAATTCCTGTGACGCCACCAATAAAGGACCTTTCGCGCCATTTGCATCCAATTTGCATAAAATGTGATAACAATTTACAAATTGAACTTCGAATTTTAACAGAATTTGAATTTAAAATAAGATAACAATAACAAAATCATCATAATTCATTGAGAATTAAACGAAGATAATCAAAATTTTGCGACAAATGGTTTCAGGGAAAATAAGACTGATAAGTACTACTTCGGAATTCAAATATTTTTGCATTTAAAAATGCCGGAATAAAATTCAGTTAAACGTCGGTGGAACAATTATTTCTTCTTCAAGAACGATTTTATTTAAGCCTACAATCTAGATATTTAAAATAACAACTTTTCTATAATATTTTATAAAAACATTTCATTCACTGTACATTTTTCTGTATTCGTTTATATTAAACTGTTTCTAGTCCAAAATTTGGGCGAGAATAAGCTCTGTTTCTTGAATGAAATACCGACAATATAAAATAAAGAAAACCTTATTTTGCTACTAAACTTTTGAAGCATATTTAAAGTACCGAATCTCTTTGCATGTGTTTTTATATATAGAATCTTTCAATGTATATTACAAGTAGCAACATTATATCACTAACTTCGATACATATCTTAGTGAATTAAGTATACCTTTGGGATCAGGAACGACAGCGCAATTGGACCTCCAATTTATGCCCCTTGCCCTAATGACACCGTCTGGGAATATAAATATTAAATATATCACTAATATTGGTGTGTTTCAAGGGAAATAGGTCTTGTGTATAATCTTTTAATTGGAACTAGAGTATCTATATACTATATCCACATAATATTTTTGTATGTAATTCCAGTATTTATACACTAAGAACAAGCATATTTTGTATGTCACAAAGTTTATCTCGTGCCTTTTATATCTACGAATCTATGTTGATAATACTGTGATTTCAAAGACTAAAATTGTTACATTGTAATATTATATTGGTGGTGGTAAGGTGAAATAAATAAATAAAAAAAAAAATAAAAAAAAAATATTATAATGTAATACTATACCTACTATACTATTACATTATGCATATTAATTTATAATATCTAGGTAGGTATAAGGTATATTGAATATCGTATTTTAGGGTATATACTAGCCTTAAATGAAACGTCCTAACAGGTATAAGTTAGCAACTAAGATAGTTAATCGATCTATAATAGTGTTTGTAAAAATCTTTTTTTTTTTGTAATAAATTTCTATGGCATATTATTAGTCCTAATGTAAAAGAGATTTAAAAAACGGGCAAATGACACAGTCACATACACAGCCATAACTGTGCCATGATTGAAATCCTAAAAATGGGCTAGAGGTCGAATCTCTAGATATGAAATAGAGGTTTGCCCATGGATTTTCTCTTTCATCTACATAGTGCTCTACCCTCCTTTAAAAAAAATTTTTTGTTCTATTTTTCATCAAGGAAATCGAATACATCCTTTTCACACAATTATTAACCACATTACCATATTATAGTGTCGACGTGCTTATCGCGTGTGTAACTAACTACACCCTTGAGATCCAGCTCAATTCGACGCATTCATGGATGCATCAAATTTGTTCCCTAATCACCCTCCGTAGGGAAACGTAATGTATATCGTTTTAATTACCGGCTTATGACGAGTGGTTATTAATAAAGTACTAATTTAAATGTTTTGTTTACTGTAAGTTAGTGGAAATAAAAGAAATCTTTTCAGCTACCACTGTAAAAAAATAACTTTATTAGAAAACAACATAAGAAAGTATGCCATGAATATTTTACAAACGAATTCCTCATTACAGTATTGTTTGCTCGATGGACACAAAGTATGTAATATTCAAAGGATTGGAACTTAAGGAAGGATATAGGATAGATACTTTTTGTAAAAAAATCTGGTATGGAAAATGTATTGGTACTGGCGTTTAAAGATGAAATGCACTTAATGGAATATGCAGAAATTAATTAATAAATATTTTAAAGATGCTTTGTCTAGTCTACACAAACTACGAGAGCCCTGCATAGATTCAGCACATCTTTAATTATTTTTCCATCTTTGTCATAAACATCAGCATGAAGAGGCAAGCGAGTTAGTATTGAAAAGTAGTCGATTTATTTACTAAAATAACAATTATTGTACCTTTTCAAAGCTTCTTACTGCTACGGTTCTGAACTGACGTACACGTGTGCTTTTTCTTAGAATCGTTGATGTTATATGAGTTAATATGTACTAGTACGTAGTACATATTAACTCAATGGAATCGAGGTTGTTTTTTCTTTGATAAATGTAGTTCCAATAATATATATGAGTGAAACTGACTTATAATAAGATTTGAAAGAAATAAAGCAATATGAAATGGAATTAGGAATGAATTTTGTAGACAGATTAAAGATTGGAGTTTAAAAAACTAATTCATAGATACATATTACATACTTATTCTTATTCAATATAAAAATATGCCTTCTTTTATAATATTGTAACAATCAGATACAAAAATGATGAAGAAGTTCATAACACATAATAATACATTTTCCTGCAGTATGCCGAAAATTTAATAGTGTTACGGCCGGGTTATTAAAATAATTTAAAATTTATATCTAAAAATTTAATACTACGAGAATGAGGAATGTGAAAATGGTACGATTAATATTGCAGTTTTGCAAGCAACTATTAAATCACACCTAGTTCACTATTTTATCTGGAAAATATTTCAATGTTTCATTTAGATATCAATAAAGAGATATTGTCCTTAAAATCTGCATATAGATTTGAAGACTAAAAACCCTAATTTCATTAAGACTCATTCGGTATTTATAGTAACAAGTATTTTTTGTTATTACTACTATCACTCAGGTACTTCAATCCTCAAAAATATTTGAACTTGTATTATATTATAATAGCTTTCCGCCCGCGGCTTCGCCCGCGTTTTGAAAGAAAAACCCGCGTAGTTCCCGTTCCCGTGGGATTTCCGGGATGAAACCTATCCTATGTGTTAATCCAAGTTAACCTCTATATGTGTGCTAAATTTCATTGTAATCGGTTCAGTAGTATTTGCGTGAAATGGTAACAAACACACGCACACACACATCCTCACAAACTTTCGCATTTATAATATTCGTAGGATAATTTGTGGAACTATTGTTTTTCCTGACTTGACTATTGTTTCATAATCTTATTAACTAACATATAAAATATATAAATTGTCATATTTATACCTATATACTTTATTAGCAACAACCCAAAACTCGAATACAGTCTCAATTACAACAGTATTTATAGAATTGATGTATTGGATTAATAAAACACATAAAAACAAGCTTTTAGGGAAACCACCTAGGGCTTAAGATGAATCTAGGGAGCCGTAACTCAATTAGGTTTTGACGTTATACAATATTATTTTTTAGATTCTTACTCATTTTCGTCCCAAATGGGTTTAAATATGTCTCTTTGTGTTAGATACAATATATCTGCATGTTATGTATAAACAATGACCTATTATACTAGTAGACGCGGCATACGCCAACATCATTGCACTAAAAAACAGCGTAATTAATACATACCTACTTACTAACGCATTATCACCAATACAGTTGTTCTCTCTTTCACTCTCACGCACGAGACATAATACATGTCTCACTCATGTACTTCGTAATAACAACTGCCGATTAAAATGTAAAAAGAACGTCCAGCCACGAGTGAAACTCGGGCACTTAGCTGAGTTTTTTCTTGCCAAAATTGAGAGCGGGTAACGTATCTAGCTTTTTTATATATCATAGTGTATAAGGCCATAAAAATTATACTCTTTATAATTTACCACTTATGTTTATATTATCATTATTGTGAGTTTGTGCTCTTTACAATTCCATTTTTTAATTCTTTCTACCTGTATCAGTGATCGATTTTCTTTACAGACAAGTCCCCTCTCGCCAGATCGGGAAATTTTTTGTTAGTTCCCACTAGGGATTGAACCCAGGATTCTTCGGCTATATGCTTACGAGTTAATAGCACTAAGGAGGCAAACAGTTCCTTAATTATGCTCTATTATATCATCTTTTGTATCAGAAGCTTATTACCAACTGCGAGATTCACAAAATTTAATTGGCAACACTTGTGTTTCCATGTAAGAGTGTTTTAATTAAAAAGGCTCCGTGTTGCGTGAGTTAAAATTCTTATAGGAAGCTAATAATTAAACGTTTGAACAGCTGTGTAAGAAGAAAAAAACACATCCTGTTAATTTCATAAAGCGTCGATAGTGTTCACTAAAGGCATAATTGAATTGGTTTTTTGGAATACTTTTATTAGGAAAAGTAAAATTACATACTACTACTAGGATCATAACAATCTTGGTAATAAAATTTTATTAAAGTTAAACTTTTAAAGTGAAACTTTTATTACATCGTCTCAAACTTTTTGGTCAGCACAGCGCATGTCGCGTGACGCACGGTACGTACGATAATTATCGTACAAATACGATAATTTTTAGTTAAATGTCTATAGTCTGAAAAAAAGTTTCACTTTTACCGTGGTTTCATAAAACCACACAACATTTTTCAAACTTGCCTAATGGTGAAGATAAAATTGGGCATATCTAAATTGTCTAGTCTACGAAGCGAATGCGAGTATGGACTTGTTATATTGTTTCATCAAGATATGCATAAAAGCAAAATGTAAAGTGTTTACTATTGATTAAATATGTATAAGAATATACATTAAAATTAGACACGAACAGCAATTTCTTCACAGAAGATATATCCGGCCATAACTCTCGTAATTGTTCTACCCAGGGTTTAACTCCTTGTAATTACGGAGTACAGTAGGTTATATGAGGGAAAAATGCAATTCAGAGGAAAATGCACCAATACGCTCAGTTTAAATAGCGTTAAATCTAAAATGCAAATGATACGCCCGCCGCGCTGCTCAATGTCCCTTTGTAAGTAACAAGAGTGCTACATTGATGTTTATCTACTAGATAGCGTATTATATAGATTAATTAATTGCTGGATAGAGTGTTGTAATATAATTAAAAGATTAATTTATGAAAATTTCAGTTAAGTTGTCAATGTGTGATAAAAATCGGCACATTTTATTGCATACATAATAAACACGTACAAAAATCATAATCTCGTAGCAGCGAGAAGCAGAGACTCAGCAGAGAGAGTACGTAGAGAATCGCGGTATTAAAATAAATAAAATAAAAAATAAAAAAGCCTTTTATTTCTTGCAAAAAGTTACATACAGAAATTTTTAAATCTCAAGCTTATTTTAACAAAATAATCGCGGTATTATTCAGTAATAATAAATGATAAAAAAACGATATCTTCCAGAATACTTATACACGTCTTATTTCTTATGTTTATCAGTCATCTAAGATTTCTAAAAGTAGGTGGAGTGTAGGTATAACACAAATATAGAAACTGTTTTGATAAACTAACATGGGTATTGAAACAAGAATTCTAACATCGATATACATTGGAAAAACATTATTTATATCGTTAAGTAGTGTTTTTTTTGTTTAAATTCTATTAGTGCTTTATTTAGGTTTAGTAGAAAAAAAAATTGGTACCGTTTACTCTACATTTTCTAAGATACACATTTTTATAGAAGAACGTATAAAATAACCACTTATCCTCTATTTCTACTAAACTTTTCTAGAATTATTAAATTTATAGTTATTATATTAAAAGCAGTCCACATGTGAAATTCGAATCAAATTCCACATTCATCTTTTCAAGATCTCCATTGTAACTAATTTTATTTCAGTATTTTTCAATGCATCCAATCTTACGTAACATCAGCGTCTTATTCAGTAACTTTAAATCTCTTGCAGATATTTTCTTCGTGCACGCGCCGCGCTAGAACTAATCTTCTAATGCGTCTATATTTACTATGAATCGATTTCCGGAACATATATATGAGATCTGGAAGATAACTATTAGTATATTCTTAGGAGAAGATTCAGAATAATCTTGGAAATCTATAATATCATTCGAAGAGTTGTTTTGAATTAATGCGATTTCTCAGAAACTGATGGTACCATTTGCCTCAATGTGATAAGTAGCTTAACGAATAAAATGATTCACATAGTAGATGGATAAATGCACAAATGTATGCCTTGTCTGCTTGATTCTGTTTTCGAATTAAATGATTTTATTTGTAATCCATACTAATATTATACATGCGAAATTAACTCTGTCTGTCTGTCTGTTACTCAATCACGCCTAAACTACTGAACCAATTTGCATGAAATTTGGTATGGAGATATTTTGATACCCGAGAAAGGACATAGGCTACTTTTTATTGCGAAATATGTACCACGGGCGAAGCCGCGGCGGACCTCTAGTATTCTATAAACAAACTAGACGTGATAGTCTAGCAACAGTTAATTTTTGGTTCCATTACCATAAGCAATAAGTATTCTCTTTTTCAATGGTTCGCATATATATTTAACATTTATATAAATTGAAGATCAAAAGGTAAAATTATTATAAAATTGCAATTTGCAAATCAATTACACCTCTAGATATGATAAAAACTCATTTTATGCCAGTTTAAAAATTTAACTAAAGAAAAATTTTCCGAAGGCTTCGATGCTCATTCAGTGAGCAGGAATCTTCTAATATATAAAAATCAATGCCACTTTTCGTTGTAATTCCATAACTCGAGAACGGCTGAACCGATTTCGATAATTCTTTTTTTATTATATTCCTTGAAGTACGAGGATGGTTCTTATGTAGAGAAAACGTTAATATGTACCACGGGCGAAGCCGGGGCGGACCGCTAGTTTTATTATGAAAGGCGTTTTAAAGTTGAAATAACTTTATTTTTATAGAAATATTATGCTATGCTTTAATCAAGTCTCGAGGGGTATGATGCATTTCATACCTGTTACACTTTATCGATTTAACTTTGTGGCAAGGAGATGATTAGTTTTTCAGTCTATCAAATAATCTATACTAATTATATAAAGCTGAAGAGTTTGTTTGTTTGTTTGAACGCGCTAATCTCAGGAACAACTGGTCCGATTTGAAAAATTATTTCGGTGTTAGATAGTCCATTTATCGAGGAAGGCTATAGGCTATATATCATCACGCTAAGACCAACAGGAGAACAATGCGGGTGAAACCGCGCGGAACAGGTAGTAATTAATATGACAAATCTTAATTTTGTAGAAAATCGATATCTAGATCGGTATAAAGATAGAAAAAAAATGTGTGGTTTTTTCACACTATAGACATTTAACTAAAAATTATCGTATTTGTACGATAATTATCGTACGTATCGTCACGCGACATGCGCTACACAGACCAAAAAGTTTGAGACGATGTAATAAAAGTTTCACTTTAAAATCAGAAATCAGTTCAAATAAAATTGGTAGTTCCTTGTGGATATAGATTTAAAGTTAATCCTGTTTCCCATTACTCTTATCAATGTTACATCAATATAAACGTCTTGAGATTATACACTCCACGGATTTCCATACACTCTTGCCTCAAGATATGTTTCGAGGATTAGTCATCTTCTCTTATTTAATATTTACTCAGCTACATTTGATAGTAATTTAAAGTCGAGATGTGTTTGCACAGTGGAATTATTTTATGCCTGATTACCTCCTTTGGGTAAGTAAACATGTTTGGAAAATAATGATGGCAATTATATTGCCAAGAGTTCAGTAGGAGGCAGCCAGTTACTTATTATATTTTCCAATAACAGTTTCTTATAGAAGAAACATGTTCCAATAATCTATACCTAACTTAATTAAAACTTTCCACTAACCTGTAATAATCGAATTTTGAAGACGTTATAAAATGTGACACATTTAAATAATCCATACTAATATTATAAATGCGAAAAAAGCTCAGTTCAGCTGCATATGCAGTCCGAAAAATAAGGCATCTCACCGATGAAGATACGGCTAGATTGGTTTATTTCAGCTACTTTCATAGCATTATGTCCTATGGAATTCTACTGTGGGGCAGGGCTGCAGATATAGAAACTATATTTATCTTACAGAAAAGAGCCATTTGCTCTATATATAATTTACGTGCTCGGGACTCACTAAGAGATCATTTTAAGAATACTGGTATCCTTACTGTACCATCACAGTATATATTTAATAATATTTTGCATGTACACAAAAGCTCCGACTTACACACAAGAGTAGGAGATAGACACGATTATGGCACAAGGAACAGGAATAGAATTGAAATGCCATTTTTCCGATTAGCTAAAGTTAAAAATTCATTTATGGGTCAAGGTATACGCTTTTACAATCTCTCTCTCTTGTCGGTCCCTCATGTCTGAGGATCGTGGTCAGCATTAGGGTTGCATCTGGAGCGGATGATTTGCCTCCACCGGTCTCTGTCCATGGCGTCTCTTACGACCGTGTAAAAAGTAGTGGCAGATGAGTTCTTGACTTGGTCTGTCCATCGTGTTGGTGAACGACCACGCGATCTTTTTCCCTCCGTGTTCCCAACTACTATCAATCTCTCTAGATTTTCATCGCCTCTGCGTATCGTGTGGCCGAAGTATGACAAGATGCGTTGTTGGCATATGGTGGATAACCTGGTTTTTATATGGAGCTGGGTCAGGATTGATGCATTTGTGCGTCTCGCAGTCCAAGGTATTCTCAGCATTCGCCTCCAGCACCACATTTCGAATGCATCAATCCTTTGTCTTTCTCGGGCCAGAATTGTCCATGTCTCAACTCCATATAGGAAGATAGGGAAAACTAGGGCTCGTACCAGTCTTATCTTGGTTCTGATACCAATTCCTCTTTTCTTCCAAATGTTGTTCAGACGTGTCATAGCATCTTTTGCCATCCCAATACGCCTTTTTATTTCGGGGACACAGCTGCCGTCATTGCAAATTTGGGCTCCCAGGTAAATGTAGCGATCGACGGTGTCAACGCCAGGAATGTTGAGAGTAACATTTGATAGCTTTCCGGCTCGATCGACTATCATCACCTTGGTTTTCGCTCGATTTACTGTAAGCCCTATATTTTGACTTTCTATCTCTAGTCTATGGAACAGTTCTCTCATATCTTCTGCGGATGTTGCGAGAAGAATGGTGTCGTCGGCATATCTGAGATTCGATAGTCTCTTACCACCTATGGGAAAACCTTTCTTCCAGTTTTCGATTGTTTTTCTTATAACGTACTCTCCGTATATGTTAAAAAGTGCTGGGGACAATAGAATTCCTCATAATATTAAAGAGTTTAGTAGTTCTAAATTTAAAACTTATATAAAAAATGTACTAGTTCAGAGAGCGTACTACAGTATTCAGGAATATATGGACGATAAAAATCCATGGAGGGTTGTCGCGTAAAAACCACAGGACAGTTCTTTGGCATATTATGATATAACTAGCGGTCCGCCCCGGCTTCGCCCGTGGTACATATTAACGTTTTCTCTACATAAGAACCATCCTCGTACTTCAAGGAATATAATAAAAAAAGAATTATCGAAATCGGTTCAGCCGTTCTCGAGTTATGGAATTACAACGAAAAGTGGCATTGATTTTTATATATTAGATATGTAGTTAGATATAAGTTACTGTATATTATGTAATATTGACATGATTTTAAAAGAGCAACTATGGAGTTTCTTGCCGATTCTTCTCCATAGATACTGCTTTCCGAATCGGTGGTAAATGTTAAAAATACTTACCTATGTAATGACGATTCGAAAGTGCTACTAAATAGTAGTCTAATTGAATAAATGAATGTTTGAGTTTGTTTGAGTTTTGAAAGTAACTCTGTCTGTCTGTCTGTTACTCAATCACGCCTAAACTACTGAACCAATTTGCATGAAATTTGGTATGGAGATATTTTGATACCCGAGAAAGGACATAGGCTACCTTTGATTGTACCACGGGCGAAGCCGGGGCGGACCTCTAGTAAGAAATAAGGTTGGCTTTTTTATAATTATTATGTATACAAAAACTGCCTGACCGGAGTTCGGTGGTTCGAGTTCGATAAATGTAGAAAACAGTTTTTCTACCCAATAAGTTAAGATTGTCTTCTTCATCCAGTTTGTTTCAAACCTCGGCGCGTCTGGTTTTTTCTGAGTGGAACTTTAACGACTTTTTCTGTTTTTATATGCTTCCTAGCTATGTCGGATTTTGTACTAAAATGTTAAAAAATTATAGATAATTATATCTATATAATATAAAGTATTATGTGCGTTATATGAAAATACGAAATAGTATACTGCGTAAAATGGTACGTCCTACCTACCTTATTATCCTGGAATCAAAAATTAAGACTATAAATACATAATAAGGTTAATGATGCGAGCCCAGATAAAATATCTATCATTTGATAAATTATCTTTCTAAAATCACCAAAGATACGTAACTGCATCTTGCAACTCAAATAAATGTACAGACCAGACCGTTAATACCTAAGGTTCTCCATTAAGAGCCTGGCACATGTACGAACTGTTTCGTTTTATCGTCGCAGCTAATTCTGTTTTTACAGCAAACGTCTAATCTCTAGAGCCTTTCCTTGTTCCGATCGATTCTTTAATGACCAACCGTATATCTTCGACTGTTTCAATTGTTAAGTTTTAAATTGTTGTTTCCCTGTCCTAACCTCATGAGGCTGTTAATTGGATTACCTAATGAAGTGTGTCGAAGGCGATATTTTTTCTTTGGTCGTTGTTTGTTAGCTCTCAAACCCTTAGAGGTTTGTTTGGATATTAAACATCTATTGTACGTTGTATTTACTTTCTCGGGTGGTTCAAGTCTATTTTTTGTGGACACCATGAACAATTTTGATTCATATTATTTTTTGGTAGGAACAACAATTTTAAAATAAGACGAATGCAAACACGATTTCTTGAACTTTAATTTATTGGTGATATTTTCCATATAAATTACTATATATTATTATGACGTAAGTCATTATGAATATCTAAGAAAGAAAAAGCTTATGCCATATAAAACGCATATAGTGTCATTTTACGGTTGTGTTTAACCCTATTTTCTACCAAAGTTATTGAAATTTTATTATAATTGTATTGGTAATGTGTGTTTAATGAAATAAACAGTTTAATTAATTTATAGTCGGCTCCCTATTTATTAATATATCATTCTTTGAATAAAGCCTATTTGAAATTTTGGTTAAATTAATTACATATAAAATTCTCGGAAACAGTGTATCGAAAACGTGATTAAAATTAATTAGTTAGGTAATTAATTTATATTGAACTAGCGTACCTGTTTTTGAAATATACAATCGAAAATATATTCCGTTTCAAAGGGTACAGAACTACATTTTCATATTTGTAAACTGCACAGCAAATAATTTACCAATGAAATATCATCGCATTCTAATATAGTGAGTATAAATTAATCTATATTATTATTTTTTATTTAATATATTAGAAGTTATGAACAAGAATTCTTAATAGAACGATTCTAATTGATGTGATTTATCTTGATACAATCAATACAATATCTTACTAGATTTTTATCCAACAAGTCACTCGAAAGAAATCGAAGTTACATTTGCATTTTAGTTATTGTGTCATCATCATTCAAATCGCATGCAAGGCACGCCGCGGGGCGAGCAAGTTATACAACAATAACAGAGACGGATAGCTCGAGGTACCAGGATATCATACGACAGTAGCAAGTTTAACAATTCACGGGTGATCCTACAGGCCTTTGTTCCCTGCTTGGTGTTTGCATTCAATTAGACAACGTTTGTGCTATTGCATACTTATGTCTGCCTGGTACCGTACACTGTGCAGTCATAGGGTAATTGGTATTTGGTTGATGTTTAAAGGGAGTATTAATTGGCTCATTTAAAGCTGGTCTAGCTCATTATGAAGGTCAATATGCGATCAAATTTCGACGTGAAATGGATCACGTAGTTTAGAATTTATAGTTCGTGTTCACTTATTTGAAATGATGGATATATTTGAACTGCAATTTTTATTCGTTTATTATTGTGTTGAATATAATTAAGCTTAGCAATTTAAGTCTGCCTATTTTTATTTGTTCAAATAAAGATATGTTAAGACAGTTCTTTTGCATCATTATTCTGATATATGTACACATTACGTTAAATTAAAATGTTAAATTAACATAAAGTTTTTCTATACACAAAAACATAAAAGAAGTAGTATGCTAATAACAATGATAAATGATAATATATAGTCCTCAGGAACTAATTTTGGCCAATGCGGTCAACAGTGACTAATCTAGTGTTCACAAGATATATAGTGCTCTAGTTTACACAAACCTAAGTCTACACTGTAATCCATCAAAGTCTATTAGATCGGAAATCCGCAAACAATGTCAAAATGTAAATTTAAAAGAAACACGAGCCTTTTAGAAACATAATTAGAGTCCACTTTTAATACATAATCTGAAATTAATCGGTTAGATCTATACTAATAATATAAAGCTGAAGATTTTGAAGCTTTTGCTTTGAATGCGCAAATCTCAGGAACTACTGGACCGATTTCAAAAGTTCTTCTCCCGTTCTCTTCTACCTTTGCGTTGGCTTGTTACGTGATCCTTGAGTACTAAAGGCTAAATATGTACAACGGTTGAAGCCGGGCAAACAGACTCTTTCTTTCTATAAAAAATTGTACGCAAACTATCACATAATTTCACCGCACAATCAAACGCCACAAAATCACGACGGAAGAGAGTATTCGTCGATAGAAAATTTACATTTTTTTTCATGTAAAGTGACGAAGATTCGCAATCAGCGAGCTGTCTGCTGACGCGAGACTTTCATTTCCCGCCATCAAATTGTTTGACACGAAACACTGGTTTGAAGACGCTTAATAAATATTTACGCTGTGTCAACCGTCAACTTCTTGTCTTAAACAGCCTCTAAAGATATCTTGACATGATGTTCCGTAACATTCTAACTAGAGAGAGAATTTATTTTACGCACTTTGTAATAAACAATAATAATACTGTGTAACTAAGTTTATTGCAAAGTATGTAAAATTTTGGGACATGTCATATGAATGTTTTATTTTAAGGCTATCAACATTCATTAGTGATTAGATAGATACGTTTTTCTTAGTTTAAGTTCGCTTTATTTTTATAGTAAAACATGAATAGTTATGTGTAGATACAACAAGTAAACTATTCTGTAACTTTTCTATATCTTAGTGTACCACATTCAAAGACTTCTTATTTACTCGTTCTTATTCTAAACTTCTGAGTTTTCACATAGTGTGATTCTCTTAAGTGCACAAAGTTCTCTATTACCTACCTACAAGTAGAAGGCACATCAAAACATATACCTAAACTTCTCAGTGTACGTCCATAAATTTTGAAATTTGCCCATATGCAAGAAAATAAACATTAAAATTGTATCACAAGAGTAAATGTTATTATTGCAAGATGCAATAAAACAGGCCATTTTCATGACGAATGGCGCAGGGTTGCCAGCATAACTTGCAAACGTCAGCCGCTGATGAAAAACGTTTGGCCAGGGTTGCCAAGTCGGTGTGATTTATTTATTTTATTACATATCGCCTCATTACGGTAAGTGGTGGAGACACGTACCTTTGATATTTACAAGAAACGATATCTGAAAATATATCGACTAGATGTGAATCGGCAATAATTAAGCAGCAAAACAAAATAAGGTTGTTCTCAATGTTAATGTCAAATGTGCTTACAGCAAGTAGGATAGCGATTTGAAATGTATTTGGTCAGTCTATGCCTATCGCTTGCTGAATTTAACCAAACAGCCTAAGCCCTAATTAAATATTTTTATGCCTACTGAGTATATAGTGATTCTTTACTTTCTTTCATTTATATTCTATTCTATTCTACTTTGCTTCTAAAATGTTATCAGACGCCACAAATTTTTACCACATTTAACGCTAGAATAGGTATACACACACATAATATATTGGGATGATTACAACGCTAGATCATGCCTTATTACAAGAAGAACAACCTAAGGAGAAAACAGCAAACATCTTTATAATCAAACTATTCCCGATATCGACATAATCATACTACAAGTGATAACTGCGTTAAAAACAACCGACTTCAAACTTGCACTTGCAAAATTTACAAATACCTACAGACAAAAATGCTCATAAAATAAAAACTACTGGGCCTATCCGAATAAAATTTTTATGGGACCAATTCGACACCATCCCGCATCGAACAAAAAGAATCACGTAAATCGGTTCAGAAACCTCGGAGTAATCGGTGTACATACATAAAAAAAAAAAAAAATACCGGCCGAATTGATAACCTCCTCCTTTTTTTTGAAGTCGGTTAAAAAGCACTTAATGTAATTTTAAGCGATGTTCGCACCCATAAAGTTGACGGTTATTTTATGAAGGCCACATCTCGGTTACTGAGACATTACCGAAGACTTAATAAAGTGAATTTTGTTTATATAAGCATTATGATGTGAGCCGCATGCTTGTTTTTGTAGGGGGTAAAAATTTCCATTAATTTCGAATATGGTAAGGACGAATAAAAGTGATGAAATTAACTTGTCTGCAGAATTAGACGTGCTTTAAGAATGAAAGAAAGTCTAGATAGATTTTTATTCGCTTTTATTTTTAGCAATCGATCCCGTTTTAAAAACAAGGACGTAGAGAAAAATTATATCTAAGAGCAAATAATATTACATACAATTATTACCTATCTCTAAACACATAGGACTTAACTAATAAGGTAATAAGTAACATCTGCTTTAAAATTTTTCTCTTAAGATTTCACCCAAACATACATACAGTGCAACAGTTCAACTTTTTTTTCAAGCAACATATTATATGCAAGTAAATAATAACACTCTATATCGGTAACTATACGTATACCTACGTATTATACTATCTGTGCCCCGCGGTTTTACCCGCATTTTCCGCTCCTGTTGGCGTGATGATATATAGGTAGCCTTTAGCCTTCCTCGATAAATGGGCTATCTAACACCGAAATAATTTTTCTAATCGGACCAGTAGTTCCTGAGATTAGCGCGTTCAAACAAACATACTCATCAGCTATTACTACTATAATATTATAATATAAACCTTAGAAAATAAACTTATCTTAGTAAGATAAGTTTATTTTCCAGACATAAAAGCACTATGTTTGTCACTTAATATTTCGCACTAACATCCTCTAACTTTCCTAAGCACTTCGCTAATCGAATTTTATAATTAATTAACCTAGACTAGACTTTACTTAGGTCGTCTGCTTTTAGCCTAGCGCTGTTTATCATAATATATTTAAATTATCATAATGTAATTTTAAATGAAGACGATTAATAAACATGACTTATTAAGCAGTGGTGGCTCAGTGGTGAGGACCTCTGATTTCAAATCGATAAGTCGGAGGTTCGAGACCTGGCGAGCGTGCAGCAAATAAATTAATTTTTAAATGTATCTGCGCACGTTGTTAACACTGCTCGAACGGTGAAGGAAAACATCGTGAGAAAACCGAATGTCGAAGAATAAAAGAGTTCGACGACATATTGTGACATCTGCCAATCTGCACTTGGCCATCGTGGTGGATTATGGCCTGTATCCTCATACCTCATCTCATAGGAGCCTCGTGTCCTAGCAGAGGAAATACACATATGTGCTGATGATGATGATGATGATTCATAATGATTACCAATTTCAAAATTTAAAATAATATATACATGATTATCCGTAGTATTTACAAATTCTAAATTTCAATTATAAAAATTAATGCAAGATGCATCGAACCATACCAAACGATTCATAATCTGTTAAATAAGCATTCCTATTAAATATCTGCCACAAAAAAATCAAGAAAAAACAATGGTCAAATAAGCACCATTTTGTACGTCATCCCAAATTTTACAAAATTTGTAGCATTGCAAACAACAATCTACTCATTTATAATATATAAACTACAATACATTCAAACAAAAGAAAATACAACTTTTATTCGCCAATCAAACGCCCCCCGCCACACCGCACATAAAACGATATAAAGTTTGATTGATGACATTATTTCGGACGAAGATAAATGTATGCGAATCGAATTAAAAATCTAAAACAATACAATTATAATTGGGGTTATTCATCAATCCGTGGACTACAATTTGTCACGCATGCTGACAGACCGACGGACGATTTTCGTGATTTATTAAATGTCGATGACGTATTGCATCCTACGACGTTATTATTCTAGAAAGATCGATGCTATTAATTTGCAGTGGGAACTGTTTACATTATCGATCTGCCGTTGATACCACGTCGTCTGACGATGATACGTTTTAGTAGTTTTAGTTGAAATTATTCTGGCGAGAAATGTTGCTGTTTATTATCATATAACAACAAAAACACTTTCTTCATCACATAATATAAGATATACTGCAATTCTCTTTTAAATCAAATTTAATTGTTTTATATTTTTCGTAGATTTTTGGAAAATTCAAGTGTCATTTGAATGTTACAAAAATCTACGGATCTTTGGAAAATTCCGTAGAATACTCTAGATTACTTTATTAATTTGAAATTATATTAATATCAGTATACCAATTGAATCCATCCATCTCTCTATATATCACAATTATTAGTAACGTGTTAATTTTTATGAAAAAATACGTAAAGATCCTACATGCTTCACTTATTGTTATAAAAATTGGGTCGATCAGACACAGTTCCTGAGCGTAGTAGATTTTCCTTTTACATATTATGTCTTACTAGCTTTCCACCCGGGGCATCACCCGCGCAGTCAAAATAAAACCAGCATAGTTCCCGTTCCCGTGGGATTTCCGGGATAAAACCTATCCTTTATCCTTTCTCGGGTATCAAAATATCTCCATACCAAATTTCATGAAAATTGGTTCAGTAGTTTAGGCGTGATTGAGTAACAGACAGACAGACAGAGTTACTTTCGCATTTATAATATTAGTATGGATTTCCATACACTTTAAAGTTTACCAAGAAACTGTCTGATTCATGTTACCCTTATAATAACACAAAGTATAACCACTTTAATATAACACACTCTGATACGGTAAGATCGCCTCAAGATCCCTAAACACTTCATGACCAGGCAAACTTCTTACGGAGCATATCATAATAGTTTTCAATATAAGAGAAGTTGGTAAGCTTCCGCTGGGAATATTTCCTCACTGGAACAACATTAAGTTCTCATTACCTGCCACAACTTTAAAGAAAGGTTTTGATAAAAAATAAGGGCAGGAGCGAAGAGGTAGCGCGGTTTCGGGGTTCAGTATACCTACTTTAAGTTTTAGATCAAGTGTAGTTATATACAATACTTAACTGTTTAATTGTTCTTGTAATAATATAAATGAATAAATTGGTACAAATGAATTATTTGAAATTCAAAATATGTGTATCTAGTAAGTTCGCGAAAATGAGAATGGCATGGGCATGGGCATGGGCATGGGCATGGGCATGGGCATGGGCATGGGCATGGGCATGGGCATGAGCATGGGCATGGGCATGGGCATAAATCATAAGAGTGGAAATTAAAAAAGTCTTTGACATCATGTTTTTTATTGTTACTGTCCGGTAAATGGAAAGGAATGAAATCCATAATATACAAACACATGTTTGAAATATTGATATTATGCATTATCATTATATTTTATAATCCAATGACAAATAACCCAGCTTCAATATTATGTTAATTGTTTTAGAGAATTCCAGATAAAACAATACTGATTAAAGGCAATCCAACTCCGAAGTAACGTAAACCGAAATTATTCAATGCAACCAGAAACTGAAACTATTTGATCAATTAAACTAACCCGCAAGTAACAAAACGATCTTTCTTAATCACTCCAATCTAAACTGCGGAACTCTAAAACATAATTTAAACTCGTGTTCGCAGTTCAGTCTTATTAAAAGAAAATTAGAAGTAATGCTTTGTACTTAAGCTTGGAGGCGTATGACCATTTTAGCGCTACGTACATTATATTATGCACTCTTTATATATTTTAACTGTAAGTGGGTTGAATACTTAGTTTTTACGTGTTGTTCAGCGTTATATAATATTATTAATTGCGGTACAAGTATTTAGAAATCGAGAATAAGTACAAATATATAATGAAAAATATATTCTCAATCCGCCATTTTGAACTCAGTGCAGTAACACGTATATAAATATAAACAATACCTCATTTATTAAATTATGAAAAGTAGATATCTCTTTGCGTTCGGCTTCGCCATACTTGTGAATCGATATCCGGCTCGTATATTTGCATATTTTTACTCATGAAGGTACTTTCAAATGTGATGTGGTGTGTGATTCGTCATATAAAATAAGTATTATTTTACATTTTTTACGTTAGATTTCCGGGATAAAAAGTAACCTTTGTCTTATCCTACTACCTATATACCAAATTTAATTGTGATTAGTTCAGTAGTATTTGCGTGAAAGAGTAACAAACATCCATCCATAAATACTTACAAATTTTCGCGTTTATAATATTATAGAATAACCAAGGGAGTTGTTTCGTTCTTTAAGCTAGTTACAAAGAAAATCACATTAAACTGATGACTTCGTAACCAGTCTACCAAACCATAACCCGAAGCAAAATTGACTGCAATCAAGTACAGTATAAGTGTATCAATTTGGCAAACGCACGACAAATGAGCTGCCGGTGTTGCGTTGCTGAGTTATTGACCGATCGGCTCGATTTGCGTTAAAATATTTACAGCTATTACACCGGACGATGATAGACGGTGACGAAGCGGGAAGCACGCGCATTGTGGGTATTATCGGTTGAAAGGTAATTCAATGCTATACTTATACCTAATAGACTACTAGCTTTTGTTGGTGAATAGAGATAGTCTAAGAGACTCATAATAATAATGTGGCTGCCTAATGGCAAAATAATTTTCAAATTCAGTCCTGAATATTGAGATCTCTGTACATGCGACCTCACATTTTCACATAATATGTTAAATATTGGTTATTGATTAGTTTCAGTTTATCTGAATTGTAGTAGGAAACAAGAATATAAGATGAATGTCTTTCATTCATTCATTCATTCAAGAATTTGTTTATTTGAACGCGCTAATATCAGGAACTACTGGCCCGATTAAAAAAAATATTTCAGTGTTAGATAGCCCATTTATCGAGGAAGGCTATAATATATCATCACGCTAAAACCAACAGGAGCGGAGCAATGCGTGTAAAACCAGCTTGTTAGTAATAAAAGAATTAGAAGAGTGTGAAAGAAATGCTTCATAAATTTGATCACATAGTTTTATAGTTACACTTAGAAAGCCACATAAAAGCCCGCTTAAAGAATAGTCTCCTGTGAAGGCGGAAGCATTTCCCATCTGTTATATTCATCGATTTTTACGGGCTAGTAGGCGGTCAGCCGATCAAAACTGTACCTAGGTTGGAATTCTGAACACCTCAAATGCTACATTATATTAAGAAGACATTCATTTGCGTGATTCCTTAAGTTGTCTTTACAATTTAGAAGATTTTTACTATGCTCATGTAGTGCTTATCTTCTTGAGTACCTAGGTATGTAAAAGATTATTTTCTATCAAGCTTCAATTACTTATTTGTCGAATCTTTGTCTTTGTATTACATTTATGAATGAATATCGAGGCAACAAAGACAATATTACATAATGCATATGCATTTCTTCATATAAGCTAATTGATAATTTCAATTAAACAAAAGGTTAATAATTAGAAACCCTTGAAGCTCGCTAATATTTTATAGGATTTGTTACAAACAGACTTGGTCATTTTTACAGAATCAAAAGCACACCGCTGTGTTTTTAAACAACAAAAAGGCAACTCGAATTTCTTGATTCTTTAACAATTCGAAAATTGTTTTTAGAGTGCATTCTATGCGCTTTGCTTTTAAACTTGTTACAGAAACAGTCTTTAACTTGTTACGAAAGGAGGTTGATTCATGCCTTTTGAAATGTACGTTTTATGTACAAAGTAATTTTGTATATTTTTAGTAGGTACGTGCTGAACATTGGCTTATTTATTATGAAATGGACCTGGAAAGACCAATTTTATTTAAGTGTGGTGTTTTAGATTAAATAATAAAATAACAATTCAGTATGTTTTATCCTTTTAAGGGCTGATTCTTCAATTCTTGGTTAAAAGTTAAAACCTCTTCCAATAAAGTAAAGTATTACACGATAATATTAAAATGTCAACAGTAAACTGCGGGCAATTAGAATATATTTTTTATATGGTACTTTAATAAGGATTGAAAAATCAGCCCTAAGATATTTAATACATTTTACTCTATAGGTAGGTAATTTATAAAATGTTGTCTCAAAAAGTTTTATATATTGTACGAATGCAGATATGCTTTGTCATCACAAGCAGACACATTTATACATTATATGTATTTCAAACACTAAGTATATATATAATTAGGGCAAACATAGTTCACATGATTATTACTACTTAAGATCACAGGCTGAACACAATACATATTGGAGTGTGATTAATTTGAATTATTTAGTGCATTCTAGCCATGAATTAGTGACACACGAGCGATGTTGGCATTAATTAATTTAACGCATTACCTAATTTTGATTTGCTAATTATTGTTTATTGATACTTTAGACTTAATCTGGAGGAAATCGCGAATTAAGAGAATGTTTTCGTAGAAGAAAGGAATTTTATTGATGTATTTATAATATGGAAAACCAGTCATATTTGATAATAGTTATTTACAAACATACCTATTGCTTGTATATTGAATTGAAATCAAAATTATTCCCTTATAATACCTAAATTTGTTTATACATATTTATCGTTTGTGTATAATATAAAATTTCGAAATATATAACAAAAACAAACACAACATAATAAATAGCATCAACACACACACACACATAATACCGCAAAACTAGCACCGCTTAAGGGGAACAAGAAAATGCCATCAAAAATCAAATGTAAGAGCATTTTGAATAAAATATAAAGGTCCGGGAGCGCAGGGATAACATTTTATGCGGTACACGAATCATGCTCACCTACAGTATTGTGTTATGTATATTTCATGATGCTGTCAGGCCTTTCAAATAGTAATAAGAAGGTTACTTTTACTCCTACTAGATAATATTATATAGGAATATATGGTGACGGAAATCACAGTAAGGGAAACTAAAGTTTTAATGTAAGAAGTAGGAAGGAAGATAATTGTTGATGGATCAGAGACCAAAGCAGTAATCTATGTCTAAACATTTTTTTAGATATACAATGCTCAAAAGGGGCTTTATTTAGTTTCTTCTTATAGTATAGAACAATCGGTAGAAGTTTTTTTTTGAAGTGAAAACTTCTTTAGCGACGTTGGGTATAAAATCTTAAACTCGCGTCAGGACAAGTGGCCTGATCGAAAAAGCGTAAGACAGATTTTTTTTAGCCCTTATATTCCATGCGTAAGACGGATACCATTCCAAAATATCAAACATGCTGAACGTTAATAATCATGTTTTCACTTCTGCCGGCCCTCCCGGAGTCTTTTTCGATTGGGATACCTGTAAGCGCATACAATAATCCAATACATCTATACTTACATAAAAAATTATAATATAACGATTAGAAAACATTTCCTTTGTCACCCTGGGCAGATATTGAAGTTTCATCAGTAGAACATTCTCGACTAGCACATTTTTCTGCGAATGGATCTACTAGTTACTACTAGTCTATCTTTTTATTTTTATTTATATTTATTAAGCATCCTGTATATTAAGATAGAATAGGTACCACAGAACATAAAGCCTCGTCTACACGCTCAGTCCGTAACAGCCTGAGATGTCGTTAGGAAGACGATCCGATTCTTTATTCCCAGAAATTGTTATCCCTACGTGACTGCAGCATTCCTAATTTGGGATGTTTATTGGTTTGCTTGTAAATGTGGATGTAAGCAGTTATGACAGTGATATAAATATTGATTTCAATGGAACACGTAGTACAAAAATAGGTGAATTTGTCAGATGTTTGAATTATTTTTTAATCTTGCGATGTACAATTTATTTGAAACTTAAAAGCTTTGTGGTTATGCTGTGTGATGGTATAGATATTCCAAAAAAGTTAATGAAATCGATAGAGTTTTCTGTAATAACTATCAATGCTATTTTTCAAATCGGACCAATAGTTACCGAGATAAGCGCGTTCAAACAAACAAATTATTCAGCTTTATAATATTAGTATACATATATACTTAACAATTCGTATGTACAACGTAGCTAATTTACAAAGAGCACAATATAAAACTCAGAATCTCGCCAAAGCACGAAGCTTTCACAAGTCGATTAAAATGGCGACGCGTATCCATTGTTCATTACCATTGTATCAAAGTGTTGGAAGCAGTACAAAGTTTCCGTTTCATTAAAAAAACTTTCCCATCGCTTTTTGTGCGAATAAAAAGGTACGTAATTTCGCCCGCACAATTCTTTATGGCACACCCTGTTCTTTGTTGATCATGTACTTGAATGCAGTTAAGACTACTAGGAAATGTGAAAATGACCTCGTTTGGAACTTTGAATTAGCTTACTGGTTAATTTTATTGTTTTTAAATCACTACATAGTATAAAACAAAGTCACTTTCTCCGTCCCTATGTCCCTTTGTATGCTTAAATATTTAAAAATGCGCAACGGATTTTGATGCGTTTTTTTTAATAGATAGTGTGATTCAACAGGAAGGTTTTAGTATATAATATATCAGGTTTAAGTCAAAGTGGGCAAAGCCGCGGGCGGTAAGCTAGTTTGTTTATAAAATAAAACAAAAACAATGTTCAATGGTTTCTTAAAGTTTTCCTTAGTTAGTATGCTAATGCCCGATTTCACCAATAACCCCTAAACAGTCTCCTAAGTAAGGGTTCCTTAGTTTAAGGGACCCTTCAAATCACTACCGAACCTAACGATTTAGGTGACACTTATCTGTCGGTGGAAGCAAATTTTACGTTAGGTATCCCCTAAATTGACTTAGGTGACACTTAAATTTTACGGGTTGTTGGTGAAAACGGGCATAAGACATTTTTAAGTTTTTTTTTTGTATATATCTAAGATGAACTCGATACTATGCTAAGCGTTATTCATATCCACAAAACAGAAGGAAGATGAGAAAAACTTAAATTACATGTTTTTTTACCGATGAAGAACCACAAAATAGGTACCTAATCAAATTCTGATCAAAACAGCATTAAAACAACTATAAGAAACTTCCAGTTATATTAATTTAATATTATTTCATAAATCGAGAATTAGTCGGGAAAGTTCATAAAGCGATCCATAGTTTAAAAAGAAATTCGTATTAATTATGGTAGTCGATGACTTACATCTCCGCGACCCTCTAAAGGCAATCGTTTTTTGATGAGTAATGCTTGCCAGTGAAAAGGGGAATTCTATTAATTTTTTTGGCCCTAATGGCTGTATTTCGCTCAGTAACTGTGACTCTAAATCTGTAAAATGGGAAGAAAAATATACTTGAGTGTAATTAATTTGGGAAAAATAACGTAGAATAGTCTTGTTTTTATTTTACAATCAACAAGTAAATTTCAAAACAATGACACTATTATTTTTGAAGTGAACTTCTTTAGGCGCTCTTTTTAAGTAACGATATTTATAAAAAATGTATACATCTCATAAAGAGCTATGAGGTATTTTACAGATTATTTTTTGTATAAAAGGTTTTTCACTTCTCCAAGCTGTCTACGTCATCGTTTACTACTTAAAATTCACTAAAAATAGTTGGTAGTAAACGAAAACAACAACAGAAATAATCCACGGACACGACCTCACAATATGTAAACCCGCTCAAAATATTATGTTAGGACATAATCTAATAACAAAATATTGTATCGTAAACATTATACCACGGATTACTAAATAGTTACTGAGTACGTTGTACCTTCTATACATTATAAGCTCAAACCTGAGTGTACCTGTCTTTTAACAAAATAAGTCTATAATATAGCTTTTTTTTTCCTTTTTTTACACTGCTATAACAATATAAACATTAAAAAGAATGCAGAGTTTAGTATGATTATAATAAATAGCAAAATACTCTTTATTTCAGTTTGAGGTTCCAAAAAATAATCATTTACGTATAATACATTTTTTTTTCATGAAGTGCAAACTGTCTTTTAGAAGTCAATAGTGCTTAAAATTCATGATAACTGCCACAAGACTGCCACAAGACTGCCACAGTAACTTCTCCAGACCTCTATTTTAATCATATTTTAAACCTACACAATAAGCCAAAACGCAAAACCTACACGGTCCTATTAATTCCCAATTCTTAAAGAAACATGTCATGCTTACATCTTCTTAGTACAAGATAATTATATTAACAAAAGTACTGTCTGAAAACAAAAAAAAAACGCGTACACCGAATCGCTCTCCACCGCTTGTAACATAAGTACCAAAATTCCGTAACATAATTTTGGTTGTTTACAAAACTTTTAGGAGCGTGTTTCAATGTGCCTTCGAGCGTCCACTTTGACCCGAAATGCAATTAAAAGTTACCCCAAATACTTAGCGTATGAGTGGATATGAAAGTTGGTGAACTTCTATTTATTTCAGATAGGTTCGGAGAGCGCTATAATCTTGTTATGATACGTCTTTTCCTTCTTACTTGATCTAATCTAATATCTACGTGGACGTTATACGCATTTTCTTTTGCTTTTTTATTGCATTGGTTCTTGTAATTCTTAGAAATCTATACTAATATTATAAAGCTGAAGAGTTTGTTTTTACGCGCTAATCTCGGGAACTACTGGTCCAATTTGAAAAATTATTTCAGTGTTAGATAGCCCATTTATCGAGGACGGTTATAGGCTATATTATATCATCTCGCTAAGGCCAACTGGAGCGGAGCACTGCGCTTAAAACCGCGGAGCACAGCTATTTATTGAATAAATTTAAGAGTTCGTTTATAAATTTAATGTTTTACGTTTCTAAGCTATTAGCTCTTTTCCTGTCGATAATAATCAGTGTTGCTCCGTTTAAGTTGATGATAATAATTTCCTATCGTAAGAAGTTAAATGGACTCTGAGATATTTATGTAGCTTTCAATGGTTGGTTAATGAAGGTGATTTAATTTTACAGGTATTCTTCTATTTTACCTTCTTATAATGTATTCATTAGTTCCTTAAATGTTCAAAAAGTAGCTATAATGTAGAAGCGCAATATACAAGCAGGTATATCGCAAGGATACGGCCGCCAGGGCTCCATCACCGGCGAGCGCACCTGTCGAGATATATCACTGTGGTTTGTAGAAGGGAAAGTGCACATGCGTGGAATTTAACGAATTTTAAACATGTTTTTTTAGCCATAAAACCGATATTTTTAAAAGTTTTCAGCGTGGTCGTAACCGTGCAATTAATGAAAATGAAAAATGAAAATGAAAAATGAAATATTTTTTCATTTTTCATTTTCATTTTTTCATATTATCTAACATACGCTATGTTTTCACGTAAAATCACACACAAGAAAATAACGTTTGCATTTCACATACCAAATGTAGTATTAAAAAAAATAATTCACACTTTTGTATATGTTTTTTTCTCTTCTATGTTTTTACATTGTATCATAGGCCAAAGCAAAATACATATTTTTACTAAACTTATTTCTTAATACATAAGTAATGTATTTAGATATTGTGTACCCAGCTGAACACTACATTTCTACAAAGATATTTACCGTTCATTTGTTAGCTGGCCGCTTGTACTTCGTTATGACTAAAATGTGGTTATGATTACAGTTGTTGAGTTTCTTAACTCTTTGGTGAGAGTTTTTAATCTATAATGTCTAGTCACAGATTACAAATATAGTACGTATGGATAGGTCAAAGGAGATTTTGAATAGCTGAAGGAAACTTTAAAAATTGCATTGGAACCTCTGTCTGTCTGTTTGTTACTCAAATACGCCTAAACTACTGAACCAATTTTCATGAAAGTTGGTTTGGATATATTTGATACCCGAGAAAGGACATAGGCTACTTTTTATCTCGGGAAAATGACGCGATCCCGAAAATCCCACGGAAACGGGAACTATGCGGGTTTTTCATTGACTGCGCGGGCGAAGCCACGGGCGGATACATAGTCACGTTATAAGTAAAAAGATGTAGATAGGTTAACATTCGTTCTTCAAAAACGGCACACGCACACACGTTTAGACGTAAAAGTAAGATGGCGTTTCAACTATCCTATTGCTTACATCAAATGAAATTATTAAATTAAAATTGTTTTTTGATTGAATTTTAGTTTGAGTTAGATGTTCGTAAAAATTAAAACATTTTAGCATAAACAAACGCTTGAAAGAATAAAAATAACAGATTGTTTCTATATTTAAAACTGTATTGAAAGTTCTTTCAGAAGAGTGAGTAGCAAGCTAATGAATAGTTGTTTCTTCGCCTTAATTAAAAGGTTATTGATAAAAAGTAAAAAAGTTTAAACCATCTCACCTAGAACAAAGCGGTAAGTTTCTAGAAAAATCTTCGGCTTATTTTTTACGGTGTATGTTTAAGATTATATACGAATGTATATATAATATTTTAGAATTTTCTTTGTATAATATCAGAGAAATATTATGTCTTGATATATTGCAATTTACAATATTCGTAATTAAATGAGATATACTAATTATTATTATTAGATCATTTTCTCAAATTGAAGATAGATTACTGTACCGTGTCTGTTTGCAATGAACTCAAACTACAGTACCGATTTTCATAATGTTGTAACTAATGGTTCTCGGGGAAAGCGTAAGTATATAAATTGTTAAGTTTTAGATAATATTGCGGCGAAGCGAAAATCTTTCCAATAAAGACACTTAAAAAGTTGTCACACATTTCAGCGAGCAACTCCGCGGGGCATACTAGTCAATATAAACAAAGAGACATGCGATCGTCAGACTGTCTCCAAGGAGAGACTTCAGGCAAAACTTATTGTAGACCGATTCCTTTGGGCATTGCAGTCAAAATGTAAATATCAAAACTGCATTTCCTTATACAAGGATAGAGGTATTCTGTTTTTGAGTGTTGAATAAATAAATGTCTTGAAAAATATCTGTTTGATGAAACCCAGGATATAAATACCCAAAAGGCTTTCTACTAAAGCGATAGGTTTCTATCTTACTCAGATATGGTTAAATGAAAATCTGAAAAAAAAAGAACAGTTTGTTATACAGAATTGAGTATTTGAATAAAAAAAAATTATTGATTTTTTTCCTGTATTTTAAAACGTTATTATTAATAATATTGATATTTAATGCATAAAACTCAAAAAAAAAATGTTTTTCAATTAATTATAAGCAATTAAAAATTGATGAAATTTAAATTAAAATCACGTGACTATAAACGCGCCATGACTGGTCACCATAGATGTGACGTCAAAATGTTATAGTTGTATACGTTTTTGTATCAACTGCAATGTGTGAAAACTAACATTATGACGTCACACGCGTCCGGGTGACGCTTCGGGAGTTGTCGGTGTGTTTTCGGTACTGGATTCAAAGACTAATTTTTATTTTGAAATAACTTTTGAATTATTGCAAAAAAAAAATTAAAAAAATAGTTTTGTTATAAAACTAATATATAATCTTTCCATTTAGCACAAAAAAAATTTATTCAAATATTCAATTCAATGATATGTCAAAAACATAGAATGCAACTTGTGTGATGCGTGTAACATAATATGCTTCAATGTGACTTTTTTAATTTGTCTTACCTGCTAGTATCAAATATCTCTCTGTTATCATCTCTTAATAAGGAGGTTATAACCGTAATATGAAGATGGAAATCTATTTCGTAGAATTGTTGAAATTTACTGTCCACTTCTATTTTATCAAACATCACCGTTATGTTCCAAACTTCTCAATTCCCTTGATAAAGAACGTTCACTATTCCATTTAAACCTGCCCAAACAAATTATCAACAAATTTCATTTTCTCAGAACCTCGAAGGACCAACACAAAAATCTGATTATTACTGCCCATATGCAAAGGAATTATAATATAGGATAATGGTATTATAATAAAAATCGAACCAAAGATAAAAAAAGTGGAAATAGTTAATTAGGTACCTATGTGTCTGAACTATAAAATGCAGTTCCATCAAGAGGTAACAATACAAAGTATAAATAATACATAAGATAATGTAACTACCGTAATAAGATCTTTATTATTAGTAAATGTGATGATTGATTGATTTTAAAAGCTTGACGAGTAGTAGGTAGCCTATATCACTTCTACCTATCTTCCTACCTATCTTCTGCCACAAAAATCATACAAACAATAACAAACACTTTCGCAATTATTCAATAGTAAAATGAGTCTAGGTACTTTATATTATACTGTACATAGACCATTTATAGAAAAGGGGGTTACATTGGTACCTCTATTAATAACGAACATTACCCAAACAGCCGCTCTACCAAACACGTATTTCAATCTTTCATGCCAAAGGCTATTTTAAAATAGTCTAGAATCTTCCAAAACACTTGATCTTTGAGTTGGTAAATTCGTTTATAGCTTGACTAGCAGCAAACAACTCCAGGGACGTTTCGTACGTGACGAACAAATAAAAACTACTCTTCAACTTTGATAGCGCGAAATTGTTTTAAGTTCGCTAAAGGTGGGTGTACATTGTCTATTAGTTGGTGAATTAGTTAAAAAGCGGGTTGGGAATAGGGTAAATCTGTATTTTAAGTACCAAAAGGTAATAATAATAAGAGAGAATTATTTCAAACAATAGGAAGGTACAATAATTTGTACATACATAGTACGATAGATATTATTACATACGATTATTATATACGATACAAATTTCTTTCTTTCTTTCTATATGTATAAAGAAATTACATTTATTTTGAAAGTCCACTTAAAAATACATAATATACTACCTACTATAATAAAATATATTCGTTAGACATGTTACATATACTGATTCAGTACTGAGTATATTATGTGTTTTAGTTAAATTCAGTAGGCATGTAAATATTAACAAAACAATTTTAAATAAATTTATGTTAATAAGCAAGTAGCTAATTTATTGTATCCAAACAAATAAAAGTGTAGCCACAATATATTCAATTCAGTCTATAAAAGCCAAGTGTAAATCAGTAATAGATTATAGTTAGTGTAGAGACAGAGGTTGCCTACAAGGGGACTTGTGGTCAACCGAAGTCGATTAATTGCCCAAAATACACCATCAATATTGTGGTAACAATAGCTCTGTTAGATGGCTCTGAGATAAATTATATGCAAAGTTGTGTAATGTTGTTTTAAGGTGTGATTATATTGTATGAATTGTCTGTGATATTGAGTCGTTATTTATATAAAAATAAGCCTAAACTTATAATAAATGCTACAAAAAAGCGCTACTAAAAAGAAGTGAAATAAAAGTCTTATTCACTTGTGGATCCGGCTTCGTTTTCATTGTATGATTTTGTATACATAGGTTATATTATATTGTAGTGTTGAATAGATGTGAAAAATTTTATCGACGGATAGCCGATAAGTGCAAGAAAAAAAAAACAAAAACTAGTCAATAAATAAAAAAAAAAACACTCAAGCTCATCAGTTCCCGCCTTTACACGTAGTCCGCGAAGCAGTTCAAACCAGTGCAGGGTTTATTTCATTTATTGTTTCTAACTGAAAACAGCTGTCTTGAACCTATTACCTACAGTCTCTAGACTACATCACTATTAGTGGAATGGTTTCATTACTTTATATAAAATGAGAGGAAAATAAAGGTATTTAGTATTTACATTTGGTTGTATACTTCAAGAAGTTTAAGACTTCAGCTTTTTTTGATTTAAGTTTAAGAATGCAGCTTTTTTGGGAGAAGGAAGAAAGAAAAACATTGCAAATATACAGACTAAATAATAGTACTAAAGTCATCAATTACAGTATTATTTCCACTATATACTTACCTATCCAGAAGGTTCCGAATTTATTTTGATCTCATTTTTCGTATATAAATGTAAGCCTAAACTTTTTAAACACAAGACTGGTATAGGAATACTCTATCATAGTCACACTTGCATATTAGGTATACACATGTTTACGTAGAATTATTGTTAATACATAATAATATAAGAACAAAATAAAACTAGTCACGTGCACACAATAGCGTTTCTCACCTGCCATACAAGTAAATCCAATTTGTAGGACGTGAACGCTTTCTAATGTATCAATATTATTTTGATATGTTTTATACATAAGACTACATATATTATGATCATTTCAATATTATTATGTATGTAAAGGCCGTTTTCATCAATAAACAATATGTAATCGAGAATTAAACTTACTTCTTTGCGAGACGAGACTCTTTTATTAACATTCACCGGAGATTATTTAAACAACTTTTTAAAATTTAAACACTTAAAAGTAAATACATTAAAAATAGTACATTATTAATAGTGGCATGGATAAATAACTCAGTATACTAATCTTCATTGACTAATGTTTTAAACCACAGTATACTCTATAATAATAGGCATAGCAAAACATTGCTCTGTTTATTTTAACATTCAAATCAAAAAGCAATCGACATCTTCACCACAGAAATCCCCGTGGCATCCGAAGTAAATTCCCAAAAAATTGTTTTCGCCACCTGCCTCAATTGAAATGTGATCGAAAAAATCACGACTTCGCTTGAAATAGTGTCTTTATGCGCCACCGCTCGGAAAAATCCTTTATGGGTAACGAAATATCCATTTAGTCTGTAAACGACGCTATGAAATCAATTTAAATTGTATGTAGTCTGTATTATTTGAGTGAAATTCACGCTTAATTTGACGATTTTTAAACAAATAGTGAAGAATTTGGAATTTAAAATGTAATTTGTAGCTGCATTAGTTTAAACATCGTTAAGGCAAATATCCAATCATCTAGTTAATATTAGCAAGGTAAGAATTAAGATACGAATGTAAATAAACACAATAATAAAATTCGAGATCAAGTGAATTATATTTGCAATTGAAACGTTATGGACTTTTTTACATTTTAACAAATAAAATGAATATATTTAACTTAATCCTCTACTAACCATACAGCTTTTTCACCTTGAACAGTTGGCATTTACGGATATTATTCTAGGCATTCGCCTAAGTGCTAGCTAGGTCTTTGTCTAGCGGCTCACATTAACTGAGATTCCATCGTTACAACTTCTAAGCCGAGATAAGTTAAATTGGATACGCGATCATCTTTATGCTCGCCTGGTACTTTATGTGACTTCGCAACGTTTTCTTATTTTGGCAGCGTTTTACTGAAGATTTTTTAGATTTTTTTTTTTTTTATTTTAAACGATGGTTAGCTAAACGGTGATCTTGGAAGCAAAAAAGTATTCAAAATAGCATAATAATTCTTCATCGCTATTACGTATACAAAATTTCAGCTCAATCAGTGTTTGGGAAGTGAAACAAAGTTACTTGCTAGATTTTAAATTAAGTCGTGAGATGAGAGATCAGACAAAAATGCTCATAAAATAAAAACTACTGGGCCTACCCGAATTAAATTTTTATAGGATCAATTCGAAACTTTTCCACATCAAACAAAAAAAAAAATCACGTAAATCGTTTCAGAAACCTCGCGTAGTCGGTGTACACACATAAAAAAAAATAAAAATATTCCGGCCGAATTGATAACCTCCTCCTTTTTTTAAGTCGGTTAATAATAATAATTGAAGCACAAATACAAACTCAACTCTTCAGTCTTCAATTTACTGTAATACTTATTTAGTGAAAATCTTCCTAACTTTTAGTTCAAGCTCGCTAATTCTCGTCACCCAAATCTGTTTATGATCATATTTCCTTACATAAGCCACTTTTCGCCCACGTCATACAACCACGTAATATATGAAGGCAATTGACGAACTCTATCTAAGTTGAGCTTGATTAGAGGCGTGAGAGGACTGCGATAATTATACTCATTAGGTTAGAGCCAAAATATTTGGTAGTTCTAGCAAAGAAAATGATAAATTACGTTATGTATATGACCTTGGAATGACCGAAACAGGTAAGAAGTAAATATTTAATCTATACCTATTGTGCCAAAAAAAATCATTGTTGAAATTGCTAATGAAATAAGAGGGTCTTACCAATACTACTATCTCCTGTGTATATGTGTATATGTCCCCCCCCCCCTCTCCCTCTAATATTATAGTTATATGTGACATGTGACATAATTTTCCGTAAAGATAAATCATGAAAAATAGAGCACCATCAATTCTCTCTAATTATCTTACGGATATTCGCAGAACTGAAAAATCCGACCGTTTAAATGACGAGCTCCGTAATCATGATTGATCACAGTTTTTCAAACCCAGCTAGAAAAACTTACGCAAACTTGCCAACAAAAGCAATTAATAATATCAATTGCTAACTTTGTAAACATATCGGACATTAAAAAACCATTCGTTAGGTTTCCCATTATCTTTATAGCGGAAACTTTAACTATCATGTGAGTTACCGCATATTGCTACTAACGACCACTAGCAACTTAAACTCGGTTCTAATAGGCACTATATTTTTCACGTAAATTGAAAATCGATGGAAGTAATAATATCATTAGTTAAACATTTTATTGCTGCTCTTTAGTCTTATCTGTGGAGTGCGCGATTTGTCGCGCATTAGTGAATAGTTTCGTTATGTGTAGACTGTGCAATTGTGCATGTTTGTGAATCTGTGGTGACAATTGGGCGGGAATTGAACCAAAATGTCAATAGGTACCTAAGCTTCACGTACTATGAAATTATGTATAAAAGTTTTTGAAAAGCAGTTCCATCAAAAACTATCGATGTTTGTCATTGAGATAATATTAATATGGAGCAGACACCACGAACAAAATCTGTGCGCCAAGCGCGGCGGCGCGGGGCGCGCGAATGACGGCTAGACAGTCATAGATTATGCGATGTCACTGACTCACCGCTATAGAGGCGACACTTTGTTTTATTCTGTCTATTTTATTGGGTGCCACTCCTTACATGCACGTTGACTTGAAATTTTCTTTGTACTTACTTAATATTTATTTTAGGTATAAACTGACTTTACTACGCGGGGCTAACAATATCTGTCATATAATATAGGATGATGTAAATAGTGACGTTTTAGGTTCAGTCAGGGCTATGGGAAGTTTTATTCCTTACAAATTGAGCCTTTTTTAGAAAAAAAATAATTTTTCCCTTTCTTCACGGCCCAGACATGGAAACCTTGAATAGAAAAAATATTAATTACTTATCTCTGAACTAGCGGTCCGCCCCGGCTTCGCCCGTGGCACATATTTCGCAATAAAAAGTAGCCTATGTTCTTTCTCAGGGTCTTAGGATTGTCTGTGCCAAAGAAGAATGCCCATGAAAGTATGGACCACAGTACAGTGTTGCGTCAATGCCAGAGTGGTTTTGGAGGGTTCTTCGATATTCAAAAGATTTTTACCAATTGATTTTTTTGTGATAAAAACAGGGGTTTTCCAGATATTGAGAAAAATGTGAAATAACCTCAAAACTTGAATAACCCCGATTTAGTTAGGTTTATGTGTGATTTAGGTAACATTTTATCGTCCAAAGGTTATTTTTCGATTAACATATATTTTAATCTATGCGTAGAGCTTATGCTTTCAGACAAAGTCTATCTGTTCATCGGCTAGTGTAGGTAGGCACCAGAAATCTTCCGGGACGGATTTCAAGAAAACCTAAATATATACTTAAAAAATGCCAATTGAGTTTTTATTCGGTTTACATTTTGTTGTTGTTGTTTGAATCATTTTTTCACTACATATTCGAAGAAAGAAACAAATAAGAAATAACTGGTTACCTACCAAGCTATGTCATAATAATATTTTTTTTATATATACATTATACATATTTATATTATTTTACTTCACTATCTTTGTTAAAACAACCTACAGTGTATAAACAATACCTTAAAGAGTGATTTTATGTTAATTGATTTTTTTTGTAATTCAATGAAAACAATAATCGATATTAATACATTTAGCTATTTACCATAGTAAATGTAATAAGTTACCGCTTGGTTACCGTGGTAACCGGTAATGGACACTAAATCTATAATAACGGATCTAAACAATTACAATATGTCTTATTAGATTTTACAAAACATGCCCTGTTCAAAATATATTTTCCGATGGTAAGAAGGCCTCTAAATTGCCGAGATTTTTTTAAATAGTATTGTTGTCTTGATGCATGAGAAAAACCAGTACCAAAAATGGGCATTCTCCTTTCATCAAAATCGGTCCAGTAGTTTATGAGCCTATTAATTACAATCAAACAAACAAACAAAGTTTTCCTCTTTATAATATTAGTATTAGTGCAGATAAATAAATAATAATTCAATTATACGTTCAAGTCAGTAGCTTATACAATATCAATTAAAAACTTGATTAAAATCAATTAACAAAAAAAAATTGGTGATTGAGTAATTGATTTTCATATTTCATGATTTCACCTGTTTTCAATTAACAACCAGTCTATGCTTTTCTAAATATGTAAAATTATTATTTTATACTATAAAAATATACGCCAGCAATTATTACTAACAACACTTATTTCATGCCCAATGTCATATCTTAAATTTTTAATCTATGACAAAATGTCGCCCGCCAAAAATTTTGCTCTAACTAAGTTTTAAAAATTATTATCTAGTTACTAAACTGATGAAAAGTTATTCCTTTGCACTTTTCCGTATTCTTTGTATTATTTGTGCAATATCGTAACACACACGTAGGCATATTTGATGCGTTTCACTTTAAAACAAATAAAAAATGAGCGTGACGTTCGCGCCAATGAGCGAGCAAGCGACTGAGTGCAGTTACGCCACATGACGTATGTTGAGTGGAACATAAGTGATGTAGGCGGTATCGTCTCCATATTAATATTATCTCAATGATGTTTGTAAGCATTATGTAAAGATATTATCCAGTTTGAACTTTATTCTCACTTATTTCATATGACACATGAAAAAAGGAAAATAAGTAATATTTTTAGAAACAAGTTTTAATATTCAACTTCTTATTACTACTGCATTTTATAAGCCGAATTGTGTCACGACATTCGAAAAACAAGACTGACTCCATTACGCATAAATAAGTAATTACTAATAATTAACATTTTTATGCCATTGATTATGCAAAAACCGGGAAATAAAAACAGAGCATCGGAAATTCTGTATAAAAAAATATTGTTACAAATCAGAGCTCATCCCGTTATTCATATTTCCTCAATAAACCAAACAAATTTATGCGAAAATGATACGGTCTGACTTTTACGACTATTGCAAAATATGTTTCAATAAATAATAAACATGAAAAACAGGGAGACACGCCAATTAGCTGCGACGTTAGTCAGAGTTTTTTCTCAGACAGATAGACACAAGAATCCGATATTTCTATGTAATTTATATTTTAATGAACTAGTTTCGGTTACATGTGCATATTGTTTGTTATTTCAGGAAATTCTCAGTTAGAAATGGTTAGAAGATACTTTTACGTATGATTTATTTATGAATTAACGCATGAATAAGTTTGCGCCTGTATTTTTCATGTGGAAATATAAATGTCAGAATATTATGAAAACTTTTTCATTACTTCTTCTCATCACATTTACTATTAGATAGATAACTTCTTCTTCTTTTTATTGTATGGATAAAATACAGATTCATATTCGTATAATATACAAAAAGTAGGTACCTACATTATTTGTGAAATTGTGAAAATATTGTTGAGGAAGTTTGGATTCGTCTAACTCTGTCTATAAATAAATACCAACGTTATACCTACATACAAGAAACAGTCATAAAGTTTCACATGATGTTAGCGTCTGTTATTAAATCTTAGAAATAAGATAAAAAAGTGATTTTATACACGAAAAGATGAGCATCACCTACAAATTTTCCCTTACATTACCCGCACCTACACGCGCGTGCAAAATTATTTACCTACTACGTATATATAATACCATCAATGTCGGATTATGAAAATCAGGGTTATAGCGGTGACCCGGGGACGTTACTCGAATTATAAAGAGATGCGGAGACGTTGGGCAACCTTCCAGAATGTTCGATTTACGACCTGCCTCCACTAAGATATGTGAGGTTATGTTTACTTTGTTGGATTTTTTTTAAAGAGTCATAAGACATGGGTGCTGACGCTTGGCTGGTTATTCCTGTTTGGTAATTTTGTTGAAATGAAGTGTTTTTTTTTTGCTGTTAATTTCAGCTAAAACTACTAGCTAAACTATAGTTAGTAGTAACCAGGTAAACGCCCCGAAAGAAGCATAACTTGAGCGACATAATTATTTTTGATACATTTTAAATCACACTCACACGCCTGCAGTAGCACTGCATGCGCTCCTCATACAAAAGCATTACCCGTTCGAAATATATTATATTGAACTACATGCATAATCCACTCCAAAATCCATAGTCTCCACATTCAGATAAAACTTTTGATTGATCAAATTACTTTCAAATTCAGCAGTTTCGTCACCGAACACAGCTTTAATTAAATAACTTCGAAAGTCAAACAGCGTGAGTCGACGTGAAAAACGATTTACTGAGCGCATTGCTTATCGACTATAGCCGTGAGCTGAAATCTATGTTTTACTATGTTATATGGATTTTGTTCTAGATTAGTTTTTTATATGTTATTTTTTGAATAATTACATTGAACAATGCTGCTCTTTGATTTATTTATTTTTGCGTGAGAAATCCTACTTATATATAGTACTAGCTGCTCCGCGCGGTTTCACCCCCGTGGCTCCACTCCTGTTAGTCATAGAATGATGCTATATAGCCTATGGCCTTCCTCGATACATGAGCTATCTAACACCGAAAGAATTTTTAAAATCGGTCCAGTAGTTCCCGAGATTAGCGCGTTCAAACAAATCCTAACATTTATAAATGCGAAAGTTTGTGAGGATGTGTATGTGTGTGTTGCTTACTCTATCACGCAAATACTACTGAACCGATTACAATGAAATTAAGCACACATATAGAGGGTAACTTGGATTATTTTTTCTGGAAATCCCACGGGAACGGGAAGAATTATTCGGGTTTTTCTTGCCGCGGGCGGAAAGCTAATAGATCATATTTTTAGCAGATACCTATCTCTAAAATTTACTTTACAAAATTTGTTCCGCTATTTGTATAGAGTAGCAACAAAATACACAACATAATACTGTATTGCAATTAAGTATCTCCCAGAGTTCGCTGGAACACAAATAAAATTCAAGACATTTCTCACTTGAAATACAGTCTCACTTCGAAGTGCACTTTGCGGCCGGCTGTTAAAATAACCGACTCTAAGCCAATAAAGCACACACTTTCAAGAATACTAAGTGTATCGTATACGTTTTCAATATTATACAAGTGTTTACTGGCTTTCCCCCGCGAGTGCTCTCTGAAAATTTCCCCAAAAGTCTTCATATGGATCTCCCCTCTAATTTACCAGATTTTCATTTTATATTATTTTTACCCGACTATAATAGAAGGAGGATTTTGTTTTTTGAGTGTATGTATGTTTGTGTGTATATTTATTTTACCTATATTACCGCTGGACGGATTTTCAATAATTATAAGTGGTCGTTGTAATAATTAGAATTGTGGGAATGACAATAAATAGGCTATATAAATCAGTAGTCGGAATTTTTATAACAAGAATCCATATTATTTTACCTTTTAATCGTAAAAACTGTGACATAAATTAATCCAAACAGCTTATTTGTAGAAAGATGTTTTACATTTTACGATTGTGAAATGTAAAATATCTTTCTTATCTAAAAGTGAGTTATCATAAGCTATGCTACATTCATTCTTCAACGTTACGTCAGAATACACAGCAGAATTTAAATATACCATATTCACAATAAATCCTTGCACGTGTCCCGTTACACTAAATAAACAGATTTTACAAACATCGTATTTCTGAACGCGAATAAGTTTAATTTTATGAAGAGTCAAGTGAAGTTGCAAGCGCTTTGAATAAATTATTGCTCATGTTGTGTTTGTAGGCGGCGGATCTTTTCAAAATCTATACTAAATATTATAAAGCTGAAGAGTTTGTTTGTTTGTTTGTTTGAACGCGCTAATCTCGGGAACTACTGGTCCGATTTGAAAAATTCTTTCGGTGTTAGATAGCCCATTTATCGAGGAAGGTTATAGGCTAGGTACATATATCATCATGCTACGACCAAAAGGAGTGGAGCCACGGGGGTGAAACCGCGCAGAGCAGCTAGTATAACTATAGCTATATAATTTTTATGGTCTAGACTAGAGAGGATTTAAATGTAATATTTTCAACGTTTGAATAAGTTCATAAGCATCTGTCGCTTAAAAAATGAACGATAAAAAATTAAACGGTCTTCTTTTGGATTATCCGTTTTATTTTGAGATGAAAGTTGGGGAGAAACATGAAAAATATATTTGGTGAAATACCTTTTATTATATTAAATAAATATTACAATCGGATATTTATATCATGTACATATAAAGAAACATAAGTTGAAAATTACTCGTTAAATAAAGTAAAATTATATAATTTCCATGTTTCAAATACATAATTCACAAATTATATTGACTACCCGGTAGACTTGGTTGGTAGTGGCCCTGCCTTCCAAGCCGGAGGTCGTGGGTTCGATTCCAACCCATGGCAAATATTTGTGTGATGAACATAGATGTTTGCTCTGTGTCTGGGTGTTAATTATTTATATAAGTATTTATTTAAAATTATATATGTATGTTTATTAGCCATCTGGTTTCCATAACACAAGCGAAAGCTTAGTATGGGATCAGATCGTGCCGTGTGTGAAAAATTGTCCTGAAATATTTATGTAAGAGTTATTAATGTTTTCTTTTCGTATACTATAAAGCCAAACTTTGACACCTATGATATATAAAAGAGCTAGATACGTTACCCGCTCTCTATTTTGGCAAGAAAAAACTCAGGTAAGTGCCCGAGTTTCACTTAGTCACGCACCATTCAGCGTCGTGGCTGGACGTTATTTTTGTATTTTAATCGGCAGTTGTTATTACGAAGTACATGAGTGAGACATGTATTATGTCTAGTGCGTGAGAGTGAAAGAGAGAACAACTGTATTGGTGATAATGCGTTAGTAAGTAGGTATGTATTAATTACGCTGTTATTTAGTGCAATGATGTTGGCGTATGCCGCGTCTACTAGTATAATAGGTCATTGTTTGACACGGTATTTGTTACTTTGTATAAAATGTATAGTTTAGTTAACTTTTAACTAACACAAATTAACAATCCATGTCTGACTGATCATTATCTTTCTTCTTTAGTCAAATTATCTGAAATTAAAAGAAATAAAATGCAATTAAATTAAGAACTAGGTGTCTTATAAGTTAAATACAAAATCATTCAAAAGTTTATTAAATGATAACTACAAGGCAAGACTCCAGGATCCACGAAAACACGAGTTTAAAAGTTACATAACACAGTAACATCTAAGCAACCTTAATCCAAAACTAGCGGTAACATCAACAAACCGAACTTAACCAATATTTACTTAAACGTGGTTTAAGAAATTGGCCCACTAATTCCACGCTGTGATACAACTTGAATAGCAACTAATTTAAAACTGCGTTTGTTAACGGGAGTTTAGTTAATTTTAGTTGTAAGTGATTTTTATTGCACGCCTCATAAGCGAAGCGTTGAGGTGGGTACTACTGTCACTTCGCGCAAAACATCTGATTTTTCAAACTTAAAATGTCTTTATGTATCATACATTGCACTTGTAAGATAATACATACACACACATATTAAGAAAAAACACTATTTTTAACATTTTATATATTAGATATTTTTGATGTCATTTTTGTTATTTAAACTAGTTAAAAAACAGTTTAAAAAAGTTCTGTCTTGGACGTCCGTGTGTCTGTATGTGCGGAGGATTTTCTTGTTAACACGATAGCGACCGAAATACTTTACTAATCGAGTCTTTTTTTTTTCTCTTACGCTTGAGTATGCTCAGGAATAGAACCCTTTCATTTTTCAGGGTCTGATTCGATGTGGTTTAATTGTTATTAAATAAACAAAAAAAAAAAATATCGACTGTTCTCCATAATTTTAGTATATCTAATTATCTATATATATTCTTTATTTTATTTTTTTTATATTTATAGTGTACTCAAAATTCACCATTATAAACTCGATTCTTTATACTATAAGCCAAGGTTTAAAAAAATAAGTTGGTAGTCAGTCCCTTAAACCTGCGCAGTTTCACATCTAGGTGGGGCCACAAGAAAAATAGCTCAATTATTACGGTACCGCTTTCTTTACTTTTCCAACTGTTTTATTTTATTTCTTTTTTATATTTTATAGTGTACTCTTTATAAATAATCAATTTTATTGTAAAGGATGAGATTATGAGGCGTGCACTTTTGGATTTTCCAAACTATTTTAATTTGAATTTGAATTTATTATAACGTTATAGTTAGTTTTGTTATAAAATAAGTTGTTATATAAAATAGTTAAAAAAGAGTGCTGTATTTTGTTAATGAAAATTAAATGTTTATATTTTTTTAAGTCAAAAAACGCAGATCCAATGTGTTTTTTGTACAAATAAACATCGATTTAATTATCATTTATTACAGAATCGACCTTATTTTCTTGGATATAGAAAATAAACAGCTATCAATATTAAGAAGGGTGGAAGACTATGGCCTTATAAAAACTTTTAATAAAGCATTAGGTTATTCATTGACGAACTCTCATTAAAAGTCTGAAACAAAATAAAAACCTCATTATGAATATCAAAAAGGATCTCTGGATACGAAATTTTATTTTGGGATTATTCTTGAAAATAAATTTAAAGTTGTTGTAGGAAATCTCTTTAAACGATGTTAATGTAATGTTTATTAAAATAGGTTTGCGATAGAGATGTGAATAATAAGAAACATTTCCAATTAACATCAATTAAAATAGAAGTTTATGTTTTTCACCGGAATTTCCTGTGTATTTGTGATTTCTTAAATGTCTTTTTACTCGTGTGGTGTCTTTCGATGTTAGCCAGAAGGGCTTCTACGTCATAACGCGGCTCTAGAATGTCGAATTAGGTGCGTAATATGATATTGGATAAAAGTTTGAAATAGCGTCTGATTTAGGGCCGATTTTTCAATCCATAGTTAAAACTTATCCGCCCAATAGAGTATTACACGATAATATTAAAATGTTACCCGTAAGCTGTCAAATACGGCAAACGAATGAATACATTTTTGAAATGGTAGTTTAGTACTAGTTATTCCACGAATAAGTATTAACCAAGGATTGAAAAAATCAGCCCTTAGTAGTCACAAATACAAGTTACAACTAACTTACCAAAAAATAAATGAATAGAATTAAAAAAATGGTATTGGTAAATAACCATAAATAAATAGATTTATTCATTTCATTCCACGAAAGCTACCAAACAAAACGCAGTCAGAAAATGATACAAGGGAAGCCATATATTTAAAATTTTGGAAACTTTGTTAACAACAGTAATGTTACAATAGTACAGGAGTGGGTAATAATAATAAATTCGCTTTTATTCCTGTCTTTACTGAGATTGCGCGCTTCCATAGCGAAAGTTTTAAAATAGATAATCAAATAGCAGAGGAACTTTCATGACTCTGAAGGCCCGTGTACTTGTGTTGCGGATGTACGAACGGTGGATGTGCTTTTGTCTATGTTTGTTAGGTGTTGTCTGAAATGTTTATGTAGTTAAAATACTTGAAATTGCGTACACAGTTTGTTGAACAAGGGTTTAATATTATGTAGTTATATGAAAGCTGTGGCTATTTTAAAATAATTAATAAAGAACTTGCTCTGGTAACAACAGTATTTTAACATTGACTAACTTTACCGCATTTCAACCATACCAATAATGCATATTTTACCATTCGGCTTTCTAAATCAATAAAACCAGAATAACATTTTAATCCTATTCTGCTAAAGGACCCATATAATATTATGAACTTTTATATTTTAGCTATGATGAGAAAACAATTTCAAAAAAACAACTAAAAACTTGCCTTCTCCAAATTTCTCGATCCACGCAAGCTGACATCTTGTTGAATTCACTTTAGTATGGGAAAATTAATTTATTCAGATCGAATAATTCGTGTAGTTTTGAAAGTTGCTACAGTTATTCCTAAAGATGTCCAGATGAATATACTAAAAGCCCCCGAGGGAGGGACACAAGCCGGCGGCGGGGGAGGGGGGGAAAGGTCTCTTTTTCAAGGTTTTTGCTTGTAACTCGAAATTTTTTTCATAATATCTCTTTAGTGACTTCTACATTAATTATCTACATTAAATTTCCTATAAATTACGTCTCAACATTTTTACTGTACGATCAATACTTTAGGAGATACAGAGTATTAAAGGTAAGAAAAATAAGAAACAACATAGTTTTACAAATTTTAATTATAAAAAGAAATAACATCTTTTTTTGCACGAGTATGCCGACTTATTAGTCAAATTGTGTTTCATCTTCGTCATCTTTATCACTAACATCGATAGGGGGTCCATTAGTACAAGCTCCTAGGCAGCCGTTACAGATAAGACTACACATAATGCCCGCTTTTCGGCAACTGCATTTTCCGGAACATCCACTTTTACATCGGCAAAAAATTGAATTTAACAACGCTTCAGGAGCAGGAGGATCCAAGGTCGTGATTGGTTCTAAGTATCCATCGACTCTTCGCTTCCAACCCCATATTTCAGGAGGCAGTTGGTTCCCAAGCCACTCCTGTACTTGATGGAATACTCTGTAGGCGTGATATTTTGCTGACCCTTTGGTAGGGGGGAGGGAAGAAAGATCCGGTTTGGGCTTGGTACAAGATTTCAGAAAAACTGTGAATCGATGTCTGTTGATCTCAGACTGAGTACAGGGCGCTCGGTATACTGCAAGAAACATTTTTTCTCCGGCTTCTGCTATAACCTCCTGAGTTGACGTTGGGTCATAAAATACAGTTGCTGTTTCCTTTAGTGACGGCTTTTGATCAAAAATCTTGATAATTGATGTTTTTCCCTTCCTGTAAATAGCTGAGGTTGTATCACACCCACTGAAACTATGCAGAAAGAGAAGGGGCCCGGGGGGCGCGGGCGGTGTGGCACGGCGGCACGCGGGGTGCGGTAGCCTGCCTGCCAGTGCCAGTTGCTATGCGGCGAGGCAAACAGCGAGGATCTTTGTAGCGCGACTTATCTATCATCTTAGTCAAGTCAAGTACCTATAACGATGTTGTTTCTTATTTTTATCACCTTAAGTAGATACTATGTATCTCCTAAAGTATTGATCGTACGGTAAAAATGTTTAGACGTAATTTATAGGCAATTTAATGTTAATAATTAATGTAGAAGTCACTAAACAGATATTATGAATAATTTTCGAGTTACAAGTCAAAACCTTGAAAAAGAGACCTTTCCCCCCCTCCCCACCGCAGGCTTGTGTCCCTCCCTCGAGGGCTTTTAGTATATTCATCGGGACACCTTTAGGAATAACTGTAGTAACTTTCAAAACTACACGAATTATTCGATCTGATCGACGATTCTGAATCTAATTTGCTGTGGCTACTTTGAATCTTTAAATAAATTGCCGAGGCATTTGAAATGTTCTAGTACATTCATTAGGTACGAACTTTTTATTTGTCCTCGAAATGTAAGTGCACTCGTTTTGGAAAATGCAATGGTTGTTCGAAGTTTTAATTTTATGCACAGTTAATAATTTCGAGTGGTATGTTGTGTGTTTGTGTGTGTGAAGTTCATTTTTTAAATTAACATTTTTTATGATATAAAGAAGTATTTATTGGCAAGTAGTGATTCGCCCCTTTATGCTCGGCCAGACCAACATTTTTTATTGAATAATAGAAATGAACCCTGGACCTCTCAGTACTACCACAGTATTACAATATTATATAGATATTGTAATACTGTGGTACTACGCTGACACAAATCATAGTACATAAGCAACCGTTTATCACAAGGCCGAGGTCAAGATGAAAGAACCCAATCTGGACAATCAATCCTTAATTTTACGAGCAATAAATAGGGAACTTATTGAGCAAGTAATACATATAATAAATATTGTTTAACAGTCTGTAGGGATAACACCGAGCAATCTAATCATCATAAAAATGCAATAAAGCACACCATTCTATTATTTTGCTAAAATGTTATCTAAATTGATGTCCTCGTAAAGCGGATCGTGTTTAATAGTTTATGTTGTGAAAGATTTTCGAGTTGTTTGATACATGTTCATCTTCACTACATTGCATAGTATAAAACAAAGTCGCTTTCTCTGTCTCTATGTCCCTTTGTATGCTTAAATCTTTAAAACTAATCAACGGATTTTGATGCGTTTTTTTAATAGATAGAGTGATTCAAGAGGAAGGTTTTAGTATACATATAATTTATTAGGTTTTAGATAAAGCGGGCGAAGCCGCGGGCGGTAAGCTTAGTAATAAATAAAGAGAAAAATTAACGCATCGCACAGACTAGGTACTATAGGACTAGCAACTTTAATTGCTGCACCACGTTTTCTTTTCTCCTATTAGGTAAAAATAAGAAAGAAAAAAATAAGTTGTAAGGGGATTTTGTACCTAAACATTGAACGTAGTGGAGACGAAGAAATAAAATGACTCGGTCTAGCAGGACACAGAAGGCTGATCACCTACTCTCTAAAGAAAACCGATCAGTGAAACAGATATAAGGGGACATGGGACTTAACTTTTTATACATAGGTACTGCTTTTGGTTCGACTGCGAATGAAAACGTGCGGCGCAGATAGCAATTGATAAAATACGTAATTTTATTATCATTTTCCTTTTCATCTCAATTCGATTCTGCTTTCATAATAACTCTATATTTTTTCAACTCAATAGAGTCTGTGAATAGAGCAAAATGAAAATTATAATCACGATCAAAAACTCAGATTCACTATCACTGAACCTTAAAAATGGGATAAAAAGCTTGACCTCCAATATTTATTCTTTTACTATCACAATTGTCACTACCCTTGACTTCAAATAACGATATTATTATAAAGAGATTCTGTGAAACGAAACACTTGCGTATAAAATCGACGGAACACAAAAACCAAAATAAATTTACCCATTTCCATTAACTGAATAAAACTACAGCAAAACAGAATTAATATAAAATAAGGTCAATAGGCAAGGCAACAATGGAACAAAATCGCAATTGACCGGCTTTTTATTTCGGCTCATAAAATAAAATGAACTTTAAAATATTATAAGGTAGTCAGGACGAGAGTACTTTGGGTGTGATTGCCTTTTATACGATGCGATATTTGTAACGTATTACAATATGTAGTTCTCGTGTTTTTAAATATTTTTTAATAGAATTGGGTTTAATAATTCAACCGATTACATAAAATCTATAGATAATAGACCTAAGATCACGTACAAACCATCTGTTTTTTATTTAAATTACAAGGTATTTTATTAAGTATCAAATTCGGTAGGAGTAAATTTTGTAGTTTTTATTTTAGTGCTCGTTGTGTACAGTATATTTTATTTTCTAGTTAACAATCGCAAATAAAAATGTACGTTTAATTTTAACCAATCATTCCCCTTAATGGTTTAAGTAATTCCTCAAAATAATTTTAAGTTAATTGTTTACCATAAAACGTAAAAAAATATCGTCTTGAAATATCGCATAGTCGTGTCGTACAATCTAAAACTACAGGGTCGCTGCGTCGGGATTCCCGGTAAATTGTATGAATCGTACGGGACCCGGGTAATGATTGTTGATACACCCGGTTTTATTTGCCGGGCTATCCGCTATCCGGTATAAATATGGCCGGTGATAAGACACGCTCGAAACGTTAATTGTTTGTGGTGTGATGCCTGCGGGCAGATAGCACTCACTTTAAATATTTGTAGTTATGCTTTTAAGTTTTATGCGCTAAGATTGGAATGATGTTTGTTTTTTATGGGTTGTTCCATTGAGCGAAATTAGGCATAATTATGCCCACGTATATAGGTATCTAATTAGAAGCTTTTTTCTGTTTTCTTAGACTTAGTTGCTTTTTAAGTTATTACTATGTATTTTTATAATTTTGATCATAGGAGAGGATTGGTTATATAAAATATATATGTTACTAGGTATTATGGATATCCTTGAGCATACAGGACTAGGTAAATTTGAGTAAGATGAAATCTAATTTCTAATATGTAAAATTCAAACTATTTACGCTTTGGTTTGCAATACGTGTATGATGCACCGTATATTAAACTAAACTATATTGTAATTTTGCTACAAAACGGAAGATAATTTTGAGAAACACTTTCTTGTTTGTTTGATCTCAATCGGTTCATTAAATTTTAATATTAACACAGCATTTAAAAAACAATTCCTGTGTATTTATTGGTAGGTAAATTTTTATATTTATCTACTCTTTGTTAACTGCTCTCCGAGAAAGAAAATGTCAAGTGGAAACCAACATGCAAAAGTAAAAAAAATCTGAGACACATTAGTAGTTTTCTATATGAAAATGTTAAGGCAGTGGCAACAAAACAAGAATTGATGATGATGATGATGATAAGCACATCACAACAAATGGATATATAGTATATATGTTACCGGAAATGTATGAAATCAAGGAATTGTATACAATTCTTAGGAAATGTGTAGAATTCCTAAAATCGCACGGAAATGTATACAATGACGGATTACATACATTTCCGGTAACATATACATACATAACTGTATACATATTTATAAACCTGTGAAATTTCTTAACTTTACTTTGACGTCCTAGAACACTAACAACATATTACAAACGACAATACACAATACGCTGTCTAAAAACAATGATAACAAGCTAGAAAATTCCCCCCGTTCACTCTTAAAGCGCTTTGCTGAGTTGGTGTTAGTCTAACGAGTGCTTATTTTAAACATCTAACAAGCGGGCAGGTGTGGGCAAACATTTGTTCAGAACTAGCCCCAGCGCTGTAAGCGCTTTACATTTTTGTTGGCACTTTTGCTCGCGTTAGTCGCTTTTGTTGTGATAATGAATATAATATGGTTCTGTTTGTTTTGATAGTGACTGTTAGTGCTAAACCTGTACATTTGTGGTAAAGTGTGTCTACACTATCAAGATTAGAAATTGATATATGTTTTTAATTTACGATTAATAGAGCATACAAATATCAATTATATAAGAAAAATACATTATCGATTAACATAAATTTTTATTATCCTAGTGTTATACCTCTTCAGTTACACTGTTTTTAATGCCTTTTGCCGTTCAAAAACATGAATCCTAAGATTCCACAGGCAATTAAAAGAATCTAATAAAGTGTGACGCAATAATCAAATGGCTATTAACATGAAAATGAGTTTAGTATGGCAGAGGCTGTACAATTTATCTCATTGTGGCGCCGCGGTCGACATCTATTTTCATAATTGACACATGGCCAGCCTGTGTTTAGTATTTAGCGATGCGAAATGTATTGGGCATTTAGTCGCTTATTGTTGGGTAAAAGATTGCATTGTTAAGGGGAAAAATTACATCAGAATTAGGAGCTTTTTCAAGCCCAAGTTTGATTAAATTTGTTGTGTTGATTAATACACCAATTGAGTTATAGGAAAAATTATCCTATATATATATTTTTATAACGTAAAAGTTATAGAAAATCTGTCGTCGTAATTTTCAATTTGTTTTTGTGAATAGGGAAGCACATGACCACAATCTCGCCTGTTGTTAAGATGAGATGTGGTCTAAGATGGTATGCGCTTCCCTAGAAGGTACTTTCATAGGTTTCTTTGATAGGTTCACTCTACGGTTGAATTTTTAGTAGATAATATGACAATTTACATCACCTTGATGACTAAAACTAAAACACATAGAAAGCTCGTATCGTCATACTGTAACAAATACCCTCTATAATAGTTTTTCTAATGTAGTAGCTTACTTCGTCATATTTAGTTCAGCACCGCAAAATTTAGACCGTCAAAAGTCATAGGACAGACATTACCAATGCAACGTTGCAATGTACCTTTGTGACCCTTTCGGGACCAAAAGACGTCTACAATTTAAACATTCCTTTCTCATTACACCTTATCCTGAAATTCTGCACGGCATGCAACAATAAAGCATCTGGAATGCCTCCCACGACTCATCTTATCGAGCCTCGAGATTTACCGTCTGTTCGCGCTACCACATAACTATAGTCTTATCTTCAGATGGTTCAATGACCTATGAATTACTAGCATGTAAGTTTTCTTATCGTATAGGAGGGTTCTATGGTGTTATAGGTTAGAGTTGACGTTTCTTGAAGGTTAGAATTTACCAATTTGTTGGAGGAATTTATTGATGACGTAGTAGATTATGTTCTGATACGATTTGAATGGTATTAAAGCATTGATAGACGTATGGATACATTAAAAATATTAAGTCTAGCAATGGTCATATTAACCTGAAGTAAGTAATGGCAACAAAAACTTAATAATATAAGAAACAAAATTATTGAGTTTATAGCCTTGACATTTCCAAATCTAGAAACTTCTGTGACGTTCATAGTGTGTTTCATATAATTACATAATAACCAGATTATCAGTTAATAGTTCAAGAAATTTAATCTCCTTTTAACTTCGCTTGGAATGAGACAATTTCCTACAATTTATCGCGTGTTCATTTCGTCCCGGATTAATTCCAACTATTGACACGTTCGAGATAAAAGAGATTATAGGACCTCTATTTTCTTTTGCTAATTGAATTTTTATCTGAATTTTATTTAATGCCACTTTACTTTGATTCCGGATTTAGATATCACTTTGTATATAACTCGATGAATTGCGTGGATTTACTGTGTTATAATTTTACGTTTTACATATTGGACGGATATTAATTTATTTTTTTGTCTTGATTTTTATATAGATAACTAGCTTTCCGCCTGCGGCTTCGCCCGCTTTGTCTAATACCTAATAAATTATATACTAAAACCTTCCGCTTGAATCACTCTATTAAAAAACCGCATCAACATCCGTTGCGTAGTTTTAAAGATACATAGGGACATATGAACAGAAAAAGCGACGTTGTTTTATACTATGTAGTAAGAAATTTGTGTAAGTAATTATTGACATCACGACAATTCGTTTTCTTCTTTACAACTAACTCCTCGATTCGACTCCGCCCGTGTTACACTCAGAATTTATTAAGTGTCGTTTAGGTAGCTTTCTGTTGGAAAAATAATTTACCTAGATGTAGTTTTGATTTTTTTCGAATACAAAAACAAATAAACCAACTATTTCTTCTTTATAATATAAGTGCTTATAACGAATAAGTAAAGTCACGGTAAACAATTTGTACGCAAGTTTAACATCAGTTTAGGGTTCCGCATCTGCACCAAAGGTTTATTTCTAAAGTTGGGGAATTGAATCCATCTTCGTCTTAACCCTTTCCCGTTGTTACTGCTTTATTCATGTTTGTAACTGGAGTTTTAAGTGTCTGTTCTATTGAAATTTCTTGATCTAGTTTACTAAAATGTATGTAATAATATTGATATACTCAATTAATATTTTGATAACATTGTTTATTTGATTTTCCATTACCCATGTTGGTATTGTAATCCCATTAGCTGGCTTTATAAAAAATATGTACGAATAGTTTTAAGTTTAAATTTGAGAGCCCATCACCATGCCCATACGATCGCACATTTTTAGTCTGTTTTATTTATTTATTTATTTAGTGTTCAGTTAATAATAGGCTAATAATAATAATAATAGGTAATAATAGGCTAGCTGCATGTTTCGATGTTAGCTTAATTAAGCGGTCAAGAAAAATGTCCTCAGGTAATTGAGCATCTCAGTTTCGAATTTTAGTAAACTCCAAAATCTTCAACATAATAATACACTTATAATATTTGTTATATACGTTTATAATATGCTTCTGTACACATAAGCTAGCTTATAAACAATGTCTACAAATTAAATTTTTTCGATAGAGCCGCGCTAAATCAAACCATGCAGACTTCTGTAGTATAAAGCTACTTCTCCTGACAAAAAGTGGTCAAAACAAATACAGAAAGCCAATTTCCACGGCCAAAGTAAGCCCACAGAACCATCATCACGTGCTAAATTCATCGACAATTTTACGGGGCCGATTACAGCGCTCTATCAACTTTCCACTCCATAAAGTCCCCGAGGGAGCCATTGATTGTCGCGCTGATTCAGTTGGATTTGCATTTTATAATTAAAGAATTAGATCCGCCCTTAAGGAGCTACGCGACTGGTTTATTTGACAAGTTCCACGTTTAATGCCCGCGATTGTTTGGATGGCATTCGCTCTGTCAGGAAAATGCTAGTTTAACGGCCACTTGAATTATGATGCTGTCGGGCGATACACTGAATTTTAATGCTAGCGATTTGATGGACGGATTTGAGGAAAATGATGGGATACACAGAAGAATTTTTAGTGACTTCTTACGTCTTATAGATCTTCAAATAAGTTGTTAAGACGATTCTTCATAAGAATCAGGAATTGAACCAGCTTCAGGTATACTTAATCTAGCTTTTGATAAATGAGAATTGAGAGGTTATGATATGTATAATGTATGAACTTAAAGTCAAATAAATCCAGAGTATAGAGCAACAAATAAAAACTGTAAAATATAACAGAACATACAAGTGAATGTACTTTATCATTCTGCTAGATGTAAATGTAAGACGAGAGATATTTACTATTTATGTAAGTTCTCAAATTAGTACTTCAAAAAAACAACACCAATTCACAACATTTTCGTCACGCTATACCAAACTTTCATAGGATCGTTTATAAACCTGGAAAGTAGGGGTTATTTACTAACACAATTTACACGGGAACTAACAACAGATTCCAAACATTACATCAACTTTAAGCGCCGTATGAAATGTCATATGAAATATTAAAGCGGAGGCAGGAACGCCCTCAACGGTCCCGGAGGGAGCGGACCATTCGTATGCACTTAGTTTTGAATAATATATCTTTATTCTCGTCTGGCGAATGAAATTTTTTGGGAGAAGCCATTGTGCGCCGCGTCTGAGATTTCATTTTGTTATGTCAATGGTTTTACCAATTACGGTGTTTTAGAGATCATTTGTCCGGATTTTTGTAAGCTCATATTTTGCTATGAGCTTGAATGAGAAATTGTAAATGTATTTATGAAGGAAAAATATATATTGATACCATCCTAATATAAACATCCGTACGATGTTCAGAATCTATGCCAGGTGTCAAGGACTTCAATCTTTTTCCAGGTTCATAAATTTTTTAGTTAAATCATAAACGAAAAGTTTGCATAGCTATTTGGATGTTTTTCTAAATTGGATTTCTATCTCGTATGGAAAATACAACTGAACGGATCTGGATGAAAATTAGTACACACATAATTATTATAGTCTTCATTTTACTCTAATATTTCTGACTTTTTAGGAGGATACTAGGCAATTAAAGATGACTTTATCCATTTTAGTTAATTCGTAGCACTGTCTTAATAAACATGAAGCATCTAGGCAATAAAATATCACGCAAGAGTTGACATGACAGGTTAACAGTTTAAGACGGAACAACACAGTATATAGCCGCTTATGATGTTCGTAAATCAGTTAAATTGCTTCATAACGCATAGCTCGGAGTAATTATGAGCTTGATTACATTATTGTTTGAAATAAACCAAGTATTCTCATAGTTATGTACCTAAGTAGACAGTCTGCTTTCGACCGCGGTCTGCAAAAATCATAGTAATATTACAAATACCTACAGACAAAAATGCTCATAAAATAAAAACTACTGGGCCTATCCGAATAAAATTTTTATGGGCATCCCGCATCGAACAAAAAAAGAATCACGTAAATCGGTTCAGAAACCTCGGAGTAATCGGTGTACATACATAAAAAAAAAAAACATACCGGCCGAAATGATAACCTCCTCCTTTTTTTGAAGTCGGTTAAAAAGATAAATTAATTGAAATATTTTTTTATATTAACTGTGTTTATAATTCTTTTTATTGTCGTGTTAAATATTTACATACAATCAACACGTTTCATTTGTAACTATGTAAAACTGTTGCACTAAAGTCCTTTTAATTTGCATAAACTTTTACATGTGATCACATTCATCCAATGTTTTATTTAACAACGAATACTCATTGTCCTTTCTATTGAAAATAATTCGAATCCCGGATAGACAAGCTGTGCCCCGTGGCTTTACCCGCATTGGTTCGTTGCTATGGACCTAAGCGATGATATTACAACCTACAGCCATCCTCGATAAATGAGCAATCTAACACTGTAAAAAATTTTCAAATGGAATCGTCGATCCTGAGATTAGCGCGTTTAACCAGATAAACTTTTTTTTAATGTTTTTTTCGTTCTTTCAATCTTTTCATTTGTAATATTAGTGTAGATACGAGACCATTTCTGATAAACGATAGCTGTGCATTAATAGTAGAAATTTACGTTTACTGTCCAAACCATTGAGGTATACATATGGAGGAGACACCACGAACAAAATCTGTGTGCCATTTTTTTGTTCTAACTACTTAAGTTTTAAAAATTATTATCTAGTTAGGTACTTACCGATGAAAGTTATTCCCTTGCACTTTTTCGTATTATTTGTGCAATATCGTAACACACACGAAGGCATATTTGATGCTTTTCATTTTAAAACAAATAAAAAATGAGCGTGCAGTTACGCCATATGGCGTATGTTGAGCGGAACATAAGTGATGTAGGCGGTGTCGTCTCCATATAATATTATCTCAACGGTCCAAACACTATAAAGAAAAGTTTTAGAAGTCAAGTACCCCTCGGGATGTGCATTAAAATAAAAGAATTTAATTAAAATGGCCAAATACTAGCTGGAATGCAGAGCTACTAAATACTTAATATGCTTGGAATATCATCCGTTGGGGTGAGCGGGTTAGGCTGTTATGCACGAGCGTTTATTATATTGTAGTTCATTAACTATATTTTTGTATATATATTGCACCTTTTTAGTATGAATATATATTAAAACGATATTATAAATGGATTTTTATTTTTGAAGTAAAAGTATGCTATTATTTATTTATTTACATAATATAATAGAGTTATCTTAGTGTTTCTTAACGATTGTGTGTATTCCTTTTAAAATTCAAAAGAAAACAATTCAATATTGCATTTAAGTATTAAGTAAATGTAACGTAGATGTCTGTAGCTATTGCTACGAAACTGAACTCTACACAACTACGACAAATTTATGACATTACTAGCTTTCCACCCGCGGCTTCGCCCGTTTTTGAAAGAAAAACCCGCATAGTTCCCGTTCCCATGGGATTTCCGGGATGAAACCTAAGCTAAATTTCATTATAATCGGTTCAGTAGTATTTGCGTAAAAGAGTAACAAACACACACACACACACACACACACACACACACACACACACACACACACACACACACATCCTCACAAACTTTCGCATTTATAATATTAGTTGGATTTATTTGTTCTTTCATAATATTTTATGGTATTTTACATAGAAGTAAATTATACGATAAGAATTACTTATTGACGAAATACCAAATTTTTCGGTACGTAAAAATATGTTTTTTTTTTAATAATATCACTGAAAATCGAAATGCGTAGTTTCCTTAAAAAAACGCTAGCGTCTCTCCGCCCTTACTAACCAAGCGATATCGCAACAGATCAACACAACGTTAGGGTAAAAATGTAGGGGTGTGAAGATGAATATCATTAGATTTATTGTGTGCGAAATATTCGAAATTTGTACCTTTAGAGATAAGGGCTCAAGATCTGGGGTGTTGGATGAACCGGGCCCTTTGTGCTCAACTTTATGACGCTGTTACTGAGCTTAAATAAATCTTTTTTATTCATATTATGGTCCTATTTATGGTAAACGCATTTGGTTAATAAATGTAGGTTTCATGTTTAGAAAGTTTATTTAAGGGTTCCCATTTGAAGCTTGTATGGCTTTTTATTAATATTTTATTCATAATGTATAGAAGAAACATTTTGTGAAGGTGTTTAGATGTTACAGAAATATTATATCAATACGAGGTAAATTTCGTAATTTTTGACTTTAACGTCGCGTTTAGAACCTTTACAAGGAACTTTACGTTTAGAACCAAAAATAATGGAGATGTAAACTAGTCAAAAGTAATAAAATGTGAGAGGATACCTACTTATTTTTGCATATATTACTTGAAATCTTATTTGCAACTCTTATTGCTTAAATTACTATTACATCATGATATTAGGCACTCTTTATTTAAAATAAATACTAGATGACACATTCATGAAAATAATTTAAATGAATGACAGTACTTGAACTCGAAAATGGCTATGATTGTAAAGTTTTTCTGGAAAATGTGTTTTTAAAAGGTGAGTAATAAAAAGCGAACGTGCTAGTTCAAGATAGTTCACACCATATTCTAAATCGTGTGTCAATTTTAACACATATTTTAAGGCTATCTTTATTATACGGATAGATATCTACTACTAATAAATAAATAAATAAATAATATTATGTAGAGGAAAAATAGAGAGCATCTGGTATTTTGAATAGGAAAGTATAAATACATGAACATAATATAAGGACACTTCAATAACAAAATAAATAAACTGTAAAAAATGTGTGCGTGTACTAGTGTACACACGTAAGAAGTGAAACTTCATTATAACCTTATTTTTCAAAAAATAATTAACTATAATATGCATAGTGCAACTTTACAGAAATACATCGAATCACGCGTGGTAGGGATAAGAAAAAGATCGCGCGTAACGGAAAAATGTCACGCGTAACGAAAAAATGTTACACTATATTTTTTACTTACCTAACCTAACCTAACCTAACCTAACCCCGACAAAGAAGTTTCACTTCAAAAAACTGAATATAAAATGAAAGAAATTGAAGGAATTTTTTATCGAATTCAGAGTTACCTAGTTCTTTCTCGCAAGTACTGGATTTAGTCTATCGACGAACTTGACCCGGATTTGCCTACTTTTCGAAACGCCTAGAAATCTGGATTGAAGAAATGCTTAAAGTTTGAATTGCTGTTTGAAAAAATAGCGTGTAGAGTGAAGTAAGTTTGCTGAATGTCTAAGAATATTTTTTCCTTTAAACTTTCCTTGTTTAAAACTAGGTAGCGTGATATTTTTTGTAAGTACCTATTCATTTATATCATCACTGACATCAGCAAAATAAGAACACTACAGGCTCCAATATTTTTGAATTTGTTTTTTATTACTTAATTCAGATTATTTATTACTAGCTGCTACGCGTGGTTTCACCACCGTGGCTCCTTTCCTGTTGGTTGTAGCGTGATGATATATAGCTTATAGCCTTCCTCGATAAATGAGCTATTTAACACCGAAAGAATTTTTCAAATCGGACCAGTAGTTCCCGAGATTAGCGCGTTCAAACAAACAAACTCTTCAGCTTTATAATATTAAGTATAAATTGTCAGTTTTGTACATGCTTGACATAGTAAATAAACTACGTACTTATAATAATTAGTAGTAATAGTTTTTAATAGGGCGTTTAGTCATCTAAAGTTAAATTACCCATAACTACAATAAAATAAATCGACGTGCTTATAAAAGTTTATAAAAATTCGCCACCAAAACAAAGTTGCACTGAAGACTCTACAAAACGAATACCATCCATACGTTAAAACGCTAAATTTACTCTGTATTATAAAGTGCGCAGCCAAAAGCTTAATAAAGCGATAAAAAGATAATCTAGCGGCTAATTCGCTTAACACAAACAAGTGAGTTTGAGGACATGTTCAAACTTTCTTACAAATAATAACCGATTTGCGAGCTACATAACTCACTCTTAAACTGTTGCATTACGGCCTATATTGGCGTGGCGGTGTGGTAAGTAAAATTTGTTGGTTCCGAGATGTTAAATTCTGGTTGCATCGCGCATGCGCCGTGGGTATTGCAGCTTGGCACTTCTGACCATGTGGATCTTTTATCAGTCGATAGGCAACCGCGATAGGGGACGGTCTTGCCGCCGGGTCGCCGACGACCGTCGTAATCATAATATGACGAATGAACTGTCAAAATTGTGCTCTATAAAAAAAGTTTAATTAAAACAGTCTCAAATTGTACCGATTGTTGTAAACATAAATTGTGATATTAATTGAAGGGGTCTTTATGTGATTTTCGTGTCGCAGAGGTAAGTTAATAATATCATTTAAGAGGAAAACGCGCGACATTGGAATGCTTAGGGAAATTTGAAATTTACAACATTGTATTGGAGAGAAAATTGTTGAATTATTTTTTTATATAATAGTGAGATGATTCGGAGATATAATGTTAGAGAGACGATTATATTAGGTTAGAGAGACGAATACTAGGTATTACATGTTTATTCTCATGTCCTCATCTTTATCATATTAACGTGATCCTTCTACGAAAACGACGAAACAGAAAATAATATTCAAAATATCATATTCAATTCAGAAAACATATTTTTAGGACAACATACATTCATAGTATACAATAATTATAATGTCGTATTAACATTTACTTACAAACCGATATTATGTTCACGTAATTCTACTATATGAATTCAATATAATATAGGTTAATAATATCTGAAGATTACCATTGACAATATATAATCAATATTAACTATCAAACTAATTACTATAGCGTATATAATATGTCTATGTTCAATATCTCAAGGGTACAGCTTATAAATGGGTCACATGTCGTAAAATAACAGTTGAAATCTCACTAAAAGTTTATTTTAGATAGGTATGTTCTATTTAATTACTTAACTGTAGCTCTCTCGCTAGTGCTCAAGGTCCCTTAGAAAAAGAGTGAAAATTACTTGAAGTTAACATTTGAAGAGCAGATTTTTTTTTACTAAATTTTTTGTATAGAAAATAAATGTATTTTATGTTATATTATGTTAAGAATAAAGTGTTTAAAATAGTTAGCAATCAAGGTTGGTTTTTAGGAGCAATACACAAATAGTAAAATTGAACGCACGACATGCTTAAACTAGATCCAAAGTTTTTATTGTAATAATATTAAGTCACAAAACTAATTTATTCTTATCACAAACTAAGGTTATTATAAATTGCTTAAGTTAACGTCATCACGTTATAATTCCATCGAAGTCTAAGTTAGCAATAAGTTGGTAGACTCGTTAAGTGAAAGTCGAAATAAAGTCGGATAATTTGAAACAATATTATACTGTAACGTGAGTTCATTAATTTTTAGTTTAAATACAGAACATCTAAATATATATAATTAGATTATTGAAGATGTTTTATTTATTTTATATTGTTAAAATATAGAAGGCCAAATACTAGAACGTATTTCACTCACCTGCTCTATATATTCTCGTATTGCAATGAAGTAAATACTCTCTGTAATTATCAAAATCTTGATTTACAATATTTCTAGATGTAAATATCTATTTCTTCTATCTATATTAAAATACATAATAATCTTGATAGAATTTTATTAATATTTTCGATCTAATCGTGATATGGCATGCGGTGTTTCGAAAGGCGTGCGAATGTAAATCTTGTTTTAAGTGAAGTGCATATAGTTTTAGAGAAGTATCACTGTTGACACACCTAAATAATATTTTAGTTTGTAATTAATACGATATTCACAGAATAACAGAGTATGTAGAGATGTAGAGTGGAAGCGAGTTCACGTTGTGAAAGGCTTTGACTCTACAAGTGGCGATTGGCCATTCTGATTAAATAGTTTTAAAATCAATATATTTAAAATATAAATCATCTACACTATAATATTATAAAGAGGAAAACTTTGTTTGTTTGATTGTAATGAATAGGCTCATAAACTACTGGACCGATTTTAAAAATTCTTTCACCATTCGAAAGCTACATTATTCACGAGTAATATTATCACGCTAAGACCAACAGGAGCGGAGTTACGCGGGTGAAACCGCGCGGCACAGCTAGTATTGTATATGTGGACAGAGTTTCAGAGAAACATAACAATTAAAATATGTACAGTGTAGGATAAAGTACAAAGTAAATATTTTTTATAATGAAATTGATACGTTTATATTTTTTTATGTAAACAAATATCATCAAAAGCTAAACATTTTTGAGAACAATTTGTGGAAACGTGATAGTACAATTTAATATAGCTAACACATACATACTCCATCTATGAAAGTGACATTAAAATTATGTCCAAACAAAATTGCTTTGACCTACTCTAAAGCGCTAGAAACTAAATAAATTACGCTTAAAATTAGCGACTATCTCAGTGAAAATATCTCTTGTCAAGATCTCATATAAGTCGCGCTATAACGACTTTATTTCCGCGGATCAAACGAGGCACCGCGTTAAGTTTTCTTTGACACTTCTATTTCCGTTCAAGCGACTTTGGTCTTTAGTGCACGGAAAAATACGACTTAGTGAGTTTGAAGAGCTCTTTAACTGGACCGAAAATTTTAGAATTGGACAAGACAGTTCTTGAGGGGTTTTGTAGAAGTAACTTTGTGGAAAAATTAAAAATGAAACATCGTTTCTACAAACTATAAAACAAAGTCGCTTTCTCTGTCCCTATGTCCCTTTGTATGCTTAAATCTTTAAAACTACGCTACTAATTTTGATCCGGTTTTTTTAATAGATAGAGCGATTCAAGAGGAAGGTTTTAGTATAATTTATTAGGTTTTAGACAAAGCGGGCGAAGCCGCGGGCGGTAAGCTAGTAGTTTATAAATGTTTTTTAGTTTGTTGAGTGAAATGTTATGGTACCTTTAAAACTAATATTACTATTAGATTAATCTTATCATTATAGTGCATTATTCAAAAATGCTAGGCTCACTAACTGAAAGTTTTCCTACCTACGGTGCATAAAAAATAGGCTTGCAATAACTATTAATTATTGAAAAGCAGTTAAATATTAAATAAATCTAAGTATACAGAAAACTCATCAGGTGGTGTGGAAGTCGTCTCCCAGTCAGCTAATAAATAGATAATTATTAATTACTAGCTGCGCCGCGCGGTTTCACCCGCGTGGCTCCGCTTCTGTTGGTCTTAGCGTGATGATATATAGCCTTCCTCGATAAATGGGATATATAACACATAAAGAATTTTTCAAATCGGACCAGTTATAGTTCCCGAGATTAGCGCGTTCAAACAAACAAACTCTTCAGCTTTATAATATTAAGTAATTAAGTATAGATTAGAAAGGCTCCAAAATGTACAATTATCATTTAAATATTCATTATATGAATAATAAACGTATTCAAGTAATAAAAATATATATAATATTAGAAGCTTTATAACAAAGACAATATTTATATTTAATAAATAGGTCAATCAAATGAGGCATGGAAAATAAGTGATTTGACAATATCAATTTGTTTCCTTTGTTCCAAACTTAGCTTATTTAATAATATAATTTTTTTGTATCTTTGTTCGTTTGAAATATACCAACTCAAAAACATTTTCACGAACGTTGTAAAATATTTGATATAGTAGGATTAGTATAATAATCTATATATATAAAACTCAAAGGTGACTGATATAGTGATCTATCAATGCACAGCCCAAACCACTGGACGTATCGGGCTGAAATTTGGCATGCAGGTAGATGTCATAACCTAAGAAAGGATTTTAAAAAACTCATCCCCTAAAGGGGTAAAATAGGGGATGAAAACTTATACCATGAAAATTTATCTTTTCCACGCAAGCGAAGCTGCGGGCAACAGCTAGTAATATTATAAATGCGAATATTTGTTTTGATGGATGTATGGACGTTTGTTACTCATTCATGAAAAAGTACTAGACGGATTTGGATGAAACTTTACAGTAATATAGATTATATATCAGAATAAAACATGAGCTGCTGATATACTTTAGTCTCGGTGAAACCGTGTGACAAAGCTAGTTAACCTTGTGGGTCAACAAAGGTTTGTTGGTAAAGTTGCGTTTTGCAAACACTCGTTTTAAGCTAGGTCAGTGTGAAACAGAAATGTTTAAATATTAACAAGGTCTTTGTAAATGTAATCCTGTGTTTTAGGTAAATAAATAATTTGCTTTAAAATAGTGTGCGAATATGTTGGGTCAAAGTATATAATTATAATGTATAATGAACTTTATTTATAACTTATATTTAAATTAAAAAAATAAATAAAGTTCAACTTCTTCTTGGAGAACTTTCGTCACAATAATTTATATTTATATTATAGACTAGCTTCCGCCCGCGACTCCGTCCGCGCGGATGTCGGTCTTTGCGTGGATGGTTTATTTCTCCATTTTGAGTAACTCGGACAATGACATCTTATAAATATCTATTGGACCCAAATACGGCTAGGTCTATAATAATACGCAACGTGTGTTCGCGGTACCTACTACAGAACAACGTCTATGGATAACTGAAAAATTGAGATTAATTTTTTTTCTACGTGTTTTTCCAGGATAAAAAGTATCCTATTTTACGCCCAGGATAATAAGGTATAATTATACCAAGTTTCATCGAAATCGAACCGGTAGTTTTCACGTGATGTCTTCACATACAGACAGACAGACAGACAGACAGACAGACAGACAGACAGACAAAAATTTTTTTAATCACATATTTGGGTTTGGTATCGATCCAGTAACACCCCCTGCTAGTTATTTTTTCAATATTTTCAATGTACAGAATTGACCCTTCTACAGATTTATTATATGTATAGATAAAAACTTATAAGAAAAAGAAAGAAAGAAAGAAAGAAAAAAACATTTATTTCAAGGACATCAATAAAGAACATAATATAATACTTAACTTTAAGTAAAATTATAAGTCAATATTATCGAAACAAATTAATTATAACATTTTAGAAAGCGTATAACTTCCAAAGTATAAGTCACAAGTATTAATGAAGTTTAAAATATGCGTTCAAAAACACCAATCATCAGCCTCTAATGTTAAATTATCCACAGCGCAATCACACCCACGCTTCTCCATCAAAAACCCACCAAACGACGTCAATCGAAATCCAAAGTGTACCGCATTAAAATCGGAATCCCTCCATAAATAAATAGTTAATTAAAGGAAACCGTGGCCTCGATCGAACGCCGGGATTACGGGGCGCCTTAAGCTCTGGGTGCGCTAAACGCTCTCAAATACCTTTTCTTTCAACCAGCTTAGCCTGTAATGTTTGGATTTATTTATTAGCTGTGGAGTGTGGACGCTTTGACAGCTGTGAATGCGGAAAAATGTAATAATTTTTCAGTTTTATGAAGATTTGGTGTGGGCAAGGGCACGATAATTTCGTATGGTGGCCACACGCACTGTCACAAATAGACAACATTTTTTATGGCATATAAAGCATCTGGTGTGTCGCTTGAAGGTAATCACCACCACCCATGAACTTTAACAAAGGAAATGCTTTTATAACAATGAGTCAAAGACATATAATAGAAACTATCTCTATAATATTATAAACTATAACATCGTACAAACGATTGTATTAACACCCGAAGACTCTTGTCTAAGTTTCATAAACTTATCCAGAATCAACTCCATCCCGTGGAATATTAATTAAATTCTCACATACTTTAAACATCAGAACACGATATATATTCCGGGAACATCTCATCAAGTTGTACATCTTAATATACGTTAACATAATATTTAACGCTATGAATTCATATCAACTCCTACATGTAATACGATTGCCTAGTTTCGGAGTTATCAAATTTGAATATTCTACAAAACGTATGCGAGTGTTTCTGTTCATGTAATCAGCTTACTTCGGCTGTTGGATGGGTGTTGCGATGTTACGCAATTATGTGTGGAGCTATTTTAGACTCGACTTTTAGTGTGACTCTTATATATGTAGGTATTTGCCATTTTAATTAATGTACTTCTTTTTTAATAATAACTAGCGGTCCGCCCCGGCTTCACCCGTGGTACATATTAACGTTTTCTCTACATAAGAACCATCCTCGTACTTCAAGGAATATAATAAAAAAAGAATTATCGAAATCGGTTCAGCCGTTCTCGAGTTATGGAATTACAACGAAAAGTGGCATTGATTTTTATATATTAGATAGTAAGAGTATCTTCGTGTTCCTCATGTATATATATTTTTTACAACTATATTAGTCTTATAGAAAAGGTAGTCATATTTTACTTAGTCAGCTCGATACCCAGGGGACAAAACCCAGAACGCTCATGAGAAATGTATAAAGTTAATATGGGTATTTCAGTCATTCTTTTTATTTAACATTAATATGAGACTATTAACAGCCTCTTATTTATTAAAATACACGATGATACGAACATTGAAAATATCGCCTACAGCTTTAACTCAAAATAAACATTGAATTATAGAACATACGTTACCGTCCATCTTTCTTTTGACCTAGCCGTATAAAGGTTTTAGAAGCAAAAATAATTCTCATATATTTGAAACACCAAACTCTGTATCTATTTGTACATTACTAAGCTTTTAAGGATCAATTCGAGATATATTTTAGACCGATAGGTAGAATATTACTAAAATTATAGATTTATTTTGTTAGATATCATAGGTACATTCCATACCTATTCATTTGTAATATCTGATAAAATTTCTAGCATCCTCCAAGGCTCGATAAATAAAACAAATTGCATGGGGAATATGTAAATAAAACAGCTATAATTTTACGATGATTCTATATCGGCATAAGAACTCTAAAACCGATCGTTATTACCATGTATTAGGAGAAAATACGGGGGCAGAGTCATTTGAAATAATTCTTTGTTTCATTCCGTTTTATTGTCAGTAAATTTTTTATAGTCAACGAAATTCCCGTTACATGTTTATTTTACGTCTTTGTATTATTGTTAGATACACGTATTCATTTCCGGGAACCATATTTGATAAACGACGTTTTATTTGTAGATATTGTATTCATCATAATATAGACGCAAAGAAAAGTGTATGAAAATATCTTAAAAGTGAAGTCCCGTGTCCCCTAGTGGGGTAAGGGGGCAGATGCTTTATGCATACATCTTTTTTTTTTTTTTTTTTTTTTTTTTTTTTTTTTTTTTTTTTATAAACAGGTACAGTTACAGATTGTAGAACAATACCTTATATCTAGCTCTTATCTAATAATAGATATAAATTCTACAATCCAATTAATACCGTACACAGCTTACTTATACCAAGCTATAGCCAGGAACAAAAACAAACTAAGAACAAGAAAATTCTAACAGAGTGAAAAAAAAAAAAAAGCCACTATTTAATATACAAAAAATAAAAACAAAATACGTTGTTACAGCAATTTATAAACATTACTTCTAAAAACATCCAAACTACCCAAGAATATGTCACAATCCGGGTCTAAATTATTATACAGGCGGCACATTCTGTGTACAGGATTGTTATGCGAAACATTGTTTCTGGTAGGTGGTATGCTGAATAGACGTGGAGTGCGTGAAGGGCGGGTAGGAGCTCTAAAGTTAAGGCTAGACAAAAGCTCGTTCCCTAATAACCCATTGGCTATTTTATGCAGATTGCACAAATCAGCCAGGGTCCTACGGCTTTCTAGATTCATTAGGTGGAATTTACGCAAACGCTGATCATATTCAGGTATTTTACGCCGTAAACCTAATTTACCACATAATGTACGTAAGAAGCGCCTCTGCACAGCTTCAATGCGGTTTATGTGATTATTGTATATTGGAAGCCACACCGATGAACAATATTCCAATATACTTCTTACAAGGGTTAAATATAATATTATCCACGACTTCGGATTTTTAAATGGTGAGGCAGTACGTAAAACAAAGCTCAAACTTTTATTGGCCTTACTGACAATGTAATCGTAGTGCGGTCTAAATGATAGTGAAGAATCGAACATCACACCTAAGTCTCTAACGACATTGACTCGTTCCAGTGTTACATGACTAATGTTATAATTAAAAATAATCGGCCTTTTACTTTTAGTAAAACACATTACTTGGCATTTTTTAACATTTAGGGTCATACGATTGGTATTGCACCATTCACTGACGACATCTAAATCCCTTTGTAAGGTCTGACAGTCACTATAATCTTGTATTCTGTGGAAAATCTTGACGTCATCCGCGTACGCAAGAGTATTACATGAGATTAATTCAAGAAGATCGTTAATATATATCAAGAATAGCAGTGGCCCCAAATTGGAACCCTGCGGTACACCGGAAGGGGATAAGAATGGAACAGAGTCATAGCCATACAATGCAACCAATTGTGATCTATTTGCTAAATATGAACTCATCCACCTATACAGACTACCATGTATGCCAAGATGATTGAGTTTTGAAAGAAGGATAGTGTGATTTACAGTATCAAATGCTTTGGAAAAGTCTGTATAAACAGAATCCACCTGTAATTTACTATCAAATGATTCTGTCAGATAATTAGTATAAATTAGTAAGTTTGAATTTGTTGAGCGACCAGCTACAAACCCATGTTGTTTGTCGTTTAATCTATGTTTGATATGACTATACATATGTTCGTATATAATGCTTTCAAACACTTTAGCAAAGCAGTTCAAAATACTAATTGGTCGATAATTTTCGACATTTCTCTTATCACCGGATTTGAAAATTGGTGTCACTTTGGCTAGCTTCCATAAAGACGGAAATGTTCCTTCGATTAAGGATTTATTAAATAACAGAGTTAACGGTTTTACGAGAGATGAGGAACATAAACGTATAAAGACTGGTGGTATGCCATCGGGACCAGTGCTTTTGGTTAAGTCGATTTTCTTTAGATAAGATAATACTACGCTCTCAGATATGTGTATGTTGTTTAGTGTGTAATTTGATGAAGCAAATTTGGGAATGTAGGCAACTTTGCAATTTTGCTTATAAACCGAAGAAAAGTATGTAGCGAACAAATTGGCTATATCATGTCCTGTGTTAGCAACTTGATTTTTGTAGTACATACTGCGAGGAATGTCGTTTGTAATTTTCTTGTTTTTTGTATATCGCCAGAAAGACTTCAAATCTTTAGTGAGACTGCATTCGATATTACCGATATACGACCTGAAACAAGAATCTATTAATTTTTTCGATCTAGATCTTAGAATTGAAAAAGTATCATAATCACGAGGATTGGAGTACTTTTTGTAACGGTGATGAAATTTCTCTTTAGATTTAAGTATTCTTTTTAAGTCCTTCGAGAACCATATGGGATAGTGATTCCGGTGGCGTTTTATTCGTGGTGTATATTTTTCGATAATAGTATGAATTTTATTATAAAATAGTTGGACAAATTCATCTATCGGTAAGTTCAAAGCAAGTTGTTGCCAGTTTATTTTTTGGATATGGTCGTTACAACTATTGAAATCGGTTTTGTAAAAACAAAGCTTGTCAAAACAGTTATTTTGATTCAGAGATGCGAGCATGTAACTGAATGTGATTTCCAAAGGAGGATGATGATTGTCAAGGCGGCTTAAAGGAGCGCCGTTAGTAATTTTGTATAAATCTGGCGTATTTGTGATTACGAGATCTAAGAACCTACCGTTTATATTGGCTATATTGTTAATTTGGGATAAAGACGTGCACTGTAAAAATTCGTAAAGTAATTTTGTTTTTGGACATGAGTAACTATTAAGGCCGCCATTATCTGACCATATTAAATTGGGAAAGTTAAAATCACCTAATATAAGAGTACTACAATCAGATGAACTACCTAAAAAATGGGAACATTTATCCATATATTCAGATACCACACTCGTTGACAAGTAATCAGGTAGGTACACAATACATAGGTTTAACACAGCACGATTTTTTAATTTAATATGTAGCCATAGGTCTTCCAAGAGTTCGGACTGCAAATCATTCCTTTCAACTACATCGAAATCCTTAGACAAGGCTACCAGCACGCCACCACCATGTCCTTTGTTATATGCACTACAGAATGCTTCGCTTCTATCTCTACGTATCACTTGATATCTATTATCAAAAATTTCACTCGAGAGAACAGTATTATTTAACCAAGTTTCACAAATACATATGATGTCATAACTATTAATCAAAATGGAATTAGAAATTTCTATGGTTTTACTCTTCATACCACGTATATTCTGATAATAAATTGAGAAAGCCATTATCAAAAACCAGAAAAAAATAACTAAGAAACAAGTTAATCTAAAAAAAAAAAGATAAAAATATTAATTTAACTAATGCATTAAATCTAAACTTTTACTGTCCTTAATGAATATATATTGCGATCCGGGGTCTTTTCTCACAAATATGCGGCCACTACGAACCCAAACGAATTTGTACGATAACTCCTTAGCTCTCATTCTTGCTGCAATGTGTAGAGCCTGATTTTGAGGAGACAAGTGCTCTGATATATAAACGGGCTTCTTTTCACCGGCCAGACCAAATAAGGCAGTATTGAGTTTATTATCAGGATTTGCTTTATTATATCTATAGACAGCGGAGTAAAATTCATCTCGTCGTCTCTCGCTGTTAAATTGCACAATAATTGTACGAGGAACATTCGTGTTTTTGTTCTGTTTAGCCACACGGTTACACTTCACGACATCACCATCAGCAATTTTGTGTCCAACAATAGAAGCGCACTGCTGTATTAAGTTAAGGACATTTTCAGATGGGTGCTCAGGAACACCTTTTATTTCCAAATTTTTGTCCCTAAGACTTTGTTCTATTTTGTTAAGTCGGTCAGACAATTCATGGACAGATGATTTTAGAGCATCATTTTCAGATTTTAATTGCTTGTTATCCTTCGACAAAGACTTTATATTTTCACGCATCTCATCGTTCATATCGCTCAAAAAAGAAACAGATTTACGAAGTTCCAAGAGCTCTTCCTTAAAGGTGACCAATTCCTTCTTTAATACTTGGGATAGCAAAGATGGTATTTCAAGCCTAAGGGAATCGAGAAGTTGATCCTTCAAAGAACCGCCTACTTGATCAGTTGGACTTACAATCGATTGAGGTCCTGAGGGAGGTACCTTAACTTCCAGAACTTTTGTGTGAGTCGGACGACGGGCTGTGACAAAGTTAGGAGAAATGCTATCCTCATCGCTACACGACACCTCAGCACCAGTATCCGACTTTAACGAACGTACAGGAGTGTTGGAATTATCTCCCTTGGGACGCTTATTTCTACATGCTTGACAGGTCCAACTCTTCTTGTGCTCTTTAGTCATAGAATTTAAGAAACGCCTTTCAGATATGTTTGCGCACAGAATGTCATATATCTTTTCACATAGGCTACATTGTATGAAGTGTTTCCCGGAGATTGGGTTCAAACATCCAGCACAGGACAAATTATTATTTTTAGACGCCATTTATTTTATCTTATATGTCTATAAGATAAACAAGACTTATGTATTCTGATTACAAATAACTTGATGAAATTCAATAAATAATAAAAGATCAAATTTTTAAATCGTTAGTCTCTGTGAGGCACACGCGTATGTTTTACCACTCGACGTATCGGAAAGTTCCTTAATCTTTGACGAGCGATGAGTAAACGACGACACTAGGGCTATGCGTGCGATAATCACCCGTCCGCACTAGCAATAACGGTGGCGTTCGCATACACAATGAATCACACTTTTTCTTCGTACCGTCAGATGATATTTTGTTGCACTAATTACTTTGAAATTGTTAAACGAAAGAAACACTTTATTTCTTCAATTGCACAGAAACAGAGTTAGTTTTAATTTTTAATGTTACTAGAACTTTCGAAATAAACAAAGTTTTACACTGGCTAACTTGAATTTGATTATTTAAACTATTATTTATCACAGAACAACAAACTTGCGAAGTTAACAGTTTACCGGTTGGGCCAAAAAAAAAAAAAATTTTTCTCTCATTTTTTAGCTACAAGTGATCAGCCTTATATGTCCTGCCAGACCGAGGCATTTTTTTTCTTCGTCCCGGGAATCGAACCCAGGACCACTCGGATCTACACTCACGCGTCAACCACTGTACCAAGGATGCGTTCAAAGCAATAAGAATATTTTAATGTATATAAAATCATGAGTTCTAAAGACCTTATTATTCATCCTAAAACTTATGAATATTATATCATTGAACATAGCCAGCAGCTTTAGATGAGAATTTAATTATAGCATATTATAAATGAACTACATGTCTGTTTATTAATTAACGTTATTCTCAACTACAAACTGGTGGCTTTAAAATATGTAATTACTTGGGTATTCAATAAAAATATGCTATTATTTCAGAATATATTCTGTATTGTCTTTATTACAATGTGTACTAGTTTGTCACCCCGGTTTCACCCGTGTGGATGATGCGTTTGTTTTTAATTTTTTAACGTTTATTATCCTAATCTTGGCGGAAACAAATCTAAAACCAAACCAAAACCGCTCCGCTGTTCTTAAGTAAAAAATTGTCTTACTAAAACGTCTTTTTTATATAAATGATATTGGAAACATTATTTTTACGATCCCGTCCAGCAATTGTACAAACCATGTACAGGCGTATGATTTTATCACGAGTCATTAACCTTTACCATTCAAATATACAATTAACATACAAATTATAGTCTTGGTTTTATTTCGGTTAGAAGTAATTATTAGGTGCGTAGGCAAAGCGTAGGCTTCGCGTAGGTCTAAGTCCTACGACGCCGTAGACCGGCTACGACGCGCTACGGGTCGTGGAACGAGGATTATCTCGACTCGATCAAGATAATTTTTCATTGTAAGCGTGGAAAATGGGTATAAAGGTTTTAGAGTGACCTAAATAAAACTTATTCGTGGTATTATTAATATTTTATTGTTTGAATTTTTAAGAATTTGTTTTCAACGAAATTACTATTCTTGAACTTACCAATTTAATCTAACGTTCTGCGTCTTTTAAATTTTATTTACTTGCGGAATTCAATATTGTTAAAAAGTTTCGTTTCAATAAAAACGAGATTATTAATATATTATGTATAACATACCACAGCAATGCCCTATTGTGAAATCTGTGATATCTAGGTTTTAATAACTCTACGTTCTTAATAATGTACTCTATATAAGTAAGCCAAAAATATTAAGGGGTCTTAGATATAATTATGAAAATGGAGCCTTTATTTTCACCAAATAATAAAAGTTTTACGTGCGTTTATTATAATTAAAGAGACATTTATTTTTAATTTCATAATATTATTTAGTTATAAAATTCATAATATGAATTCATTTTCGTTTTACAAAACAGAATTAGCTGGTTTATTACTATGTTGTAAATATGTTCATTTAAATAAAGTACTTTCATCGTTATTTTGCTTTAACAAGAAGTATAATAAACATAATATACCATTTCATACATAATGAACTTAATTTACACATATTAAAGATATAGATGGCTTAATTCAATGCTGACGTTTTCATAAAATATATAGATCGTATTTATGGGCAATCGATGCACATATTTCATTACAAACAACATTCAAAAACTATTTATTTTTTCAATTAAAAAAGCATCATCAAAATTTACGTTAGCTCATCAAAAATACATCCAAAAAATACAACGAATTGAGCCTTCGAACAAGGAGAGCTAATTCACACAATTATTGCTCCGGAAAATTGCCACTCCCACTAATTCCCAGAAGCTAGTTGCTGGCGCTAGTTCCATTGATTGCTTTAAATTGTGTCTGCTATTATGGTCTGTGGAATTCCTTAATTTTAGATAGTTCGTATTTATGACCTTTGTTTCTAAGAAACCCGTAAATGATCGATTTCCATTCCAACCATCAACCATCAATAAAAATATGTAATATAGATAAATTTTATTAGAAATCTCAGCTCTTAAGCATTTTTGTTGACACTGCATCAGAAAAAATACAACAATGGACATATTTTATGTTAGAATTAAGTTAATTTGATATGATTTTGATCTGAGTGTGATTTTATTTCTAAGATATAAGAAATAATACAAAATAGTATAATAAAAATTTTTTGTAAATTACTTTAATATAAATTTCTTCTTTAATATACAATAATAATTATTTGAGTGAATTTTTAACATGATAAAAAAAGACGTGTGGCACTCGGGGACTGCCGCGGTAAAGCTATTGCATAGCATGCCCTCAAGCCACACCTCCGCCCGTCGGAGTGGGGAGGTTTTTTCGTTACGGAATTTCTCGAATCGGTCCCCGCGCTCAAGGCCTGCGATAGAAGCTATGCAATAGCTTAAAAATCAAACAAAATTCTAAGAAAATACCGAGGCATAAATAAATCTTAGCATCTAGTACGTTTCAATATTGAAAGGCGTTTTTAACAAGAAATACTATAGCGTATTACAAAATCATAATATCATCGTCCAACAAAGAACGTAACTAAATAAATGCTAATATATTTTAAAAATTTCAAAAGATGCATTATCCTAACAAAGGCGTCTTCGTAAATGGGATGAGTAACGGGACGGTGTTTTTATTCCTTAATGGAATCTTTTCCAAGGTATTAATGATGATAATTTTGTTTTTGCAGTTTCAATATCGATTGGATGAATATAATAGTCTATCATATAGAAATCAATCTACGTTGAATTTTTTTGCCTATTTATATTAAAAGTGCGTTGGAAAGAATGAAATACTTATTTTGTTAGCGGCTCTACATTAGATAAATAAAAAATAGAAAGAGGCGTGATAAAACATAATAATCATATTATGTAACTGAAATCTGATCTTAACATTATAAAAACATAAAAAGTGGAGCATTTCTATCTCCAGTTAAATTAATCCATACTAATATTATAAATGTGAAAGTAACTCTGTCTGTCTGTTACTCAATCACGCCTAAACTACTGAACCAATTTTCATGAAATTTGGTATGGAGATATTTTGATACCCGAGAAAGGACATAGGCTACTTTATATCCCGGGAAAATTACGCAATCCCGGAAATCCCACGGGAACGGGAACTATGCGGGTTTTTCTTTGACTGCGGGGGCGAAGCCGCCGGCGGAAACCTAGTTAAATATATTATAATGCGAAAAAACTATTTTAGGCAAGTATAATGTATTGCAATATTTTTCATTTAAACCGATAAATATTTTAACAGGAATGAAGGTGAGAAAGTAAGGTCTTTCTTAAGTGGGATCTTACACCATAACCACAGACTAATAATAATATACTACGTATACAACCATAACGAAAGATTGACAGCTGCCGAAGGTGACATTCCATGGTGTAAATTTAGCCGAAAGGTATATCGGAGTGAATTTTTTATAACAGAAGTAGTCACGTCACGTGAGATGAGGGGTCTTCGTGAAACAGAAACAACTCAGCAAATGTTAATATAAAAGGGTATTTTATGTGGGTCGGAAGTTGGTACTATATGCTGTTGTATGAAATGTATTTATTTATCTAAATAAAAAAAAACCGGCTGTAAAATTATTTTATATTTAATAAGATGATTAACTAAAACAAAACAATCAATTAACAAAATACCATTTGTTTTCATAACATGAAATTGACGATTGCTTTCAAAAATACAAAACTTCAAAAAAAATGTTAAAGAGTTAAGTTTTAAATTTAAAAGCATTATGCATATTTTCGCGTTAATGCTCACGACAAAATGTTTGTAAATAGGAATTAAATATATAATTATCTATTTACCAAAAAACAACGCATATTTACTCATTCATGAACCATCACATCCTCAAACACTTCCACAAACCCTAAAAGAAGAGCCACTAAACATTCGATTAACAAAATAAGAGCGAACGTCGTCCCATTTCAAAGCAAGATTCCAAAAATCCCGCTCCGAATATGATCAAGGGTTACGTAGGGTTAGCAAAGCGTTTCAATTGTAATCAAATATGTCGGCGGGTCGCCGTCTGACTAAACAAGATAAAGCTCAATGTTGGCGTGTAAACGTGTAATTCTTGCCTTTGACAACCCTGATCTTGGGCTGCGGCGCACGGCGTGAGTGGAAGCGAGTTGCATTTGTTTTGTGAGGGTTTTATTTGTCGTGTAGAAGCAGCTATAGTGCTGTGTATTGAGCAAATACATGAATAGACATACACAATTAGGCAGGCATGTGTTTTGCACTCTCTCTCACCTAAAATATGATAAGTATAAAATTGAATAAAATGTAATATGTATAATTAATATTTAAATTTCTTATTTGAAGTTATAAATATTTTGTTTTACTTCCTAAACCATGTATATAGATAATTTATGTACTTAAAATTAAAATACGCGCGTTATTTCCTAAATTCTTTACATAGAGTAATGGCAGTGAATAATTCAATAAACTTGTTACAATCTATAATGTTTACTATACTTCTTTTTACTACATTTTTATTCATATAAGTTGATCATATAAGGCTACTTTGATAATCTCTAAAAATAGTTAACCCGCGCTCCGCTTGTGTTCAAACCAAGGTCTATATTAAGCAACGTCTTTCCAGATTCCAGGGTCCTCTTGTTAATAATATTACTGTACTCTATTACTTCACTAATGATTGTCATCCCGGCCCTCAGACTAGTAGTCTATTAAATTACAGGAGTAATAAGTACAGCTAAATTGTCGGGATTTATGCTTTGGAAGATTTTAAGGAAAATTATAAGGCTATAGTGAAATTATAACAAAGTACATTGTATTGTACGTTTTTATTATAAATACTCCGTTTAATTTCTGTCTAGAATTATTGTGAAATTCCGTGGCTTGACTATTAAATAATTGCTGTCTAACGAGGACTATTAAATAGGAATTCTCGTGTATTTAATTGGTTCTCGATAGCTTTAACGATTTTCATGACAATTGGTAACTTTCATGTAATTTTATAATTTTATGTATTTTATTAAATGAAAATAGGTGTCATATTAAATGTATGTATAAATAATCAAATCGGAGCTTCTAAGTTTTTAATCACAATGCTTGAAATAAAACAATGTTAAATTATATATTACTCAATGAAAAATACGTGTTTATTTATTAAATAATCCTTGAATTTTATATTTCAACAACGACGATTGACTATTTTAAATATTAAACTAATATCCAGCTTATCAATTACTATAACCTTCAAATAAATGTGTTTACAATAAATAGAGCACTACTTGATCCTTAGACCAGACAGATTAAATTAATAAACGATGTAACGAATATGAAAACGGGTCATCTTATCACGGCCATTAACAGAATCGGGGGTTAAAAGTAAATTTATGGGTTCATCTGTGAGCGCTTAACCCTCGGAATTAAATACCAAACTCGGTGCGACTGCGGTTTTTAAGGGGTTGTGTTGAATAAATTCATTTAATTACAAACGAACATTTGCTACTGTGGCTTATTTTGGCCTAATCTGTGTAATTGATTTGTATTGATAATCTCGATTTTGGTCTCAAAATGGTGTTTGGTTATTTGAAATTAATTTTAGTTTATACAATTAATTGTTAGTTAACTATCCGTTTAATAGATATATGTATAAGTGAATAACATAAAAAATAAACCTAATGTGTTCTATTTCACTATTTGTCCCGCTTACGTCACGCTTGTAGCAGGTCGTAGCACATTCGTAGCGGAATTAGCTACGCGCTACGTACTCTTTGAATGCTACGGTTTTTTACGATGCATACAATCATGTCACAAAGTGAAACATAGCAAAGGGGAACAAAAATGATTATTCGTGTGTATCATTGATGTTAGCGTTTTCCTTTTATATTTGTTAAAAAGATTATATAAAAAATAATATAACTTAATGTATATTAATAAAAACATAAATCTTTGTAACAGGAAAGATGCCATATTTGCAATAAAGGGTATGAAATAGGGTTTTGAAATTTGTATAGGGACGCCGCGCTGTTACCGTGGAGTGGGTGTGAGCGAAGCCGCGCGTGAAATTGTGTCAAAAACTACGTAAACAAATAAGGCCGGTTGCAGAGCTTCACCGACCATCAGTGCGTACGTCAGTCGCATTTGTCATATTGGAAATTCATAAAACGGTTCATAGTTAGACTGACCATACGCACGCGTATTTCCATACATATGACAAGCGCGACTGACGTACGCACTGATGGTCGGTGAAGCTCTGCAACCGGTCTAAATATTTTTATATGAATGTCGTGTTACTTACTTACAGTAATATTTTTACCAATTTCCTCTCATCATTCAGGTTTAGATATTATAAATAATAGTGATTAGGTTCACCGCTTACTGATGTAGACATATTTAAAAAAAATTGATATATAAATTCATACATTGATATTTTAACTAACAGATAAGTTAAACAAAACATAATATCAAGAAGTAGTGATACTGTCCATAACTTTACCGATAAATATCCATCATATCTCATTTAATAAATTGACCCTTTGATGATTGATGATAGTTTCTAACTTTGACATTAACTTCATTGTATTTTAATTTCCTTAATAGCAATATGGTATTTTTGTAGTACATTAGAGACATCAATATTTTTTATTTTAGTTGTATCACTTAAAGTATTTATGTCAGTTGTTTATCTTAAATCACTTTGTACGATTCAATAAAATATTCCTAAATTATAAAATGTTGATTTTTGTATTTTGATTAAATTGTGCAAACCACAAAATGGCTGCACTAATCCTCACAATGACAAAAACATTATAAACTTACATAAATAACATCAAACAAGTTTTATTGCTAATAATTTTTAAAATACGATACCTATTTTAATAGAATTCATCTTTATAAATAGATCAGCAAGAAACCGAGCATCTGTCGAAATGTTTATTATTTTAAATTTGGAACCCTTAAAAATCGAACTCCAGAATTTGTGTCAGCAAATTTTTCAAAAGTGTCTGATAGCTTTTTTCAGTCACTAATAACCATCGCTATGAATAGCGTTCGATATCCGCCATTCCTAAAAAACAAAAGAATTGTCAACCGATCATTTTAAATGCACCTCTTAATTGACGTATAAAATTTTTACACTTTGATCCTTATCGCTTAGACCTAATGTCGAAAATAGCTTGTCGCCCTAATGGCCTAACCGCGTCAAAGAAAATAGGAATAACAATGAAATCGTTATCGTTAATAAGTCATCGTTAGCTAAATGGACTTCTTTTATTGTGCGATTTGAAAATGAATTGACTCTTGTTTCTATGCAGTGAAGAGTGATTTTCGTTTGTTATTATTCTCAACACTTGGCCGTATAGTGCTTAGGGAAGTGTTTTTGTTCAGGTGTGACAAAGCAGAAATTATGGGAAAGTGTTCACTTATATGAATTCATACAATATTTTCGCGGCGAGGAAAATTTTGTGAGTTCAGAGCTTCGTTGGGAAGCCAAGGAATGTAGCTAATATTGGAATTTAAAAGTATTTTAATCGTTGTTCTAATGAAAGGATTTTTAAAACATTCTTTGAAGTTCTAAAGTACAATAAATAATCTTAACTTTATAATATGATTTGAAAATATTAATTTATATTACTTATATAAATTTTTGGTCTCAAGTGTTATGGAAGAGAGACGATGAAGCTTTTTTAAGTGATCAACAAATTGTATATTCAAAAGAAAAGAATAATGTGTATGACCTTGATAAACCAAAAAATATATCAATTGTATTTTAATACTTTTCCATCAAAAATATTCTATTGAAAGCCACCACACAATTTGTATAATTTAGCACCGATATTTACCTTTCTATACATATCGTTCATAAATGAAATGTATTACAGTAAGCTGAACTGTCTGTGTACCGATCGGCCGCTGTTCAATCGCGGGAACAAATATTTGTCTATTTGTCCGTCGATTACCACGAATCGGCCGCGCCTCTGTCAACGCTCTCGATACAGCTCATTTCCCTAATGGTGGTGTATGCATATTGGTGTGTCAACTTTTTGTTTGTTTTTTAATCATGGGTATGTTGCTAATAAGGGCTTTTTATGTCAAGGTCAGTAGATGGTTGCTTGACGTATGTATGGGCAGTGTTAGAAAAGCGAGGTATAGCAAATGGATTACTATAAGCCTATTTAGTACCGGTGGATCTTTATAATCTACATGTATAAAATTTGTGTTGTGTTAAACATCCGAGCTTTAATGGCTGTAGCATTCAAAGTCGATTTGTATTATAGATGATCAAAAAAATTACTTTACAGAAAAAGAACAATGCACTTATAAACAAGATTTTTTTTGGTGATGAACAACTTGCCCCTGCGCGGCGCCCTGCTTATTTGTCTACATTGCTCCATTCCCGTTGGTCTTAGCATGATGCTAATAAATGAATTTGCTTTCCATCAAGCAAACAAACTCTTCAGCTTAATAATATTAGTATAGATGAATAGTGATGCTTGAATTATTATACTAACATATCATATAACCACTTAGCCAATAATTTCCCGCGCTTCTAGCGCCTAAATTTAATCCTTAATGAGGTACTCAATACTAGCTGCATTCAATTAATTAATCGGGCTAAGCGGGTGAAATTGCGGTCACTCCATTGACGACCTTCTGAGTGCATTGAGGAGTAAAAGTTAATCTCAAATCTCTATTAAATCATTTTTATCCTTAGAAAATGCAGTTTTTAAAAACTTTAATGTAAAATTTTGTGTAATTTTGTAAAGATCAAGTTTAACAGAGTTTTTTATCTGTAGAACCTGCATTCTAAACCGATGGACCGATGTAAATGGTTAATTTATGTAACAAAAAGTGCTTTATGTTTAAGTTTTCTCTGATATGCCTATGTAAGGAATTCATCAGGCCCAACCGTTTTACTCGCTCTGCTTAAAAATGTACTATGATAAAAACTGTTTCATAAGCCAATAAAAAATTTAGTTTCTGGGTCGATCATTTCTATTTACAACTAAGTTACTAAATGAACAAAAATCAAGCAGTCCATACAAACTAGAGTCAACTACATTTTCTCTTTCCGTCTTTTCTATATACTTTAATAACCGTAAATAATATAGCAAATGAACCTTATAAGGAGTTAACAAGACAGCGAGGTCCTAATTAAAACCCAGGTTGGATAGATTCGTGACATTTTTGCCGAAAAAACGCGTTGCGAATGCAATACGGAAGTCTAGACTGGCTCTTTGTGTTTTTATTTAATTACTTACGTATTTCTACAGCAAGAGCGTCCCTTTTAAAAGGCAAAAAACACACTGCAATGGAGTTGCGATGAAAGGCATTTCGACAGTGACTTGTCAAATTGACTCGAATGAAAGCGTGTAGATGTTTTATCCCCTCTACAGGGATTGAAATGCCCTTTTCTTGTTAAGGGAGTTTAAAGCATTGAATATATTTATGTGCAAGGGGTCGTTTGTAGTTATTAAAGTGAAACTTTTATTACATCGTCTCAAACTTTTTGGTCTGTGTAGACTGTAGCGCATGTCGCGTGACGCACGATACGTACGATAATTATCGTACAAATACGATAATTTTTAGTTAAATGTCTATAGTATGAAAAAAAAGTTGTGTGGTTTTAGGAAACCACAGTAAAAGTGAAACTTTTTTTCACACTATAGACATTTAACTAAAAATTATCGTATTTGTACGATAATTATCGTACGTATCGTGCGTCACGCGACATGCGCTACACAGACCAAAAAGTTTGAGACGATGTAATAAAAGTTTCACTTTAAAAAAGTTTCACTTTTACCGTGGTTTCATAAAACCACACAACATTTTTTAATGTATTTCTTTCGCACATTGAGATGATTCATAACACGTTATTTTTATTACAGTGCAGTATCACGATACAACATTATTTTTCAAAAAAAAAAAAAAACTGAAATATTACAAACCATTATTGTAATCTGGATTTTACATTCACATCAAAATGGCCAGAATTCTAACATTTTAAGCTCTCAAAAATCATAAGCTATCAAACTGAAATCAATTGTGCGATGTCAGCGATGTTCGCGCCATCACGTATCTGTTTTACGTCCGCAACATATGTACGCAAAACAGACCGTTGTAAATGCAAACTATACAATGTTAGGAATATTCGAGATTCTTCTACATTGTATGTGAGTTTAGTTAAAGTTTGTGGCAATTATAATAGCCAAGTGCATAAGTGTCAAACTTAGGCTTTGCCTTTTTGATCCCTGAATCACGTAACAAGTTAGATGCGACGCAAACGTTAAATCTGTGTTATCTAAACATAAATTAAAAAAAAACTTCCTTTCCTTAATACACGCTCAACCTAGTTCTTCATATAAGTATTATAACAAAAATTAACCAAAGTTCGAAAATATATCGGTTTCAGTAATTTTACACTGTAGTTTCTTTCGTATGTCTAATAATTTTATAATTGTATCGAGTCTCCGAAACTTTTCATCTATCATTTCAATTAAAAATAACAAAATCAGACACATTGTATTAATAGAATGAAACCAATCAAACTATATCATGTTAACACTGATTTATGGATTACGCTTTAAAAACCTTTATAATATTATATTTGTGTTGTTTGACATGTGTATGATTTGAAATTTAATCGTAATTAATATTTTGTTGACAGCTGGACAGCTGTGATTGATTTATGAGACAATTACAATCATTGTATTTGGTTATTATCTGGGGGCACGGCAGTGCCCCCGCCAAGACGAGCCAAGCGAACAAGCGAAGCGCACGGGCACTACCTACCTTTTCTCGAAGCGCTTCGACGTTTTTTTGAACCCTCATAACTTGGGTTTGGATTATGCTAGATCAACAAAATTTTCGGGATTTATTGTCAATAGCGGACTTATTGAACATATTAAGTTTTAATTACATTAGCTTTTATACTTCAGATTTTATTTATATCTAAAAAACGCTTATTTCGTCACTGACTCACTGATGATCATCAAAATTCTTAAGGTATTTCCTAATGTCCTAGAAAGCTGAAATTTTGTATGTAAGCTAGTATTAGCACACAAACAACAAAAAAATTATAAAACTTGTAACTTTCATCCCCCAACCCCTTAAACTAGGGGATGGGTGTTTGTATGAGACCTGTAATTTTAAATTAAATTTTGATGACGCTAGAGGTCTAATCTAATAATCTTAAACTTAGTTCCCCTAGATATATATATATATAGGTACTCCTTGTTAAAAAAAATAAAACTTTAATCGACATAATATAAAATATTGTTACAAACAACTTACAAAAAGAAATGAAATCCCACCAAAAACATTTTCATGTAAAATGTTGCCAGACTCGCACTGTCAAAAAGTTATCAGATCTCATGTAGAGCCAAGCTTCTAACACTACACGCCCTAACTCTACAAGGCCTAACTTCCCAAACTCTACACCTTAGTCAAAGTATGTGGCTTGGCCGTTCGTTACTACAAGAACTATTGTATAACACAAAAATAATGAACAATGAATTAATTTTTCACCTTACGCCGATGTGAATGTAGCGAAATGGCCGAGCCACATATTTTGACTAAGGTGTAGAGTTTGTGAAGTTAGGCCTTGTAGAGTTAGGGCGTGTAGTGTTAGAAGCTTGGCTCTACATGAGATCTGATAACTTTTTGACAGTGCGAGTCTGGCAACATTTTACATGAAAATGTTTTTGGTGGGATATTATTATCCTAAACTTATTTAAATATATTATAACAACCATTTTCTGCTAAAATTAAAAAGATTATACAATTACGTACAGGCTATGTTTTGATTACAGTTTCATTTTATTTTATCTATACTAAATGTTAAGTATTGTTCCGAGATAAAAAATAAATAAAATATTTCGGGACAATTTTAGACATCATACATTATAATATATAAAGTTTTAAATAAAAACTTATATAGATAATTAACACCCACACACAGAGCATACATCTGTGTTCATCACACAAATATTTGCCCCGGGTGGGAATCGACGATCACGACCATTGGCTTGGAAGGCAGGGCCACTACCAACCAAGCCAACCGGCCAGATGAAGATTAAAAAAAAACTACGAGTGCTATTTAACTGTTCCTAGAAAAACAACTGAAATCAAAAATGTTTCAAATATACACTATAATATTATAATTATAATAATGATAAACATAAACAAACTATTTCGTCCGAGGTGGAAAATACAAAATAAATAATTTTATTCATAAATACACCGTTACTGTGTAAAATACGATAATGTTCACGTATCCTTTGTGTTGTTTATTTATAGTTCACTCCCGATCTTTTTAATGGTTAAAGCGGCTTTTCATACTATAAGTTTGTCAGCTATAGAGACATACCTTTAACATAAATTATTTACTTTATTTTACATTTGTTTTTTTAAGAACAAAGCGTCTTAATTTATAGTACCTATTGCTTGTTAAATCCTTTTTAATGTGTATTATAAACGTTAAAGTCTGTTTGTTCATTTACTTGTTTATCTTAATTTTTCGTCGTAAAAGAGCGATCTTATGACATGATTTTTGTTACGAATGATAGCTTGGAGGTTAGAGAGTAACATAGACATACTATTTACCGCTTTGTAACATCTAATTCCCATGGAATTAGAATAGAATAGAATAAAATTGTATTCATTTATTCGTGGTAAAACAAGATATACATACAAAACAAAAAATAAAATAAAAATACAGATAAAAAAAAATCACCACGAAAAGGGGTATGGACTCAGCATATGGAGAAAACAATGACTAAAAGGCCACTGCTTTCACCGCTGTTTTTCAGCCATAACCTGTTTCTGAATTAACTTTGAACACGCTGCTGAAGCAACGAAACCAACTATTTATCATAAACATCGATAACATTACAACAACCGTAATCCGATTTACAAACACGTGTTCCATTAACATATGAAATATAATATTCTTTTGGTAACAAAAGGCACATTATCGTACAAAAGAAACATCAAACATCCAGAGCGAAGTACTTCGCTTTATCACCATTAACGAAACTTAAATCTTTGATAAGGGCTTATTAATGTCCTCGAGAATAATCCCAAAAGCCACAGTTGAAGACTGAGTTAAAATTACAGGCAATAATTGCTCAACTCAACGCGTCGCTAAATTTTCAAGTCATTGCAAAGTTTTAAAACGCTATCAAATTTCTTCGGCTCTGTTCGTTTGTGGAACGATTTGTAATGCTCTTATTAACATCTGAATGAATGATATTAATTGTTGTATTGGAAGTTTAGATTTTAAAAAAACAGTATCATTTATTTACTGCTAATATACGAAGTTTCTAAAATAAGTTTCTAAATCAATTTACCTTATGGAACTTGGGAATATTGTAATTTTTACAAGTGATATACAATATTCATAGATTCTTAGGTCTTATAGTTTTTGAGCTACAGATCAAATGCTTCCTTTATATGATAAAACTTTTTAATTGTATGTAATTATTTAAAAGAGTCATATGAAAGTTTAATATTCAGATAAAGTTTAATATTAAACGATGCACACTGAAATACTGAAAAGAATCAAGCCAATATTCTACATTGTTATTAAAATGACAATTTAAAATTGAACAAACGTGACGAAACACTGAATGGCTATTGGAAGTTTATAGAACCGTTTATTGCTCGTAAATTTTATAAACTGGACGATTATTATGAAAAGTTTTTTAATAACCACAGATTCGTTATAATATACGGTGATTTTTTAATTTCTCTCTGCTTTTGGTTTTAATAGACGCATAGGTAATACCGGGTTGAAAGTATATATATGAATGCAATGAATAAACGTTGATTAAATTTATCTTTGTAGGCATTCTACTTAAAAAGGATACAATATAGATTGTTCTCGTCTAGTTACATTTTTGTATTTGAACGTTATATGCTTGTTACATATATAATATTACTAGCGGTTCACCCGGCTTCGCCCGTGGTACATATTTCGCAATAAAAGCCTATGTCCTTTCTCGGGTAACAAAATATCTCCATACCAAATTACATGCAAATCGGTTCAGTAGTTTAGGCGTGATTGAGTAACAGACAGACAGACAGAGTTACTCGCATTTATAATATTAGTATGGATTCCAATTATATTTATGTGGTTTGTCATGAGTATGACAAATGAAACTCGATCAAAAATTCTGTTAGGAACTGTCTCCACCGCAAATTTTCTATACCAGCCTATCATAACGGATTCTATCATTCGTGTTCTGTGTAATAAGTAATCCTGGGTTAGGTTCAAACGGAATTTTACCTCATGTTGCAATCTGGCAAACGGCATCTGTAAATAACTCTGTGGGCTATTGTGAGTTCCAACCACATATCTTTTGTGAACACTATGAAGGATTTGTGGTCTTTGTTATACTAGTATGATGTACCACAATTGGATTACAATTTACATATGAGTAGAGATTAAGAGTTTTTACCTTGAATTATAGTGCGATTAATTCAATAAATAACCATGAAAGGGGACAGACAGGCTTGAATTTAAAATTTTGTGTAAAACAGAAATAAATATGACAAGATATATTTTATGAAGATACTGGAAAAATACCTATATAACTCAAAGGTTTTCGCATTTTTGTACGAATTTGTGTTAAAAATGGCAACTATTTGATTTGGCAAAACTGTCTTCATAGTAGCATGAAAAAGTTGAATAGAAACGAATAAACAATTAGACCATAATCTTTTGTTGCACAGAAAATAAATAAAAAGTATAATAATTGTAATCTATATTAATATTATAAAGAGGAAAGGTTTGTAATTATGTATGTATGTACGTATGATTTTCACGCATTAACTACTGGACCGATTTAAAAAATTCTTTCACCATTTAAAAGCTGCATCTTCTTGATGAGCAACATAGGCTAGGTTTTATCCAGGAAATCCCACGGGAACGGGGACTATGCGGGTTTTTCTTTGAAAACTCGGGAGAAGCCGCAGGTGGAAAGCTAATAGCTAAATATTATTCCACAATTAGACAATCTCATAGCCAAGTTATTCTATTCTGTTATATTGAATACGAAAGAAATTTAATTTTGCATAAACTGAGTCTAGACATTTCATTTTATCCCTGAAGCATTACATTCTTGTAAAAATTGCTTTAATAAATCTTTATTGTTTTACCATTTAAATAGCGTCTTTAGTTATTCGTAATTCCGGGAGTATTGAACGGTTAGAAACGAAAAAAATGTAGGTACATAAACATTATGAATGAATGAATGAAAAATTCTTTATTGTACACCAAAAATGATACATTTTATAAACTTAACAATAAATTAATCAAATCATGTATCTCTTTTAAATTTACATTTCTTTGTTTCAGAGAAATTTATGTGCATACTTTATTTCGTATACTTTAGTTAAAAGTGCATCGAAAGGCTCAGAAACTCTTTTTTTATCACCAGACCAATTTTGTTCGCATTGCTGTAAATTTTTTGGTTGTTCGTTTAACTTCGAATCTTCGACGTAACTTAGGAATAATCAAAAGCGAGACTTTACCCACTGAGCCATTACTGCATAGGCAATAATTACTATCGCCTAATTATGTTCTAAACTTTGTCGCAGTCTGTGAACATTTTAAGAAAACTATTCTATTTGGCTATACAATTAAAACGACAGAATAAAGTCCAAAGACTAAGCTTAATATTCACGAAAAACTGCAAAGAAATGTAATTAAAAGTCTCATGTTCACATTCGCTATTTTCATAAAAAAAAAACAGCAAATAAAAACGCAAACATCTTAACAGGATAAAATGTAATATTTTAAGCAAGTCACTCGGAAAAAATGAGAAATAACTCCATGAATATATTAAATCGGATTTGCGCGTGTTGTTTTAGCCTATTACACAATCTAGGTCACACTTGTCATAAAGCTGTGTAACTTGGGAAATATATATAAACACTAGATTTAAGTGACATTTATTTGACGCGCCATTAAGAGTTGTGTGACTGGTAGTGGGTTTGATTTTCACATATTTATAAGTACCTATAATATAATATTTACTAGCTTACCGCCCGTGGTTTCATCCGCTTTGACTTAAACCTAATAAATTATATACTAAAACCTTCCTCTTCAATATCTATCTATTAAAAAAACCGCATTAAAAACCGTTGCGTAGTTTGAAAGATTTAAGCATACAAAGGGACATAGGGACAGAGAAAGTGACTTTGTTTTATACTATGTAGTGATCTATTTTCTATTCAAAAGAGCAACTATGGAGTTTGACGGTTCTTCTCTATAGATACTGCTTTCCGAATCGGTGGTAAATGGTAAGACTGTGATTCGAAAGTGCTTAGAAGAGTCTAATTGAATAAATTAATGTTTGAGATTTGAGTTTGAGTCGGTGTTTGAAAGTATGGGGCGCTACAATTTCGTAATGTTACCTAGGTTACGTAGATTATTATCACCCATTTTATATTGCCCTACCTATTCCACAATAATGACAGACTTGCAAAAAATAAAACTTTTTGGTATATTGGTATCATGTAAAATAACTATAAGCACTTACGAGAACATATTTACTGAAATAACAAATAAACACTTTAATTTTATTGATATAAACTGAAGTATTTACATTACGCGACTGATACATTCTGTAAACTTTCCTTATTTTGGGATAACAAAATGTGTTAAACGTTCAGGAATATTCATAAATATAAATGAAAACTACGTTAAATAAGCATATCTATTTTTACGGTTTCCCTGTTAACGGACCTTTGCAAAAATAATGTATAGATACTTAGGTTCCATACTAATACTATAAATGCGGTTTATCTATATCTACTAGTTAATCGCCCGCGGCTTCGCCCACTTTGTCTAAAACCTAATAAATTATACATACTACCTTCCTCTTGAATCTCTCACCTTCTTCTTGAATCACTCTGTCTATTAAAAAAAACCGCATCAAAATCCGTTGCGTAGTTTTAAAGATTTAAGCATACAAAGGGACATAGAGTCAGAAAAAGCGACTTTGTTTTATACTATGTAGTGATTATGTCTTTACGATCAAACGAATGAAAAAAGTTGTAGAACCACAACCATGAACTACGTTCTCAGATAAATAAATAAAGGGTTGAAATATTTTATTTTGTGATTGAAGCCGCGAAGGCACGTCGTGTAATAACTTGAATTTTCCGGGAATAAAAAGATATTTTTAAACATATTTCCTTTGTCTACGGTAGCATAATTATAAACTAAATAAAGTCAGCCATCCGCCGTCACGTCACGTCAGACCTAATTGCCGTGACGTGCCGTGACATCTTTCCCCTTTTCCCTCATAAAATAAAGATATTACATTTTTATAGACAGAAATGAAAACATTATTTCGTTGTCTTCATTTCGTGTCGTGGCTCGTTTAAGGATTGCTATAAATAAATGTATATATTGTTACCATTTGTAATTATTTCTTGTCAGTAAAATGTTCGTAATGTTTAGTAGAATTTGTATTTTCGTAACCTACTTTATAAAACGGTTGGGTAATATAGGATTGTAATTAGACTGTTTATTTCTTTTTGATACTGGTTGCTTATTCTTTCATGTCAACGTTAAGTATATCATTCTCTTTATTTTCACTACAGGAAGAGTTGTTGAACTGTTTATTATAATTTGTTCTTGAATTCATTGATTTCATCACTTTTTTAGTACAGATTAGTGGCATAAGAAATGAGCATAAACATTTAAATTACACTGAAATATATAGCTTTTGAACAAGTTCTTAATATTTAATTTAGAATAATAAATTTAATTATAGCTTAAGTTATCATTATAGGCGAGTTAAATTTTCAAATAGTTATCATATATTTCTTATTTGTTAGTAAGATACTCCTTCCCATTATGTACTTTCGTAACGGGAGACCTCTGAGAACTTTAAACCCGAAGATTTATGTAAAGCAATACGTGTCCCTATCTACGAATAAATTTCACTAGAGCGACGCAACATTTTTGTTGCTATAGAATAACATCAATCAGGGGGACTACCATGTAGCAGTATTATATCCAGTTTAGGAAAGTGATGGCGCTAGACGCCTTTATAGCGCTGTCGTTTTTACATACTGGAAACAATGTTTTTTTAAGACGTATAGGAGCAGGGTTAGAATGCCACATTTTTTCAATCTTCATATTATAAAGTACTAGCTTTCCGCCCGTGGCATCGCCCGCTTTGTCTAAAACCTAATAAATTATATACTAACCCCTTCATCGAGAATTACTCTATCTGTTAAAAAAACCGCATCAAAATCCGTGGCGTAGTTTTAAAGATTTAGACAAAGGGACATAGGGACAGAGAAAGCGACTTTGTTTTATACTAATGTATATAGTGATGTGGTGAAGACAAATATCTCTCTTTCTTTTGCTTTGAAATACAATATGAAATAACATTACCTACATTAATTAGTGGTACTTTAACCTCGTTGAAAATTCGTTTTAATCGAAATATCATACCTCATTATAATAATATTGATGATGAATATTATGAATGTATAATATACGTTCCACTCTCACTAATATTCCGAGCCTTGTTAACTAAATTATGGTACCTTAATTAATTCGGAGCATAATATTCAAGTATAAGCCAACTATTAAATACTATTCGATAGTGTTTACTTTGACATGCTAAAATTATTCCATATAATATTCCGTCGCTGAATATAATAATACTGATTTGATAACTTTGTGAATATTAAAGACTAGCTAGCTTTCCGCCTGCGGCCTCGCCCGCGTTTTCAAAGAAAAACCCGCATAGTTCCCGTTCCCGTGGGATTTCCGGGATAAAACCTAGCCTATGTTGCTCAGTGAAAATGCAGCTTTCTAATGGTGAAAGAATTTTTTAAATCGGTCCAGTAGTTTATGCGTGAAAACCATACATACATACATAATTACAAACCATTCCTCTTTTTAATATTAGTATAGTTGAGTTAGGTTGTTATAGTTTAATAAATATGGGTAGAAATTTGAGCTATATTTACTGTATTTTCAATACTACTCAATATGCAAACGGTCGGAGTTAGTTTTCGCAAAAAGGCCTTGATTATTATTTTCAGGTGTTTATTCCCAAGATTAGTTTGTTACTAGGTAGAGATAGCATGTCTCATAGATTTTTATCACATCAACGATTTGATAGACAGTGTCACTATTGCGTCAGATTAAAGGTTCTATACGAAATGGAAAATTTTGTGTGTTGAATAATGGTTGAATGTTATATTTTTCCAGTATCATGTTTCTTTTGTAAACAAGCTTTGCTTTGATTATTTATGGAATTAGATGTTTATATAGATGATATTATGTTAGTTAATAGAAGAAAATAATATTATTTTGTAAATATAATTGTATATTATTACGTTACTAGAAGAAAATTGTAAAGGAAGATGATACTTTTATAACGCAAAAAGATACGTCCACTAACAATAACCCTCCATTGATTATAATCGATAAACAGTATTACTTAATTTATTCACATCTCAACAAAATCCGTACAAAGACATGGTATATACCATGTCTTTGATCATCGTGTAATTAACAAATACACTTCAAAAGTGTTACACATCCCCAATGATATAATATATACATAATAAAACATCAGCATTACCGTCTGTGCCCTCTAATGAACGCACGAACACGTAAATATGATAAATTATTCAACGAAAACCACAAAAACGTTGTCATTACGGCTAAAAACGCTAATTCTTCATTTCCATAACAAAAGCAATTAGCAAAGCCTTCATTCATTACGAAATTTGACTGGAATAGACCAAGTTTTATTATAAAGATAGTGGATAACGGTGTTGTAGTCAAACCAAGCGAAAGGCCATAATTGGAAAAAGTTATTTTTAACCGACTTAACACGTTCAAGACGGGGCCCGATTTTGGCTACTTATCGTTGGGCCGGCATAGGGCTTACAAGACCTGTTGGTTAACTTCATTTACGGCCGGCATCAGGTGGAAAGGACCTGTTACACCTTTTGACATTAAAATCAAATGTGTCATCCAGTTGAAGACTTTTTTGAATATTCTTTCTTGAAATGTATTGTTATTGAATCACTGCAAGTCAACATTAGACCCGTTTTTGAAAAAAATATCATTAAAGGAGGTTAAATTTGTAGTAAAATTATAGGATCTTATACACCTGATCCCGGCAGTAGTGAATATGATTGCTAGTGATGTCAAATGAAACGACGATATAATTAAAAAAAATCAATTTATTTTTACCTCAAAAACAGTATGCGCTTCATTATAACAGTTATGACAATACGAGGGTGAATCAAAAAGTTCTTGGAATCACTATAAAAATGTAAAATCTATTTTCCAAAATTTGTTTTTCTCTTTGAAAAAAATGTTTTTTCTATCTATCAAAAATCTCAACCACGGCATCCATTGCCGCGTCATAATCGTAAAATTTTGTTAGATATATAATAAATAATAATAGATATAAATAGAATATCGCAACGTCTAATTACTATGCACATCACTAATTAACTGACCTGTCACCAAGGGCCGGCTATCGGGTTATCAGGCATCGGGTCTTTTAGATCCGATATCCGTCCTGCAAGGACAAAATTTCTTTGCAGGCCGTATCAGGTCTTTAAGATCCGATACAATATTTTTCCTTTTATGGGTACTATTTAGTGGCAGAATACCAGTCAATATATCTGTCACACTCTCACTACAAAAAATCCTAAAGTAAACTACCCCGGCCCATGCGACAGCAATAGAAATTTCTCTCCGGCCCGCGCGAATAGTTCACTTCAGGTGTTTTCGACCCGATGCCGTACTGAACGTGTTAAAAAATGGAGGAGGTTATCAATTCGGCTAGTATTTTTTTTAGGATATAATAATATTGTCGTATATAATATTTTTTTACAGAAGAATATGTTTCTCGGAATTGATAGAGTCAAAAAGAGACAGAAACTGAATATAAAGATAGTCAGCTTTCTGGGTCAGCTTTCAAGTATGGAAAAATCCATACTAATATTATAAATGCGAAAGTAACTCTGTCTGTCTGTCTGTCTGTTACTCAATCACGCCTAAACTACTGAACCAATTTGCATGAAATTTGGTATGGAGATATTTTGATACCCGAGAAAGGACATAGGCTACCTTTTATTGCGAAATATGTACCACGGGCGAAGCCGGGGCGGACCACTAGTAATAAATATATTAACATATAAATAGGGTGATATCATACATTATAATAAGTAAATTGTATTGGTGAATATTTTAGCGGGCCTTCTAGTTATATTGTATATTATGGAAAAGGTTGAGACCTTGAACACGTGATTTCGTCAAAACAAACCTTGTTGTGGAAATTAATATCCTACGTATATGAAAATATCAGTGACCTCTACACAATCGTTTGAGTAAGATTTAAGACAAGCTTAAATTCCTACATCAGTCAGCCGTCATCCTAACGAGGCAGCTCATGTTAAGGCTCCAATTATCATTAGACAGATATCTCGCAAGCCACATCTAATTGTCACAAAGAAAAGGATATAGGTAGTTACCCCCAACCCCGTAATTTACTAGCATATAACGCCCGCAATCTAGCTCCCAACACGCTATTATGGGGCTCGAATTAAGTGGGTAACTGCTTTATCAACGCGGTAGGTGTTTAGATGTTAGTGAGATCACGTAGGGAGGACCGGGCTCAAATTAATGGGTGGTAAATTAAAAAATAAGGGCGCTGCAAGTCGCTAATGATGTCGGTGTGACTTCGCCTTTATGCATCGCAATGGTTAGTGTTTTATTCTTTATCGTGTTTAGGTATATGTTCATTATAACTACGTAAAAACTAATATTGTAAAGGAGAACGATTTGTTACATTTGTCTGTTTGCAATGACTATAGTAAAAAAAAATTCACCTGTAGACTATGTAGAGAACCACATGACTTCTGACGTATATTTATCTTGCTTGATAGGGGAAACCGTGGTATGCAGTAGTATTACATAATTTTAGCTCTTAGTTAAGAAAGCGAGAGACATATATTTTGGCAAACTTGGCCGTATCGCTATTCAACACTGAAATGCCGGGAGCCGAGTGCTCTTCACTTGAATTGGGAATCTTTGGTATCTATCTTATTTGGTTGTGTAGGTATTCACTGTCAATTTATTGTTATTTATTGTACAAATATTTTGGTTACATTCACTTTTTCGTCGTAAAAAAATATACTTCTTTCAGGAGGTTTTTGCTTGTAATATTTTTAAGGAATATTATTTTAACGAAACTTACTAGACATTATTTTTTTATTATTATACCGGATAAACTAGCGGATGTGAATGGATGTATGATGTTTGTTGTATTCTACGAAATAATCTATACTAATATTATAAAGCTGAAGGGTTTGTTTGTTTGTTTGAACGCGCTAATTTCAGGAACTACTGGTCCGATTTGAAAAATTCTTTCAGTTTTAGATAGCTCATTTATCGAGGAAGGCTATAGGCTATATGTCATCACGCTATGATCAAGAAGAGAGGAGCCACGGGGGTGAAACCGCGCGGAACAGCTAGTAATCATAAGCGAGAAGATAGCCTTGTATACAGACGTAGGTTAAATAAAAGCTTTACCTGAAACTCTTCCAACCTATAATTAATACTATTCAAGCTACACTTTTCATAAAGAAGTGGAAGATTTCGACAAAGGCAATTAATTTAATATTCAGTAAATGCGTAAACTGTGTTGTCTGTAATTACCACGTAACAAAAAGTCTCGAACAAATAAACGTGAATTCAGTATAACTTCATAATTATAACCGCCTCCTTGGTACAGTGGTTGACGCGTGAGCGTAGAATCGAGAGGTCCTGGGTTCGATTCCCGGTGGATACGAAGAAAAAAAAAAGGCTCGGTCTGGTAGGACACAGAAGGCTGATCACCTACTTGTCCCTAAAGAAAAATCGATCAGTGAAACAGATGTATGCATAATGCATCTGCCCCTTACCCCACTACGGGGACATGGGACTTCACACTTTTTCATAACTATAAAGCACTTGTAATTAAAACTTCTTTTTAAATATTAACATAAGATTCCGTTGTAGCTGCGCTTCCAGTATGAAACTTGTTAAAAAATTTATAGAATACTTTACTAAGGATCTTTTAAAACATAAAATTTATGGTTAAGAATATTATAGTTTCGTTTATTGAATAATATTTTATTAGATCACGAAGAGCGTAAAATTTAGAAGGTATTTCATATTTGATATTGGAAAAGATCCAGTTTTATACGCATATAAAACGGTATTTATGTTAAACTAAAACATTTTCGAATAACCGCATATCAAATTTATATACATATATTCGTACATACGCACCCTGACACATACACATACACACACACACCTCCACGCTCACAATCTCATACTCATACATACATTGCATGCCTGATATTTTATTTAATACGTACCTTGTTTCTAATTCCGGCCTTTTTCTCTTTATATTTTTTGTAATTTATAATATTTATTAATGTAGTTATTCATTTTTTGTGCAGTACTATACCGGCTATGTCTTGTGTGGAAAGCGTCGGTCGCCTCTAGCACAGGTTATACCAGCTAGTTGAGGCGATCGTCGAGTTCAAATTGTATTGTGTTATGTATTACTTAGTACTAAATAAACGATTTTTATTTATTTATTTATTTATTTGGGTAAGGATATTGTACCTAAATAATAAAATTTAAAATTTACCTAAATAATAAAATTAAAATTTTTTTATTTAATTTATTTTAATTTACTTTTACCCCATAAAATATTTAATATTGTACTATCATACGTGTTCCCCTTCTATACGCAACTATCGTTAGCTTACTTTTTCAGATACTTACACACATACTTTACAAATATGCAGTACATAGGGATTCAAATTACTTACATCCCAGTATGAAATACATGTAAGTCCTATTCCACAGATTATACCTTGAGTTTAAACAACACGTTCCAATACATAATGAAACTTTTACCTTCTGCATTGAGTTATCCATAAGATAAACACAAAAAATATCAAACATCCAGTATATTTCCAAGGAAATATGACATCCTCTCCATCAGATAAATCGAGTTGTTCGAGCCACCTTCTGGAAAGTCAATTTAATGCTCTTGCCTCTTTGACAGTTAATAAAAGCCTCGATAGGGTAATCTGAATTGCTAATGTTATTTTTCTTTAAATTACTTCCTTGGGATGGATTAAGTGTCGATTATGGCTGTTTATTTGTTTTCTGAGACGTTGATAGAACGGATTCTAGTGGATTAATCAACGCAGAGCTTTTAACCGCTCCCAAAGCGGAGTTGTAAAGGGTATTTTTTAAGGACAAACATACGGATTTTAACGATGTATACCATTAATTGTGTATCTAGATACTGGATGATTATATCTATACTAATATTATAAAGCTGAAGAGTTTGTTTGTTTGTTTGAACGCGCTAATATCGGGAACTACTGGTCCGATTTGAAAAATTCTTTCGGTGTTAGATAGCCCATTTATCGAGGAAGGCTATAGGCTATACATCATCACGCTAAGACTAACAGGATCTGAGCAATGCGGGTAAACCGCGGGGAACAGCTAGTAAATAAATAAAATTTGTAATTGTTTTTCATTTTCGTTCATTTATTGTCTAGGCCATCACATCCACAGACATATTATATTAAGTAGACAACGCAAGTACCGCGATCTGTATGAAAACCAAGCGTGTCATATTTTTTGTACTGACCTTGACGCGTTATGACGTCACGAGCGCTTTTTAGTGATGGAAATTTCATTTTAAGCTAAATCGATTAGGGACGCCACTCGCGCGGCGATTCTAGTATAGGAGTACGATGATAGACTTTTCAATGAGAGGTTGTGTGCACGAGCGCAAAAACGAATTGGAGGAAATTTGGGTGCTGATCTTCGCGTGATCTTCATAAATTCTCTATATTTTCAAGTAAGTTTACCTACGCTATTATAATTCGTACACTAATATTAAAACACCTTACGTATTCCGTGGTTTTCCTTGTTAGTAGGTAGTTCACAAACCAGATCTATGTCTAAGAGGTAGTCAAATAAATGAATCGTAATCGATTACAAAATCGATTCAAGACTAGAATTTATTAAATATTATATTATAATTAGATAATATTTCCCATATTATTTATTATAAGTAGGTACTTATCTTTTTTGTTGTAGAATATGGACGAGTCTAACTCAAACAAAAAGAACAATTTTTAGAAACTAAACGAAAAGTTCGATGTTCGTGTTCGATTACAAAATCGATTAGAATCGAGAACTGTTGCATCGAATGAACATCACTAAACACAAAATTGGACAGAAAAATGAGAACAGAAAAATGAGAAGACGCTATTCATTGCATATTATCATACGACGCCATCTTTACCGTGCCAAGTAAAAGCCGCAATGTATTCCGAATCATTCCGTATGATTTCGTATCCATGTTTGTCACGATCGTTTTCCACAAATATTCTTTAATTGATTTTAAAATAAATAGTGCATATTCTGATTAGAAAATTACTTACCGGTGGAAGGAAACATCTCCGACAACTCGGCCACTCATAACTGTGGAGTTTCTACAGTTTATTACTGCGCTATTCGGCATTTTACTCTATTCCGTTTCACGTCTTTCCTTGGCGAACTGCAAGCGCGGACTGAGTGTAGGTAAGCGTCAAGCAAGCGTTTTATGCTTAGTTTGGACACGGGAAGTACATACACTCGCGTAGTCTATCTTAATGTATGTCTGTGATCACATCAGTATGAATATTTGTATACATATTATAGATATGTTATTTATTATAGACCATAGAGCATGTACTTATTCAGACTGTATAAATATGCAAGTGAAGCCCTCGGCTCCAGCTAGTTACCCAACATATTTCAAGACTAAAAGCCACATTTCCATATCCCAAGTTCACAAGTACATTCCCACAAACTGACATTTGTTACATTATGACGTCACAGCTTCGGGAGTTTAATTTCATTCGTCTGAGCCTTAGATTAAGGATTGGTCTCCGCGCGCGTTACGACTAGATACCGCCGGCGTAATCGAAAAATGCGGCAACTAAAAGTACGCCGAAATCGGCGTACCCGAGCCAGTCGTGTCACAAGCATTGTGTGGAGAGGGCGTACCGATAGTTTCTAAAGATTTTAGACAAAACCTGAAGTAAAATGCCTGTTTGTGCCATAAAACTGTTTAAAAAAAATACAACAAATAATAAGAAAGACACTGGGATTACGTACCATCAGGAATAATCGTATTATTCAATATTTCACCTGTACTTTGAAAATGTTGTTTACGAAAATACGACGCCATTTAGTGTTGCCGTACTGCATATCCCAAAAACACACTTTTAATTTGAACTTATTTTATTCATCATGTTTTTTTTTTCAATACTATTACTAACGCATATTATAAAAAAAATGATAATAACAATAATTTATGAGGGCTTATTCAATTTAACGCAAGTCAAAATCTCCGCGATCTATTACGATAGATCGCGGCTTGCGCTATCCTTTTACTATGAACAGCATAGATCCACAGGAGAGCGCCGAGCAACATGTCCTCTCTCTGAAAAGGCTCGCTGCCGACTAATTTTAATCGGGTCGCGCGCAGTGTTTTATAGTACTTTAAAAAAAATTGTAGAAAAATAATAGAGGTACCTTAGTTGATTTTTTAAATTTTATCTTATAAGTAATACGTTCTTTTATTGCAATATGTATAAATTATATTCAACTAAGTCAAATATATTGGTGAAAATAATCATTTTGTCGACTATAATTTCTAAAAAAATTCACATTGTTCGGATTTTAATTTCGTAAGTTAGGAGTCCAAAATAAAAAAATCTTTTAACTAACTATTTTAATAAGGGTTTTTGCAGTTAGTTAAAAAAAAAGTGTGTTAGATCTGTCAGCAATTTCAGATATTTTTAGCTTCGAAATTGACACTAAAAGTGAAATCAGGTAATCATCGGCTCAGTTATCTTGATGGTATTCACAAATACTATATTAATTGAAAAAAACTCTTAACTAACTATATAGACAATAAAATTTCCTAAAATTATTAGTAATTCATATGTTTGTAAGATAAGTGGTTGATGGACAATCTGGTTTGAAAAATCACATATTTGAGCCAAACAGCGCACGGACCGCGTACACGGCCTTAACCTTGTTTAACTGACTCATATATATATGTTATTTTTTTATTACCGCTTTTTTACTTTTAAAAAACCTTTGTGATAGTATAGTGGCATTGCAAGTGGATTTGAGTCACATGTTCATGGGTTCGATTCCCGGCAAGGCCAAAATGAAATAAAAATATTTTTCAAATTTCTTTCCAAGATAGCCCATTTCCCATTTATGGGGTAAAATTTATGTAGCTGGCAGTACAATTCTTCACACACACTAGCGTCCTTACAAATCGCCTTACACACACTACAGAACTGAGTTGCCGCACTCACGGAGCTATTGTTTTTAGGTGGAGCGGTATCTAGTCGTAGCGCGCGCCGCGCGCGCGGAGACCAATCCATAATCTAAGGTCTGAGCATTAGCATTTAATTTCGATCTAGGTATTCGGGTCAAGTGAAGTCTTTGTGCCTACCGCTTGACATTGTTCGGTGAATTTTTGCGTTTTATTTTCAAACTTCTATTTAATTTGCCGGCGATGTGACAGCTCTGTCACTTTTTTCAAAGGGACTAGTAAAGTTCTATTACTTAAGTATGTAGCTATGTCTTACGAAAGAAAGTCGTGTCTTACATCTCTTGTACCTAACATAAGAACGACTGAATGGTTTTTCGTCTTATATTGTTTTATAAACATGTCTCTGCTTGGATTAGAATAAAAGGAATAAAATATAAATAACTGAAAAGCATTCAAAAACTTTGAGACAAATAGGTCTACCCGGTCCCAAAAGGGCCGCAAGTAAATATATGAACTTGGAAAGTTATATTATATAAAGGGCTTGTTAAATAAGAACACGTGGATAATATATCTGTGCCTCCAGTGAATAAGGGAGTAAGACGAGTTATTCCCTTTGGTTTTTATTGCACCATTGGATTCAGCTCGTCAAAATACACAACATATCAAAAGGTCATATCTCTAGCTGCATCCTAACCCAGTTTTTCGAATGACCCAAACGGTATAAGTAGGGTGTGATAAACGGTATAAGTTACCTTATCCATCATTTTAGGCAATCGCAAAGGAACTATTCGTCTCGAGTCAAAATAACCCACGAACACAAAGACATATGTGTAGTTATACTTTTTGAATAAAGACTTAATTCATTTTGTTCCATCCGTGCTAACACTATTTTAGTATAAACGCAGTTGTGTCATTTTTCTAACATGAGCATAAAGGAACAACTCTTAGTGTCATTGGTTCAAGTGACGACATGAGACAGTTTTGCATTAATGCCGTGTTACTATTGGTCTATTTGAATACTGCACGGAAACAACGGACACTATTCCTTTTTGCTTAATAATATTTTTCAATCTTTTTTTATTTATCAGTTAACTTGGGATACTAATAATATTTCTATGTAAATTCACTATTTTTTGCAATAGATATTAAAAATACAGTTTTAATTAACACATTAAGTGCTAATATTATACTCCTTGTTTATATAAATACAGAACGATAATTGAATCATCTAAAAAAAGCCAACAAAAATGTTAAACTTATAATATTTTCTTCTTATATTTGGGTAAGTTTTATAAAAAATAACTAGTTTTTAATCTTTTTTTTTATTTAATCTAACTACAATAATACTATAATTATAGACGCATAGAAAAAAAAAATTATAACCAGTCTTGACAATTATGAATATTGTGTTCTCTCTCATATAGCGTATTAGCCACTGTAATTTGCCTTTTTATAGGAAAAAAATCCGCAATATCGAAACTATTTTGGTCCTGCATTATCGTAAACATATTATGGATACTCTGGTACCATATATTTTGAAAAAATTTGGATATTGTCACGTAGAGTCTCTTCAAGTCGTATTTGCATCCAAGGCACCTTCAAATCTGTGCTTAATTTTTTCATAAAATCTTTGCGGCTCATTGTTTTTTCTTTATTTATCTATATTATTTTGATATTATAAGATATAGAATAGAATATTTTGATATTATAAGATATAGAATTGTTAAAATTCCATATCATGCCGTAAAATATTGCCACTGACCACTATAACTTTCCCTGTAAGGTAACTGAACATACCTACAGGAATATGGTTTTAGAGCTTCTCTTATCTCTTAATAGTGCTTGTATCCTCAATGTATAACCACCATGACATATTCGGTTTTTCTCCAGACAACATCTTCAGCCACCCAATCCTCTTGCTTGGAGTCCAAATCCAGCGGAGGACAATAATCGTCATTTACTAAAATTGAAGGTTTTTCGTCCTAGTGTTAAAGTTTTCTGGATCCTATTTTATACTCAATATATAGTATATAATACTATATCATGTAAAACGTGACTTGGAAAAAAAAATATTCAAATAAATCAACACAAAATATTTTTTTAAACAATCGTAAAAGTTACGAAAAGCCCAATTATACGTCAAAATGACGTACAACATCCTCTTTACTACAAAATGGCGGAATTTACCGGGATGAGCCAACTATGTACTGCTAGGTCTCGACGGCTAATGAGTTGTTTCTGGATTTCGAAGCGATTCGATAGTAAATATAGAAAAGACAAAGTTATTTCGCCGCGGTGTACATTAAATTTACGTAGATTGGACTTCTAGGGTTAAATGCATAAACACCTACATGTTGTTTTGTTTTTATTATATCTAATAACGATAAAAAATCCGTTGATTTTATTCGTTTTTCAAACTACATGCATGGTTGTTCCACTAAAAGGCCTCAATTGAGTCATAAAGTACACAAATTTCAAGCACAATAAGTCGCATCATTTCTATAAAACCAAAACTGGCAATAATTTAAGTCGTGTTATGCGACTATGAACATAGTGCATTAGGGCATAAGTGGTTATATTGCAAAGAGCAAAAAAAACCTTATGTGAATACATTGAGTTATTCCATGAAGTACTCGTTCATAAGGGCACAACTACAAAAAAACACGAAAAAAGTATATTTATGGGGTTGTTACAATATCTGTTCATATGTAAAACTAAAGTCTAACATCATATCTTACCCATACAAGCTTAAAAATTTGAAGTTATAAAGATTTAGTGTTGATATATAGTTTTTTGTCTCTCCTGAAAAGTGCTGTTTTTGAGTTATTCCCTTATTCACTGGAGGCACAGATATATTCGTTGATTATTCATTCACGGATCAAAAAAATTGTGTCCGATGCTAATTTTGTCTAGTGAAAGCCACGGGTATCTTTTAACGTCATGATTTTATGATTAACAACGTTTTTTCAAGTCTTTATAAAATTGTATCGCCAAGTAATTATAAAATTTGATATTGTGAAAATATTTTACCATCGAAATTGAAAGATTATATCAGTTTATAGCGACTCAAATCCACCAGCATGTTTATATTTTGCTTTTAAAAATTCAATCGTGAAAAATCGAGAATCCCAACTAATCCAGCAATTAATGTACGCTCATACAAAATCCTCCTCTCATTTTTATTTAATCCCTTAAAAATTGTGAACAAATAGATAATATTGACACGTCGGAATTAATATCGTCGGATGTTTCGCTAAGTCTGCAGTCGATACAATCAGATACGACCCTAGCTACGAGTGGGGGACTATTTTGAACGTCGTGCGATGTATTTTCGAAGGAATTTAGGAGAATTTCGTTAAACGATCAATGAGAGAAAGCGCAATACGATTGAAATACGTTCTTAATCTGAGGTACATCTTCACAAATCAGACTTAAATGCATTTTTTTGACTCATATTAAATATACATCAATTACACATAAAAAGTAAAGGACAAAAGCGCAGTTTGTGGTGTAGCAGTGTCTTTTAATGTTAATGTTAATAATTCTGAACTGTTACCAAGTGTTAATAAGGTATGTTGTTAATAAGGTATATATATAATTTTGTAACTCACAAAATATTAAAACATAAAAAAAATGTGTGCGTGTACTTAGTATACACGTACACGCACAGTAAGAAGTGAAACTTCTTTATGACCTTATTTTTCAAAAAATAATTTACTATATGCAACTTTCCAGAAACACGTCGGATCACGAGTGGTAGGGATAAGAAAAAGAAAACATGTTACACAAAATTTTTTCGAACCCCGATAAAGAAGTTTCACTTCAAATATCACTCTAAGTACAATAAAAATCTTTATTATAAAATTCACACAGCTCCAAGAATACACGCCCGTTGATTTACGAGAAGCAGCGGAGTTATTAAGATATCCACGAGCTCAATAAATCACACTTGGATACAATTCGCGGCACCATCCTTGCAGTTAAGTTTTTGTCATCTAACGTACATTAATTATATCGATCTAACGATTTATAGTGGAGCGCTTTTTAGTTTTAAAACCGGAGGTTTGTAGTTTCTGAAGGATATTTGTATAAAACAGAGATTTTGTAATACGTTAAAGATAATGTATAGGAATTAGGAGTTCGATAACACTAATTATTATTTTTATTAATTTAGATATTTAGTCTACTCTCCAACTATGTAGGTAGATATAAAGTCAAAAACTTGTCGAAAAATAAAAGTTTGTGCAAACAGCAAACAGTGCAAAAAACATACAATAGTTTGTAAGGTACAGATTACATTATCAAATCTGTTAGTTCATCTATAATATTTTATTCTTCTTAAAACTCAGAAATTTCTACAAAAATTCAATATAAAATTTCATATTTAAATATTTTCCGACAGTATCACAATAATTATTCAATCAACCCATAGATAAATATTGTTCTTTACATAAATTCAATATAATGTTCTTTATAAAGTGATTTTCCACATAATGCCAATCAATTTGTTTCCCACACAAAAACCCACTCGAAATATCGTAAAAATTTCCATGAACATCAATGTTTACGTTCATAAGTAATTACTTCACTACCCACAGATAAGCTAAAAAGCTTTTTGGGGACAATGTATTCATAGTTTAATTTTTTACGGCGTGAATAGTTTACAACTAGAGATTTTGCCGTTGACGCTACAATTTTTTTTATTAATTTTTAGCGTCTGTCCGTCCGTGGCTTCGCTCGCTTGTCTTGAATCTATAAAAAAAAAAAAACATAAATAAATTTCAAAATCCGATTCGTAGTTTTTAACATTTAAGCTTACATAATATTATATAAGGACAGAGAAAGCGACTTTGCTTTATACTATGTAGCGACTATTTTGCAGACACAGTAGGTAGACAAATACAGAACGAACATAAAATAAAAACATGTACAAATGTTGGTCTATTCTCTATGTAGCGATCTCCTCCAGACAACCATATGTAATAGTTTAGATAACTAACCAGTTTATTTATTTATTTGAAACAGTAAGATGACAGAGATTCATTAATGTTAGTAATTGACTTATAAATTAATGTATAAATCAATAACTTTATATAATTCATCATTTTCTGTTGAAATTTTTGTCTGGTTTTCACAATAGTTTACAACAAGAGGTTTTATGCTTGCAGTAACAGTTTAGATAAAGAACCAATAACTTGATGTAATGCGTCTAGACTCAACTTTGATGTCGCTTATGGTGAAGTATTACAACTGAATTATGAGAGCATTCGAATGAACGTAAAATATATTTGGACTAGCTTTCCGCCCGCGGCTTCGCCCGCGTTTTCAAAGAAAAACCTACAAAATTCCCGTTCCCGTGGGATTTCCGGGATGAAACCTATCCTATGTGTTAAATCCAAGTTACCCTCTCTATATCTGTGCTAAACATTGTAATCGGTTCAGTAGTTTTTGCTTGAAAGAGTAACAAACATACACACCTACAGATACCTACACAAACATCGATCCTCACAAACTTTCGCATTTATAATATTAGTAGGATTTGATATAATATAGAGATCCGAGTTTTTATAACGTTTAAGAATCGATACGTCTTGGGTCTTTTAGCCACAGAAAATTCGAAAGAGTAACGCAAGGTATGGCTTCAGGAGATATGAAACGATTTCATTGAGTAAAGAAATCAAAGATAAACCAGAGTGTTCTTAAATAAATTTGAAAGAAAGAAAATAATAAAATTAAGGTAAGCAATAATGTGCTAATTAATCTTTTAAACACATTTATAGGTTATTTACACCACTTTTACCGCAGAACGTCTGGACTGATTTTTATGATCGCAATTCGCTTTTACTACAAATAGCAGAACAACGACTATTAAAACGTCAGAATAAAAAAGTATTAACAAAATTCAAGATGTAAAATATCTTCGGTTCACTTGGTAAGCAATAACATTTCTTTGTTTGATTATCCTTCCTACTAATATTATAAATGCGAAAGTTTGTGAGGATGTGTGTGTGTGTTTGTTATTCTTTCACGCAAATACTACTGAACCGATTACAATGAAATTTAGCACACATATAGAGGGTAACTTGGATTAACACATAGGATAGTTTTTATCCCGGAAATCTTACGGGAACGGGAATTATGCGCGTTTTCTTTTGAAAAAGCGGGCGAAGCCGCGGGCGGAAATCTAGTCTACTATAATCCATCACACAGTAGATAAAATAAAAGAATATCAATAATTGAATGACTAAAAAATAAATAAATAAATGACAATTTTTAATAACTTATCAAGAAAGAAAATAATTCATACAGTCAATATACACCTACCTATTTAGTAATTCTTTGCCAAAAACAAATTTTCGCTTTATCATGTGTTAGAGTTTTCATATTAATATTTAAAATCTTCCCCGAAAAGGGTTTGGTAGTTACCATAAAATATCTCCAGCGATACCCCATTAACAAGCTAGCTATAGAGTATCCCCTATATTAGTTAATCCTACCCTCTAGTTAATGTCGAAAAGGCCAAGTTATCACGTTTTTATGGCTGATAAAATGAACCCGAAAGGGACCACAACTTCCTGAGAGAAAGCAAAAGTCATGGAGTGTTTTGTTCAATAGATAAGTGCGGGATGACACTGCATTTTCCGCCCTACAGGTAGGAATTGCGGTATTATGTGGGGTGAAATGTTTTTGGAGTGTATTTACATATGAAATAACCGCTTCGTGCCTTTTAACGTAAAGTATAGGTTGGTAGGTAAGGTGAGGTGAGTGTGGAAAATTTTTTATTATACATTATTAATTGTAAATATACAGATATTTCGTTTCCTCTTTACGTTTTAAGATTATAATATGGTTGTGATAGTATGTATAAAATATTTTATAGGTATTTAAGATGATCGGAAATTTAAGGTGAAATAATATAACGATCCAATAGTAATAAATATTAATCCAGTCTGTAGGTATTTATGCTCTACAAAAGGTGGCGTAGAAAATGTTTTGAAACAATATTGCTTACGTATGAAAGGTTAATAAAAATCCAAGTTTTCGACCTTGACGGACCCAGGCGCTAGCCGCCATCTTGAATAAAGGTGCTAAAATTAGGTTTATTTTAAATAACTTCTCAATTGTTTACTAAATCACAAAAGTGTCTATGAACTACTAACGTTACAAAAAGTATATATAAATTTACTACGCTCTACTTACTCGTATATTCAACTAAGAAATGGTACACGGAACAAAAAACAATTACGCGTGTAAATTCTAAAGACGTAGATCTTATCGAATCCCGTACAAACACTCAATAAGGAATCCCCGATCCCTACTACATTAAGGTAAGCAGGTTGGATAAGGGAGACACCACGGTAAGCAAGTGAGGGGTTATTTTTGCAAATAAAAAAAGTGTATCTTTTCGTTATACATTATAGTATAGTATTTGAAAGAAATAAGATATAATATCTATTATTTTATTTAAAAATGAGTGTTCAAAAGACTGGAAAATATAATATTCACCTATTTTTATAATTTATTCTTAGTTAAAGAATAACAGTCCATAAGAGCGTACTTAATTGCGTAAAAATGAAATATGTTATTGCAGAAAATTTGGTTTATAATTTAAATTTAAATATTGCATATTCAATAAACTATGACATTTTTTATGACTATTGACTACAGGTGTTTAACATTATTGCATGCATTCATAATACGTTTTAATAACAGTAAACAGTTTTATAATCAGTTATTTCCGTTTGAATTTAATTCCGCTCCCGCTACCGCTTATCCGCTTAGTCGTAGCCTATACCATAGTCTAAGTCGACAAACAGTGGTGAATAAAAAGGAATCCTTTTAATCTTCGCAATACGACACTAAATAGAGGGAATGGCTGGAGATTACCTGCCTTTTAACAGCTCCTGCAGCTAGTGGACGATTTGTGACTAGAAAAACAAAGTTGTTGTTACTGTTTAAATGATCGTTTGTGAAATGTTTTTTGTGATGGAATCGTTTGTTGTTTTATAGGCAAATATTATCGTTACTTTGTTAGTGAAGAGGTATATTCAATTTGAGGTGTGTAGGGTTTGGAGGTTATGTTTAACTTACGTTTTGAACATATTTAGTTTATTGTTTCAGTTGTTTTGGTTTTATTTGCGAATAGCTGCGCTCCGCGGTTTCACCCGCGTGGCCCCTCTCCTTTTGGTCTAAGCGTGATGATATATAGCCTATAGCCTTCCTCGATGAATGGGCTATCTAACATCGAAATAATTTTTCAAATCGGACCAGTAGTTCCTGAGATTAGCGCGTTCAAAAAAAGAAACAAACAAACTCTTCAGCTTTATAATATTAGTATAAGATTAAGTTATTTGGATAATATTACTACTTTTCAACTCAAAAGTTTCTATGGGTTTAAAAAAAACCTACCTCTCGTATTCACCATTATCTTGAAAACCATACAACCTTGTTCTTCTTATTTACAAATAAATATTAATTATTTCCTTATCGACCCCACCCTGAGTCTATCAAAGCTTTAATATATTCACCAAAATATTAAAAAGGTGCCCTAAATATCGTGGCATTAATAAAAATTCAAGTAATGTTGTTCGACGACAATTTTGTTCCCATCTTATTGCTTCCACGTCCTTCTGAATATTAATGAGAGTAATACAGCCTTCAATATTCGTTATTTATACCAAATATCATTATATTGAAAATATCTTTATTTATACATCGTCAGATTTGCTCAGTTTTATTGATTCGTAGTCGGTTTAATTTTTTTGTGTTTATTTATGTAGGAAGGAAATTGACGTTGATTTGAGCTTTCTTTGTGTGTTCAATTTCGTATCCTTAGAATAATTATCGATTTTAGAACTATCTACAGGACCACGTGTATCCATATTCGTATATGAATGAAATGTATGGTAATACAAGATCATATTATTATTGAAAATAATACTTAGTTCCGATAATAATGATTACATTAAATAGATAAATTTTTTTTTTTACATTTAATTATATAAATACACAAGCTGTGCTCCGTGGTTTCGAAAATATAGCCTATAGCCTTCCTCGATAAATGGGCTATCTAACAACAAAAGATTTTTTTTTAAATCGGACCAGTAGTTCCTGAGATTAGCGCGTTCAAACATACAAACTCTTCAGCTTTATAATATTAGTATAGATTGAATGAAAAGTTACAAATATATTCATAAGTATCATACCGAAATGGTTATATGTGACAAAAGTGCAGTAAAAATAAAAATAGCAGCAATTAAACATTCCAAAAGTACCTTAATAAAGCACAGATAACGTAAACCTGTCAAAAGTTCATCGACCTTGTACAGTCGCGATGACAATTTGTAATGAATAATTTTATTAGCGCGGGAAAATTCAATACTTGCTGTTTACTCTTTGTTCAGCCCTATATACATTTGTACTTAATAAATAGCCGGGAACAGTTGTTTGCTTTGACTTTGTTTTTGTTTTCCTTAGCTTCATTTGTCACTGTGTTAACGAGTATTTTGGACCTACTTCGAAAAAGAAGATTGTAATATTTGTATTGTGATTTTATTCTCAGTTGAAAAAAAAAAACAAACTCATACATTTTATTTTTTTAAAAAATGATCAATTTTGTGTGTGCTCATATAAAATTTTTATACACCAAATTGATTATAAAAAAGAGTGATTTACAATTTAAGGAATATGAAACAATTGATCAAATATCTCGAAATTCTGAAACATTTTTATAAATCAGTGATGTTAAAATGTACCATAGTACTGTACAGCACTTTATTTTGTCCATTTTCCTTAAAAGGACATTTTATTAGTCCTATGTAATTGAGGGCAGGCTTACTCCCATAATCCGGGAAGAATACCAATATACATGCTTTTTCTCAGAAATTCAATAAAAAAAGTCACATAGCCGATGATAAGCTATAGTAACAGTAAAAATAATAAAATGTTTATATTATACTGATTTGTATAATACAAAAGAACATAAAACAGAGACCATTGTAGTTCTAGTCGCCGCCTCCTTGGTACAGTGGTTAACGCGTAAGCGTAGCTCGATAACGGGTTCGATTCCCGGTGGAGACGAAGAAAAAAAAATGTCTCGGTTTGAAACTCGAATTTTTCTGTCAATGAACTAGAAAACAGTAATGTTTTAATTGTACCTAATGTAATGTAAATAACTATTAGTTGATATAATATATTTTAATTAGACTATATAGGAAGAAGCATTGCATACGTAGGAACATATAGCTATTAACCACTCTGGATAATTATATGAGCTGGTTGTAAACAGTAACTAAAATAGAAAAATATTGTAAACTGTCACCATTTGAGTATATTTTTATACAACAGCAACAATTCGTCATTATTCCCATCATTTCACAGTAAATGAGCTCCCTAATAACAAAAGCTAGACATAAATAACTATTCAAATATCCGCACAAAGGCGCACGATTGTATCTAGTGTCTCAGTGGGACAAAAAGTATAAATGCTGTACATTGTGCGCTCACAATGCGAGCGTCGCATTGAAACATGGGTGTTACTGCTTTTCAATTATCTAGCGCGCAATGTATCGCCCACAATACAATGCGGTCGATCTATTTCTTTTGGGTTAGCTGTCGTTGTATTGGCGTTGATTGGTGCAATATTTTTAGCGCCAATTTGTACCTGAAAAAGAAATAAATGATTTGTTGTTATTTATATTTTTGATGTTTGTAGTGCAGGGTTTGAGCGTTGATGATTTAAAGTATTTTATATCAGTGTAGTAAATTGATATCTAATTCATTAGCGTTTGTAAAATATTTGACGATTAATTTGTTTTGTTATGAATTACCTATGTACATATTTGATAAATGTAAGGATTGCTATGAAACGCGGTGCTAAAAATATTATCTAAGCAGTTATACCTTTTGCCAGTACCTAGAGTAAGTTAAAAAGACGCTTGCACAAACATTCCACAATAAAATTGAGTAAAACATTTCTTCACTGAACTCAATGAAAGAACACAAAGTTCATATTTATGCTTTACGAAATATTTTGTCAGTAGGTAAATATATCAATTCGGTATTTTATTGAATACGCTACGATGCAGTACTCACCGCAAGCTCGCACCCCCCTCCTCCTCCCCCACACGTTAAACAAACAAGTGTTGCAAAAACACGCATGGCAGCTATGTAAACAATCAAATTAATTTGCTGACGGACAAATTTATACTGTATTATACGGCAATGCGATATTGTAGGGCCGGCAACAAAAAAATTTTAATGGTGTAATTGGCGCGCGTTTGAACTTTCGACTTGTGAACGATATGGTTTAGGTTATTAACCTGGGAAGTACCTTTTCAAACTTAAAAAAATACATGGTATGTTGCTGGAACAACAAGCAGTTCATAAAAATAATATGTCTTCTTGTTTCAGTTTCGCATTTTCCAGCTTTTTGTGTATGAAAATAATATAAGATAGAATTATTGAGAAGTGAATGAACAAACACGTCCTTAAAACCGCGTTATTTCATATAGGGACGACTTTATGAGGATATCTCTATTTCGGAAATCACTGTTTATATTTAAAATTGCTGCTATTTTTATTCAATCTTTATACCGTTGTAGATGATTGAAAATTCGGTTTCTGATGTTAAGGGCTTGTATATAAATAAATATTTCGTACTAATATCCATTCTAAAAATATACCAGTTAGTTCTAACTTATCAGATACAAAATATAACTCCCACGTGCTCATATTTTCCTCTAATTCTTTACTCTTTCCACGCTTAATTGAGCGTAATTTATTATTTTAGTCACGTCTCGGTATGGCTTGTCAAATAATATTAGCGGAAAATATCTTCTCAGTATATAAATGGATATTATTTGAGACAAAATAGTCTCATATTTTTAGTTACAAAAATATACTTAAAAGTTACGTCATGAAGTCTCACAGAGTTTAAAAACTATAAAAATCTATTTCTATTATACTATGTAGTAGTATATCAAAAGATTTTAGTTAAAAACTTGAATTTTTGGAACAAAAATGTTAAGGGTAACTACTAACTAAGTATTAACTAATAAACAACATAACAATAGACGAATTTCGCACTACCGACTACGGAACGAAGTTAAGCCATTTTAGCTCTAAAATTCTTAAGTATAATAAATACTTTCACATAAACATACGTCTAAAATTACACATACAGATCTTGAATTTAATACTTTTCACTGCTTTGATAAACGAAGTACATCTTCAAGTACGATTTCATTAGTATTTTCTGAATAAACAAATTTCTGCAAAACAAATTTGTAAGCGATAAAACGATTTTAATAGAAATTCGAACATAACTCATGCAAGCATATTTGTGTGAAATGTATTGACAAAGGGCCGCTTTGTTAACTTTAGTACAAATATTTCGGCACATTTGTATGGGAAAGCGTTTTAAATATCAATTACCTACGAATTATGTTTTTCGACGTTTGCTTTATGTTGTTCCAGAATACAATACGTTGTGTTATGTGTATTTCAATATAAATGTGTTTGTGTAACGGTCACTTAAATGCAATTATTCGGAACAATAATTAAATAAAAAAAAGACGGGTTGCACTCCGGGAGTGCCGGCAGAAGTGAAAACTTGATTATTAACGTTCAGCATGTTTGATATTTCGTCTTAGGCATGGAATATAAGGGCTAAAAAAATCCGTCTTACTTTTTCGATCAGGCCACGTTTCCTGACGCGAGTTTAAGATTTTATACCCAACGCCGCTAAAGAAGTTTTCACTTCAAAAAATATTGATATTTTTGTAACAGGATACAGCTATACGATTATAAAGAAAACTCTATCATTGTGAAAAGCATATCATACTAAATCGGTTTGAAACTGGGTTCACTAACTTATCAGAAAATTAACAATACAATCAGATTTTGCATACAAACAAAAGCCCAAAAAATGATTTACATTGAACCAATCATTGAGTAAAATAGTAATAATTAATTTGATTAACTAAATCCATAATATTAATATTGTAAATGCGAAAGTAATTCTGTCTGTCTGTCTGTAACTCAATCACGCCTAAACTACTGAACCAATTTTCATGAAATTTGGTATGGAGATATTTTGATACCCGAGAAAGGAAATAGGCTACATTTTACCACGGGACATAGGAAAGGTTTTATCCCACGGGAACGGGAACTATGCGGGGTTTTCTTTGACTGCGCGGGCGAAGCCGCGGGTGGAATGCTAGTACGAAATAAAATTCAATACATCAATTACCTACAACGTGCACTTACTCAGTTCACACACGGAATCGGGAGGCAAGAGGGAAAGGGAGGGGGGAGGAGGGGATTAATATAAATTAATTAACGAAAATTTCCATGTCTGTGATGATATTACAACTCGCGCCATCCGAGCCTTCATTAATATTATGGCAATGAATTATCGCATGCGAATTAAATCGTAGTAATTAATTATTATGTGCTGTGTTCTTATTTTAATGTTTTGTGCTAATAAAATCGGATTGGGTATGTGTTTTTAATTAACAGAGATGGCACGTTAATTTGTTTGTGTAAAAATTAATCCTTATATCAGTTTGTCACAGTTTTATGTGTGAACGGCTGGACATATTTTGGTAATTCTTCCATTGTTATTTATTTGTTTTGTTTGAAAGTTTTTATAAAAATGAAACATGTGTTGGTTCAAGTTCAGGTTCAGGTTCAAAAAACTTCTCCTTTTAATAAGCACACCGTATAGGTTAACCTTAAACTTCTTTAGTAATAAAATAACATCAAGGAACGCATTTAAATCTAAAATAAATATTATTAAAGTCCACTCTATGAATTTTAATTCATGAAAATTGTGACTAAATTATTCAATGGAGCGTAGTAGAGCTTATGATTCTATTAACATTTTACACAAGCAGTTTGCATTTATAATATGGGAACAATTTTATTGTAATATCTCTGCTATGACCTTCCGTTGAAACAAAAGTATTAGGATTTCTCTGACTTTATTACCAATTGGAGACCATATTTTAGTAATAAGGTAACATTTTTGTTCATGAATATTATTCTTCTACTGTTGATTTTCATTATAGGTTACAGTTTTCACTAAACTAATGCGAGCGTGATGAAAGAAATGTATTTTTAAAGTCCGAGACTGTAAAGACACATATCTTTAGATCCTCGGGCTAGTGCAGAAGCATGCTTTTACACTTGAAACTGTACAATAAGTAATAATGCCATTATTTCTAGTAGCTTTAGCACAACTAGTTCTAGTTTTATTTCATATTCTTAAAAGTTCTAAGCAAGCATGCTAAAGCAAGCATGGTATAATTTGTGTCGTAATCTTTACACTTTTAAACAGTTTATGTACCAAAGAATGCATATTCCAGCAGTAATTCTAACTTCAAAAACATTAATTTTACAGCGTTTTTAATCGAAATTCGCTCTCGTAAAACTACGCTGTTTAATCTATAACTATTTTTCAATATAGTCTCGCAATATCGGTTATGAATTTCGTCTAGCTCACTCAGCGATGTACGTGCTCCAAATATATTATTTCGGGGGAAAAAATTGGAATCGAACGCACTAAATATAAATATCTTGAATTGTTGCGCAGAACGTGGTTCCTCCAGATATTACCGGCTGAATATTTGAGGATTAGCACGGTTTCTTACGTTATGACGTTTGCTATTGTTCGTAGATTTGATTTCGAAGTAGGTTATACATTATGCGTGGCTAGATTTTAGCGGCAAATAAGAATATAGATGAGTCATTTATTAAAGCTGTACATAATAATGCATCTGTATTATAATACGATAAAGTATTTAAGTTTACAGGCCCTAAACTCTGGCACCAAGGTCCGATTTGAAATACTGTCAACTCAAGCATATTTTTATGACTTTTTTATCGCTAAGCTACAAGTTATTTCTTATAGTTTGTGCAGTATAGGTTCTAAATATGTAAAATTGAGTATATTCTTCGAACTCGAGTTGAGCACGCGTCAAGGAGAAATAGGTGACTCTCTCCTAGGTTATCTAACTTCACAGGAGATCACGTTCATAGAAGCATCAAATAATTTACTTTGTAAGGGCTATGTGAACAATATTGTGAAGAATAAATTTCAAAGCATTATAGCATACGTAATAATTATTATCCGTAGAGAGACTTTCAAAATTTTCAAGCTTTCTTTTATATCTGATTGAAATATTTGTTCCAAGTTCTTATGTTAAAAGTAATATAGGGTGTCCCAATAAGAACGCAAGATTTAAATTTGACATAAAACGCAGATATTTAAAAAAAAATTGTGAAAACTTTATTATATCATAAAGTAGACAAGATGAGGTTATGTTTGGAACAACACATCAGTTAATGGCCGCCGCGGCTTTGCTGGCACATACGCGATCTTTTCATGAAATTTTCAATGACCGTTTTACATAAATGCTGTGGTATTTCATTAATACAGCGTCCAATTTCGTCTTTTAAGGCTTGAGTCGTCGTCGGCTTAATCGCATAAACCATCGATTTCAAAAAACCCCTAAATCGCATGATCTAGGTGGCCAATTATGGTCCCCAAAGCGTGAAATAACACGACCGAGAAATGACTGATACAGCAATTGTATTGTTTCTCTGGCTGTATGACAGGTGGCGCCGTCTTGTTGAAACCACATCCCCTCCAGCATGCAAGACGCAAATCTTTCGTCAAAATTCGCTGCATAGTGGATTCGGAAACACCAATTTTTGGAGCTCGTTGTTGAATTGAGATGGATGGAGTTTGAGCGATATCATCACGTACAGCTGCGATATTTTCGGTTGATCGACCTGGTCGAAGGCGCATTGTTGTCTTTACATCACTAACAGACCCAGTTTCAGCAAATTTTTCCATTAATCTCTTTACTGATCGCAATTTCTTTGATCGCAATTTGCGTATTGTATAGCCGCAAAACTTTCACTATTTTGGTAAAACAAATTTTACAATGAGAATGCGTTGATCCTTCGTTAAGCGTTCCATTTTTACTAACCTTATACCTTCTACTAAAAAAAAATAACACTTGTTGATATATGTCAAACAATGACACTTCGAATGGCGCCAAATTTAAATCTTGCGTTCTTGTTGGGACACCCTATATAATAATATGGTAGTGTAGTGCTTTAAAAGGCAAATGTCCCATATATTTTATAGAATTAAATACAATTTATAAACAATGCTTTCAAGCAAAATGAAGACTACAAAATACTTAATTATGAATCGGGATACCTTTGCAGCCTGCAAAATAAAATCATGTGATGGAATGAAATCCACCGTGACCTTACTTTATATCCAACTAGCTTTCCACCCGCAGATTCGCCCGCGCAATCAAAGAAAAACCCGCATAGTTCCCGTTCCCGTGGGATTTCCGGGATAAAACTTATTTCCCGGTGTAAAAAGTAGCCTATGTCCTTTCTCGAGTATCAAAATATCTCTATACGAAATTTCATGCAAATTGGTTCAGTAGTTAAGGCGTGATTGAGAAACAGACAGACAGACAGAGTTACTTTCACATTTATAATATTAGTATGGATTGTTTCTACGAGCTTCAAATTCAAATACGATGCATTTGTTTGACATACCATTACACATGTCCCGAACATATCTGAGACGGGTACCAGACGTATCACGAGGTCTGAGCACAAAGCCCTAATGCAAATAGCCTCGTCATTCGTTTAAGAGAATTTATTCATGAAATTGTATTGCAATGCATGATCCGTTTTTCTTCTAGTGGAATGTAAATTGAAGGTAGACAAGTGGAAAGTGAATTGTGGGATTGATATTTAAATAAGAATGTTTTTGATAAATATTTGGCAAATTAGAAATGTGTTAAGTTAGTACAGAACCAGTTGTTGTGTATTCTTATTTCTGGAAAAATATGATGTGATACTTTTTAGTAACCGTGTGTTTAAATATGATGAATGATATTAAAAATATGTTTAAGAATTGAAAAAAATATATTTTATTGACAACACACTACTACACATACACACACTACACTACAGACTACATACACTACACGACTACACGATAAAATAACTACTAATTGTTAACCAAAAATTTGGATAGTATGTGTTAAGAGTCCAAAAATGTGTATGTGTTTATTTGGTCAGTTTGTTTCCCAAATTAATTATTGGATATTTCGTAATAAAAAACGTATTTACAAGTCTCTACATACCGCTCTACATATAACAAAAATCCTATTTCCCAATACCTAAAACAGAAACGTAACTGACGTTCCAAACTAAACCTGTCTATAAATGCAATATTGATTGAGATTCCAAATATGTCGTGTAGCACGTGGTATATTCGAGATTACCGACCAATTCGCATGATACTTGAGGCTTGACCAATTTGCATGTAGATTTACATAACATAAGACAGGGTACATGTGTTTTATACACGAGTTAGTAGATAGCATGTTATGTAAGGAATGAAAGTAATTTTGCAGAATTGTTTCCAAAGTCGCTTCATTCTTTACTAAATTGTTTTAATAGTACAAATTGTTATTTTTGGATTCACGGCATTCAAATGCTTTCGCCAGGGTACCAGGGTTTGAGTCCCGCCTCGTGATCGAATTTTTTCTATTCTTCATAAATTTATGTTTTTATAGTATTTTTAACATAGACATAGCGGTTTGTGAATATTTTATTTATTTATTTATTTATTTTTTTTTATTTATTTATTAGACACACCAATAATGACTCAATTAACACAATTTACAGAAATACATTAATCATTATTTCCTAAACTGAATTGGCCATAAAGCAGGCGTGTACAACAATTATAAAAAAAACAGGTCTTAAAATTTTTCAGTTTTAAGTCTAAAAATACATAGTTAATCAAATTTATCATCCATCGAGAAAAAAAAATAAGTACATAGTTATAAAAACATAAAATTCATTACACAATTAAAAATTTATCAAGAATACATAAAATGAATACTACAATAATAACATGAATAAAATTTTTGAAATTTTATACATCCATGAAATAAAAAAAAAATAAATATGTAAAATTCAATTAAAACATGGCTAAAACACATAAATTATAAAATAAAAACACATAAAAGAAAATATGTCAATTACATCAAAAATCCATCAAAAATCCAAAACAGTCACTGAATAACCTTTACTATTTTATTTTTAAAACTATAAAAATTATCGTGAAAGATGTCAATGTCAACGTTATTACTATGTTGTAAGCTATTTCTTTTATTGGTAACACTATTGTACGTTTTCATTAACCTATTAAATGGACTATTCTTTTTTAAATTGGTACGGGATAGACTTGGGCAGAAAGTACTAGAAACACCGTAACGTGGAATAGAGCGTGGAACTGACAAATTCAAATACATAATTAGGTTAGAGCAAAGGTTCCCATGAATAATTTTATGCAATGTATATAAATCAAGTAAATGACGGCGATTCTCCAATGAGCTCAATTTAAAATGATCCAGTCTATCTCTGTAATCTGCCCTAACCGAAATACGGTGATCCTTAAAAGCTAAGTACTTTGTGAAAGCTTTCTGTAGGCGTTCAATGCGGCCTATATGAATTTGATACTGCGGATTCCAAATCGTACTAGCATATTCTAAATGACTACGTACTAGGGCATTAAATAGGCAAATTATCGTACTTGCTTTTCTGAAATCTTTAGTATTTCGTTTTATAAAACCTAGCATCTGCCAAGCTTTAGAACATATATGATCAATATGCTTTGAAAAGTTTAGTTTTTTGTCAAGTAATATACCTAGATCACGAACTACTGACACTTCCTTAACAGGTTGTTGATTAATCGTGTAAGCTGATTTAAAAGAATTCTTTTTTCTAGAAAATTTTATGTGAAGGCACTTGTCAGCGTTAATCTCCATTTTATTATTCCTACACCAGACTTGAATAGCATTTATATCATGCTGCAGAAGATATGCGTCATCAGAATTGTTCACACTACGATAAAGTTTTAGGTCGTCGGCAAAGATTGAGCAATTACTATAACTAATGCAGTTAGATATGTCATTGATAAAGATTAAGAAGAGAGTCGGGCCTAGGTGTGACCCTTGGGGAACCCCTGACGTCGCAATATATTCACGAGACCTGAATCCACCCATGGTCACCCTTTGAACCCTATGGTGAAGATAAGAATGAAACCATTGGATGAGAGTTCCGTGGAAGCCATAATTCTTCAATTTTACCAACAGTGTTGCATGATCGACTTTGTCAAATGCACTGCTGAAGTCTGTGTATATGGCATCCGTTTCAGAGCCACTATCTAAGCATTCGCTGATATATGTTGAATAGTGCAGTAAATTTGACACTGTCGACCGATTTTTGCAAAATCCATGCTGAAAATCATTGATAAGGTTGCTAAAGTATGGAGTAACGGCGGATAGTACCAAACGTTCAAATATTTTTGAGAAAGTGTTTAGTAGAGAAACCGGACGGTAATTCTTGACATCATCTTTATCGCCTTTCTTGTAAATAGGGACGATATTTGCTGTCTTCCACGCGGTTGGAAAAATCGAAGACTCTAGGGATTTCTGAAATATGATTTTGAGCGGAAAGGAAAGATTATGGCTGGTTTTAATAATAAAAAATGGCGGGATTCCATCCGGTCCTGCGCCCTTACTAGGATCGAGGGAACGGAGCAATTTTAGAATATGGCTCTCAATTACCTCGATATTATATATGGAGAATTGTGAATATATATCATTATCCGCGGTAAATACTTGCTGGTCACTACATGAGAATATTGAATTAAAATGAGAAGCAAAGAGCTCGGAAATGCCAGGTCCAGTATCGGAAGACAAATTTCCTAATTTCATCCTAGAGGGAAAAGTCGACGAACAACCCCTACGACTTTTAATGAACGTCCAGAATTTTTTAGGATGATGCTTTATTGAAGCTTCTATACTAGTTATATAGTCTTTATATTGAGATTTAATTGATTTATTAATTCTTTTACTCAGGATGCCGACTTCTAGATTGTCTCTAGGATTTTTATAGATTTTAAACCTTTTACGCAGTTTTTCTTTTTCCGAGATTAGCTTAATAAGATCCTTTCTATACCAAATAGGATATTTTCGGCTTTTTGTTTTATGGCTGGGAACGTGAAGATTAATTACATCATTGATCAAACTATAAAACTTTGAGACCATAGCATTGACATCTTTACACGAAACCAATTCCTGTTCCCAGTTTATCTCTGACAGCTTGGAGTTAATCAAATAATAATCAGATTTGAAAAATTTTCGACTTGCATATGGTTTGTTTATTAAATATTTAGATTTAGATAATGCTACATTAATTTTAATTGCCGGATGATGAGGATCTAATCTAGCTAAGGGAACAGAAACCTTTGATACTACAATCTGACAATTTCGGCCAAAAACTAAATCTAAAATTCGCTGGTTATGATTTTTAACATTATTAAATTGGAGTAAATCATTTTGAGACATGAAATCGACTAGAGACAAGCCAGTTGAAGTATCATAGTTGCAAGGGCGTAAATACATATCTGATTCCACCGTCCAGTCGATAAATCCCATATTAAAATCCCCTATAACTATTGATTCACATGGATGCGATTGTATAGCATTACTTATATTTTCCAAAATACCATCTACTACATAAGAACACACTGGAGGAGGTAAGTAAACAGCACATAGTAAGATATCCCTAGTTTTGCCCTCCGATATGCATTTCAATGAAATCCATAAATCTTCATAATACACTTTCAAGGTGACGCATACGAACAGATTGAATTTCTTTAGATATAGCTATAATAACACCACCACCTCTCGTCTTTATAGATGCCGTAGATTGCCGGTCTCTTCTATATATATTATAATTTTCATTTAAAATCTCATTATCAAATACTGAACAATCCAACCAAGTTTCCGTACCAATAATTATGTCGTATTCGGTTTGCAGTGACATTAACCTTATACCATCTAGTTTAGTTTTCATACCTCGAAAATTTTGATAATATATATTGAATGGTAAAATATTGAATATGGGACTTTTTCCTAGGGCAATGATATTATAATTTGTTAAGAGATTCGAAATTCTTAATTTGTATGGGTTGAGATCGCTCATCCTTCCGGGTCAAAATTCTCCCGTTTCTTACCCAGACAAATTTTATACCTTTTTCCTTTGCAACGAGGCGTGTTTTAGCATGAAGGGACTTATAATATGGAGATAAATGTTCCGACACATAGATAGGAGCCTTATTTCCACCATAACCCAACAAACTAGAATTAATACGATCGTTTTGTGTGTTATTATTAAACTTTGACACAGCTGATATTATTCCATCTCGAACGTGTGTACTACGGAGCTTAAAAATAATAGATCTCGGTCTTTTATTAGAATCGTCGAGTTTTCTTACGCGTGTACATGTTATAATGTCGGATTCCTGAATTGGGTAGGAAACGATGGAGCAAAGCTGCTTCATTACAGAAATTAAGTTTTCGGCTTTATTTTCAGGCAGTCCGTTCACCTCCACATTATTCTCACGTGCATGTTGTTCTAATAAATTAATGCGCATTGATAAATCGCTGACATTAGATTGCAATACAGAATACTCTTTTTTCAAAATCGAAGTAGTATCTTGAATGTGTTTAAATTCGCACTTTAATTGGTCATAGTCGGCGCATAAGAAATCTAAAGTCTTTTGAAAGTCATTTAAAACTGATAATTGGTCTCTGATCCCATTTAACTCCTTCGATATATAAGAATCGATTGATGCTTTAACAGCCTCATGCACTGCTGATTGAATTTCGCTTTTTATTAAGGATAATAAGTTCGGATCACAAATTGTTGACTTAGATTGGTTCTGCGCCGATTTCTTTCGATGAGTAATGTTGCTTTGAATTATTTGCTCGTCATCTGAAGAACTTGTAATTTTATGTGTAAGTGCATTTGAGCGAACCGGGGTATTTGAATTGTCACCTCTAGGAATCTTTTTATTGCGGCATGCCTGACAAGTCCATCCCCTTTTTTGCGATTCCGACATTAAGTTGAATTTCTTAAGGGGGATGTTAGCGCACAACAGATCGAAACGACTTGTGCAGTGTAGACAAGATAGGTATTCGAGTCCACTAATGATATTTGGGCATGCACAACACAAGAGACCTTTATTATTAGAGGCCATATTTAATTTACTTTGATTTACTATAATATTATTACTATCTATTTTCTTTCTCTTTTTCCTCTCTTTATCCTTATATTCGGTAAAAGATTATGTAAGTTCTTGTTAAAGTAGATGATAAAAAAAAAAAAAAATGAAAAATATATTTGGTATTACGAGGGATCGAACCGAGGACTCAAGATTCTAATACCGATGTATGTTACATGAAGCCAAGCCAACCGTTGAGCGTCGAGTCAAATTACGCGATATTGTTCTTCGGATTTTTTAATTTATTTTTATCAGTTGTGACTGAGGGTAATATAAAAATTTATAACGTTCACTTATAACGTAAATAAATACTTTCACTAGCACAATTTCGCACTGTTTGCACTTTATATTGTTTATTGTGTAACAGGATTGATAAATAATGTAATCAATCGCAATAAGCCAGGTGAGTTCACGTACAATATCACACGATTTCAATCAACAATAACTCTCAGCCGATTCACCGACGTTTTATTATGTTTTGGAACTATTTTCAAATTTAGGATGACAATTTGGAGACTCTTAAAATGTTCTCTCAATAACAACACAACTTTAGACCACTTTAACTATTTTTAAATAACAAATGTTTAAGGACACAATGTTTACATGTCAGAGTTTGACAGATGAACTCTGATGAATATGAATTATATCTAACGTTTGATGCAGATATAGTCTATTATAAACCTGTACGATTAATGAAACTGACGCAAGAAGTCCAATTTATGTGAAACTAGCTCTCCACCCGCAGCTTCGCCCGCGCAGAGAAAGAAAAACCCACATGGTTCCCGTTCCCGTGGTAATTCTGGGATTGCGTCATTTTCCCGGGATAAAAAGTAGCCTATGTCCTTTCTCGGGTATCCAAATATCTCCATACCAAATTTCATGAAAATTGGTTCAGTAGTTTAGGCGTGATTGAGTAACAGATAGACAGACAGAGTTACTTTGAGGGGGATTGATGAACCTGACGCAAGAAGTCCAATTTATGTGAAATTTCTTCTTTATTACAAAATCACACCATAATATCTAACAGGATAATGAAAATTTATAATATATACTGACAGCGTATCTAGAATGTATGGTTTTTAGTACAGTTATATTATAAATCTATAGAAGCATTTTTCTTTATTAAACTCAGACAAAGCCGGAGCGGTTATCTATAGTTTTTCCGCACTAGTGCTTGAAACAGACGTGCCAATTGGAATGAACACGAATGTAGGTAAAAGGTACAGTGCAAAAACGATTTATATAAAAGTCCTAGAGATTTTATACAATATGATTTTATATAATTTTTATAGTAACACCAATAGCGGGTAAAATTTTAAAAAGTTTTAAATATAAATGTTGAAATCCTTCAATGAAAGCATAAATGAAAAGCAATTATAACATCCAACATTTCTACTAGTACAGGATACATCGCCCATTTTTGCAAGTGACTACTATCAAGCTAATTTTCCGTTTGTAGCTTTATTTTGATGAGACGCCCAATAATTTCGTGTACGAAACTCTCGATTGTGGTAGCTAACAGAGATAACAAGGATAAAAATTTTTGATTTGATGGTTCTCAAATATTTATTACTAACTGAATTTTTTTTTGTTCAATCTCAAGATAATTACCTAAATTATTCGAAAAAATATTTGTCCTACAAAATCTATGGTTGGTTCAAAGAGTCCCCCTTTCCAAAGTGTATCGATAACGAGGTCATCATAAATGATTACTAACAAGCTGATTTTTTTTGTTTTCACTTAGTTAATGTTAATATAATTCAACAGACATATTGTCCTACAAATTGCGTAATAAATATTTGAGAACCATCAAATCTAAAAATTTTATCCTTGTTATCTCTGTAAGCTACCACAATCGAGAGTTTCATACACGAAATTATTCGGTGTCTCATCAAAATAAAGCTACAAACGGAAAATCAGCTTGATAGTAGTCACTTGCAAAAATGGGCGATGTATCCTGTACTATACCTCATATTTTACTTAAAATAAAAAAGAAACAATTTTGACCAGGCGTTCATTACATTCGAATATGAAAAAAGAAGTAGAAGATCCAGTTTATCATTATATATTATCTTAAGCAACAATTAGTTATATATAATCTGGGAATGTAGAGTCAAGCAAACCTGCTTATTTTTACGATTTACAAATAGATAAATTTATAATACATCCTTAGGTTAAAGAACCGTGCTACTCGCTCAACAGAAGCTCGATCTACCATCTACTAATTGTTTAATATACTAAAAAATTAGTAGTTGGTAGATCTAAAATACTAACTACTAACTAAACCACTATAATAACATATAATTAATACATATATGTGTGTTCTTTGGCATAATATTATGATTATAATGTACATAATATAATGTATTTTGTAAAATTAAATTGTAAAACTGACATGATTAAAAAGAGCAACTATGGAGTTTCTTGCCGATTCTTCTCCGTAGATACTGCTTTCCGAATCGGTGGTAAATGTTAAAATATGTAATGACGTTTCAAAAGTGCTTCTAAAAGAAGTCTAATTGAATAAATAAATGTTTGAGTTTGAGTTTCATTGTTCCAGATCCCACCAATGTGCAAATGTAGGCACGTAGCACTGAGGTCAAAGTCCAGTCCCAAAATGAAGCGCCGCCTCCCCACAGTGCGCGAAGAGACCACCAAACGAAACATTTGCCATAGTGATTGGGCCATCTACACCATGGTGACGGCCACTGCTGTGATCAGTTACTGTAACAGTTTGAATGGGGACTTCGTTCATGATGACATACCAGCGATTGTGACGAATGGTGACGTCACAGGGGGGAATAGTTTGAAGCAACTGTTCTTGGATGACTTTTGGGGCACGCCGATGGTGGACCCGAATAGCCATAAGTCGTATCGGCCGCTGACGACGTTGTCTTTTAGGTAAGTTATACATTATATTATGTGCGAATTGTTTATATGACAAGCTTGTCCGGACTTTGCTTTGTTGACCTGGGATTTATCAAATAAAGTATAGTTTGTGTTTGGTAAATATGTAGCTTTTTAATGGTAAAGCAAATTATAAAATTGATCCACTTGTTTTTGAGTTAAATAGTAACAAACAAACAATGAAATGTTTCCTCTCTATAATGATAATGCACCCTATGTATGATCCCAAAATACGTGAAAATATATTTTACCTACTCTTCCGTTAAACATAAGTAAAACATGTATGTTCTAATATGAAGTAGGTCTTCTTTATCTGGGCTAAACAAATGTATACGCCTATATTTATTTTACCAGGCTTAAAGAATGGCCCTAGAACGTATAAATTATTTACGGGTTGTTTCACAACGACACTTACGAATAGTTGAAGCTAGACTTGCGATACATAATTTACAATTTATAAATCGTGTCTTCTTTTTATAATCTTTACACTATTTTATTTCCTTTGTATAGAGTGCTGCGTAGTTTTTCATATAGCGAGAACAACTAGAGTCAACTTAGCGTTGCGTGCAGAAAATCCGCCATTTACCGTATCTAAATAAAGAGACAGCTTCAAAACGACGCCATTTACAATCAGAACAATTTTCATATGCACTTCCTTATTCAACAAGAGGAAACGGGACGGCAATACGTTTTTAGCTGTAGCAAGAAAAAGACGAATACCTACTCATAATGTCGTGTACCATTCATTCTTAGAGTCTAGAAGTCGGCAATAAATTTACCTGAGAATCCCCTATTTATCATGAGGCGTGTGGACTGAGAAGTTAATATATCAACACGTATATTATTCAACTATGTTTCGTATACGCAGTTTTTTGCTAATGAATACAACCTTTTTGGGAATAGTATTTTTACTATCTAACATTTGAAACAAGTGATATACTTATTTTGAAACGCAAGGGTTGTAAATTGTAATGGGTGTATTACGTGGTATTACCCTTGCATCAACCATAATAAGGACCATTATCTCGCACGCTTTATCATACTAAATCCTTATAAGATATTTTATAATGTTATAGGTTAGATAATTTTAAAAGAACCAGTACCTAACAACATCTAAATTGACAATATTTTCGTACTTTTGGATTGCTTCAATAAGATAATTTTCCTGTACAACCTTATTTGAAATACATTTATAGATCCTTATCAAAATTATACTCAAAGCATACAAAATATGTTTTCATTTGCAAAACGTTGACACAGTCAAAGAGACCACATCTGTAATATATAAATCATAATCCTATATGATACCCGATAAACGCGCTTGCAATTAACGTAAGCAAATGTTCCCAAACTGCAGTATTAATCAGTATTAGTTCCGGGAAGTTTCATGTTAACACAAATATGGAACTCAAGATCCTACTGGTAATAAACTTCAGCATTAGTTGCACGAAATTGATATGAATCATATTTGTTTTTCGGCGGTTTTGATTGTTGGACTGCTGTTGTAGCCATATTATGTAAAGCTAGTCTCTACATAGATCTCCATTGAATTGAATTGAATTGAATGAATACTTTATTTGCACCAGAAACAAAATAGTAACAAAAAACACAGACAATAGAAAAACGTACAAAAAGGCGGCCTTATCGCTAATACAGCGATCTCTTCCAGGCAACCTTAGGTCAAGGATCATGAGAATTACGTCATATTATATTGCCTCTTTTTAGATTTTTAAATTTTTAATAGTAGTAAAGGCTTGTCCTTTGTTTTATGTATATTGGATTTTTTTCAATACCAAAATGCGTCGTGGTCGAACAGCCGCGATACGAATTTTCTATGCAGTTTTTCTATGATGTCACAAGGTCTCGTTTTCATTAGAGCCATAACACGAATTTTGCGATGAGGATTCTTACCATGAACATGACGCGTTCTAAGCAAATTTTTCGCTCAAAAGCTTTTGAACGTAACCTGTATGTATGTATATCATTACTACTTAATATAAATCAAACTCGCTTTCTGTATGCTTTAATCTTTAAAACTACGCAACGGATTTTGAGGCAGTTTTTTTAATAGATAGAGTGATTCAAGAGGAGGGTTTTAGTTTTATTTATTAGGTTTAGACAAAGCGAGCGAAGCCGCGGGCGGAAAGCTAGCAGATAGAAAATATACATATACTGTTGTAGATACAGTACCAACTCTTATTGTACTGGAATTATCAACGTTCATTGTTCGTTACACGATCACACTACAGATGGCATTGCATTATTTGGATTTCAACTATGAATAGGAAGGATTAGGAGACCGAGTATTCGCGCCCATATTGTATTTAAACTATAGTTATACTATTATATTTTAACTTCAATATATTCATGAAATGAATGAAATGAAATGAAAAATTCTTTATTGCACACTTAATACAGGATTATAAACTTAAGAGCCACACAAGTAATAAATGTACAGAGGGCAGTCTTATCGCTGTAAGCGATTTCTGCCAGACAACCCGAAAATTTAGAAGGATTACATTTATGGTGGTGGTGCATTACTGACTTAAAATTTTGATTGAAATATTTAATGTTTATGTCTGATGGAAAGTAAAACCTTGAGAATTTCCACTTGATTTCTAATAGAGATGCAGCAATAAATTACAGATGTATTAGAAAAATGTGTACTTTAAAAGAGTACTTTTACGTTTTGTATACAATTTCGTTTAGTTCCTTATTATACAAGAACATCAAAGCTCAGTTTCTCCCACAGATTATAAAATCAAATTTTAGTACATTCAGATTCCATATTAAACTTAAAATTTAAATATCTATATCCCACGTGAACTGCCGCTCAGTGGTAGCTATAAATAATGATAACTCGACAAGCGAGCACAAAGAGTCGCTTATCTGTGAATTTGCGCAAATGTGTATTTATGCTATTTTAGTTTATTTCAAACCTCTATTTTATATTTGTTTGTGTGACGTTTTTGGGCGGTTGCTTTTAGAGAGATTACGAAGATAATATAAGTGAATGGTGTGAATTGTGTTTGGTCGATAGAATGGTAGAGATGGAATTAAAACATTCTTAAATGTTTTAGTTACAATACGTAGGAAATATTAAGTAATAATAAGTTAAGTTTCAAGATATTTTCTATTAAATGATAAGGTGATTATCCAAAGCGAAATCCACTTAAATTTAATCTATTTTTCTTCCAACCGAATAAAGTTTTTATGAACAGAAAACTTGTCTAAGTAACTCTGTTTCGCACTTAATTTCACCGACTACAAATTTTGTTTTCGACCTTAATAAAGCATCAATATTTTACTATGTTTAATATACAATCTGTTGTGATTTTTAAACACATACAAAAATGATACACGCATAACATTGATGGAAGCAAAACGCAAAGACACATTTTTGCATAATTCAACACAAAGCTTTCGCATTTCGCGTTCGCTATCAGTTATTATTCAGATATTATCTACATTCGCACAATATTATGGGTTAAGTCCCATCAATTGTAGCATGTAATTATACAGGCCTTTGTTTGTGGGACAAAGGCACAAATCGGATTTGAAATAACGCCTCTGCTAATATCTGATGGAACAATGTTACATTCGATTCGGACAGTATAGTATTTTGGAAAGCGTGTATGTTTTTAGTTCAAACTCACAATTTATTTATTCAATTAGACTTCTTTTAGACTTTTGAATCGTTACATATTTTTAACATTTAGCACCGATTGAAAATTAAGTGTGAATTCTTGTGGGATATGGGGGATGTAATATACTTCTTATTCACCGGTAATCGAACCAAGGATCGCTCGATTCTACTTCACTCTAACCACTTCACCAAGGAAAAGAAAACTGTATAAATAAAAATCTTGTAAATTAAGATATTTAGGGCCGATTTTTCAATCCTTAGTTAAAACTTATTCATCAAATATCGTATTAAACAACCATTTTAAAAATATGTTACTTGCCCACTTTTTGACAGTTTTTAGGTGACATCAGCTGTATATTATTGTGTAATACTTTATTGGACGGATAAGATTAAACCAAGGATTGAAAAATCAGCCCTTAGTCGGAAGATATACCACTATACGGTGGTAGAATAGATGACAGGATAACACAATTATTAAAACGATTTTTTTATGTTTTTGCTATCATAGCTTATTGTATATACAAATGTTTCGATTTGAGATATCTTTTTAATCGAAAGTTTTGGACGTCAAGATGATTGCTATATTTCGGGTAAATTGAAGCAGTTGTCTTGGATTTATTCGGCTCTTATTGGAAAAATGACAAACTCCGCCAATGTTCTATCTGAGCGTTTCAAATGTCGGTAATATTTCAAGTTCTTTCCAGGATTTCTTCACAATATTCTTATTTTTTAAATTCATACTTCATTTATAGGCCTATACATTTCCCTGCTCTTCAAATTTATATCGGATTGTGGCGTAGAAAAAGCTTTTGTGTGTTACTTCAGTAACGGTTAAAAGATCAGCTTCCCAATTTGCCGTAGGCCTAAATGTATTCAGTCTATTGGTAAATCCACTTTCTTTTTACATACACTATGTATTCCTATATTATCTTACTAGGAAAACCGCTCAGGCTTTTAATAACTATAGGGATATAGGATTCGGGAAACTTTTTTTCATTCACTTCTATTTCTTTCATATAAATATATACAATTAAGCTTACGTTGTATATGTGTAGCTAGTAATTATTAAACGTTGATTAGATCAATTAGATGACAAAAATATGTGCTATTGATAAGTCATAATAATATTATGTCAGAATTTAGTAACTATACTATATGAAACTCCGTTATTTTATGTATTAGTAGAACCATCGTGTTTAGGCTCGTTGGATTCCTCGTTTTATTTTAAAACAGATAGAAACTTATACAATTAAATGTTTTATTGCAATAAACATCCAATTCACACACGTATCAGCCACAAATAAATTGTAGGTATTAATGATGAATAATTGTGGGTAATTTCAGCAGTGATTAAAAATTCATTAGCCATTTGATGTATCGGTCATTCATTGTTATTTTATTAGACCGTGTGTTGAATATTGACGTTCCCTGTATACTGATTTCGGTCACGAATTTTATTGGTTTACAGGTTTTAATTAATGTCCTAGTGGCTTCGATTTTATTACAGCTGTATGATAGTGGAATTAATTTTACAGCTTTATATAAATTTATCGGTTTTTCGTTTATTGGTAAGAGAAATTTCAAATTACAGAGACGACCTAGCGGAAATTAAGAGTCGCGGCTGATCACTATCAGTTATTTGCTTTAGAACGACGCAAAAAAGATCAAAGATAAGTATGAAATTAAGAGTATGTTATATTAACAATCAATATATATTTTAAAGTATACACTATACAGTTTAATTTGTAAATAATGTACTTTCCATATTGATTTACAGGTGGACTTTATACGAAGTTTTGTGGACTAAAACTTTATGTTAAAATTGCCTAATTTTGAATGAAACAATATATTTCTATCTAGTATATTTCTATAGGATCCTTTTGACTTTTCTGACCGCCTCCTTGGTACAGTGGTTGACGCGTGAGCGTAGAACCGAGGGATCCTGGGTTCGATTCCCGGTGGAGACGAAGAAAAAAAAAATGTCTCGGTCTGGTAGGACACAGAAGGCTGATCACCTACTTGTCCCTAAAGAAAAATCAATCAGTGAAACAGATGTATGTATAATGCATCTGCCCCTTACCCCACTACGGGGATATGGGACTTCACTTATAGGATCCTTTTGATATCATCGCAGATAGTAATGACCTGGGCAAGGCCCTATAAATGCTATTTATATTAATAAATATTGAATAAAAATATCACTGCTTCCAAAAGAAAATATAATATAGTTTCCTTCAAACCCGCCCTACAAAAGGTAATCTTATTGTTTTCATATTTCCAAGAAAACTTTGAGTTTTTGAGTTTATTAAGTGAACGGCGCTTTGCTGTATTGAATTACAGTTTGTTGTTATAATTCTTTTACTTCATTTCTGAGTTTATTAGGTTTTAATTATAAACGCAATATTATGCATAGGTAACGTATATTAGTTTTATTTATAAACACACACGCAATATGCAAATATGATAACCATTTAGGATAGTAGCAGTAGTAGTTAGTTAGTACAGGTATAATAAGTAAATGAATAAATTGTTTTAAAATTATTCACAAAACTTGGAATTTCATTATTCAAAATCAACAGACGCCTCTTTACAAATTTAACAAAACTATTCACCTAGGTAGTAAGTACATGTATACTATGTAAAGGAATAAATTGTTTTAAAATTATTCACAAAACTTGGAATTTCATTATTCAAAATCAACAGACGCCTCTTTAAAAATTTAACAAAACTATACTAAAATATCAACTATTCTAAAACACTAACCGCATGCCCCGTCCTCGCTTGAATATACCAACTCGACTCGTAGCTATCTCATTATAAAATTATTTTAAATCGATCCAACAGTTTAAATCGTCTCGAAGAAACATATTTTCTCTGTATAATGTTAGTACACATACAAAATTATAAACCCAAACATTGAGCATGTATCATTGTCTAAATGAAAATTTATAAACACATTTTGGAGTAAGTCCAAATAGTTGCACAACGTTCTGTAGCTAAAAGCCTTTCTTCCATAGATATTTGCAAGCTTAGTCGTGAGGTGTGATATAACAGTTACATATCACTGTGAGTGTTATCAGTCACAGTGGTGACGTTATAACGTTATAGTTCGTGATCATATCTTTTTTACTTAACTGTTGTTGGAAATATCAACTTGTGTTTAAAGTTGTATAGATACCCTTTACTTTAGTAAATAAATAGTATCTTGAAGCACTGGAGTCAATTAGGGACAAGAAAACGTGAAGCCAGCTCATAAAGTATCATACTTCAAAATGATAACGAATAAATTGATAAAATAGAAGTTATATTAGAAATTAATAACTGTTGTCTTTGGTTATTAGACAACTATTATTAATATTTGTACCTAGTGATTTTTCACACATCCCTATTCCAATTAAATTTAATATGGTTATTTCGCTCCTCGATTAAAATGGTGTATTTTATTTTTTTTCTCATTCTGTAAATATTTTTCAGGAAAAACATAGGATATTCTAAACCACATATTTGTATTTTGTACGTTATGCAAATTTTTTGTTATAGTTTTTTATTAAAGTAAATAGTGTATATCATATTAATTATTTGATGTGGTCTAGTTGAATAAATAAATCGAGTTTGAGTTTGAACTACATACGAAATATATATCGCAATATATATTCTTTATTCAAAATCATTATTGAAAAAATCGCAGAACCTTAAAAAAATTGATGGACAATAATTTATTTATGAATATGAATTATTACGGGCCACTAGGGACGTTAAAATATCGAATATTTGTTTATATTGCCAAGACTTTCACATTTTAAAATCTCACTCGTATTCCCTTGAATGTTAATTTTAAACACACTCGGATATGCATTTTAATACAAAACAACGATAAATATAAGTATCTCTTGATATTCGCGACGCCTTTCCATACAAACATGTCACTTTCAATTTACTCTCCCTGTAGCAAGGAGCTTCCACATTCTAAAAACTACTAGAGCACTTTAATATTCGATACTTCAAAAATATTTATCACTACAGGCCACTTTACGAGGTCATAAAGCGGCTGATAGCGCCTCGTGAGATAAGGATGCATTTTATGGTTCGAACAACCTTTGGGAACATAATGAAGATAATGTCCTGTTTCTCTATGCTTTATTTATTATGAAAATATATATTATAAGGTGCAACTGTGTAAGGATGGCTGCAAGATATACTTTTATGCAATATCGATCGGATAAATGAAATCTGGTGTAACTAGAGTCTGGATGAGAACATAAGGTAATTTTTTTTGTACTACTTAAGAAGTATTCAATATTTGTTTTGCAGAACCCGGAATTAAAAAAAAAAAACAAAAAGACCTGTTATTGTTTTTAAAACTACAAGTCCTTCTTCCATTAACATAATACACAAATTATAGCACACTAGCTTTCCGCCCGCGGCTTCGCCCGCGTTTTCAAAGAAAACCCGCATAGTTCCCGTTCCCGTTCCCGTGGGATTTCCGGGATAAAACCTATCCTATGTCCTTTCTGGGGTATCAAAATATCTCTATACCAAATTTCATGCAAATTGGTTCAGTAGTTAAGGCGTGATTGAGTAACAGACAGACAGACAGACAGAGTTACTTTCGCATTTATAATATTAGTATGGATAATAATATAATAAGCATATTACTGGACTTATCGCAGGAAATAAACATGGTATTTATCTTGTATTTATCCCTTATTTTACTTGACATTTGGAGAAAATAACGGTCTTGCTTTACAAAAACATCGAGAGCTTTATATTAAGAGTATCTCATTTTAAAACAACTTTATTTACGATCCGTAATCATTAATCAATCACCATATAAATACATCTTTATTTATCGTTATTATTTATTTAAATACCCGCATTTCAAAGAATACAAATAATTATTATTATAGTGAATCATTTTAATTAGCAATTTGTAAAATAATTACATTGAATTTGAATTTGAATTATATTCAGCGCATTTTCCTCTAATGAAACAAATCTAAGAACTTTTTATCCTAACATGCTTGCAAGACCTGGGAACATTGCTGTACCAATCTAATTTCCTGTATTACTATTATAATCTATACTAATATTATAAAGCTGAAGAGTTTGTTTGTTTGTTTGAACGCGCTAGTCTCGGGAACTACTGGTCCGATTTGAAAAATGCTTTCGGTGTTAGATAGCCCATTAATCGAGGCAGGCTATAGGCTATCTTCATCACGCTAAGACGGACAGGAGAGGAGCCACGGTGGTGAAACCGCGCGGAGCAGCTAGTTTATAATATCTGAAGCAACCAAATCCTACCAGCTTTGCCATATTGTAACAAAGTTCACAATAATACAGGCATTCGTAAAGAATATTTTATTTAGTGGGTCCTTGGTTCCTAAGCGGGGTCGGCACTGCAATAAAAATATTATATACCTAAGTGCTTTGCGGTCCTGCTACTGGGGATGTGGTGTAAGTTATAGAATTAGGGATATAATTAAAATTAAAAACCAAATTGTTAACTAAATCTTTGTAGGCTTACTTTTAATAATTACAAAATTAAATTCGATAAACTAATGTATACAATTTAATATTGATAGTATTAGATGCCCGGATGAAACCTGTAACACAAAGTCTCATTTTCATCTCTCATTTCATCATTCAACATCTCTCCATCGCTCTACATAAAACAATATTTGTTACTGTATTTATACATTAAAAAACACCTGAAATAAGTATTTTATATGCCAATTTTTTAAAGAATAACAATTCAATTACATTTATACATAATATGTTTGTGCTTAGTATATATATTATCAACGAAATCGAAAAAATAAAGGTAAATGTAAAAAATGTCATGACGATTCAAAAGTGCTTTAGAAGTCTAATTGAATAAATAAATGTTTGAGTTAGAGTTTGAATTTACAACCAAGCGGAGGCAGGGCCCCTGGCATGTGTCATAATAAAACAAGTAAGGTCTAGAAGGTTCCTATTGCAATGCTAAAATCGGTCAGTGTAGCAGATGTATGCATTCGTCTCAAATGGGTCACGGTCTCACTAACAAGTGGGTCTCCGTTGCAAAATATTGTTTGCGTTTATTTGTGTATTTTTACACTTGCCTTTACAATGTAAGCGTCTTGAAATATACTTTTCAGAAAGGCAGCTTCACTTCATCTAAAACTATACTACCTACTTCTACTATGACTATAGGGACAAATTAAATATTTTTACCTATGAAAAAGATTCAATGAGAGCGATGCATTGTGATAATTAATGCATGATGACTTTACAAGTTATTAAGATTTTATTGAAAGTAAAAAAATATTTATCCAATACATTTTTAAGTCCTGCAATTAAAAATGAACCGTAATTAAACAGCCATAAGCTTGTAATTTGTACCACAGACGCTTAGAATTCCCCTTTATCCGTGACGCTTACAATCCGTGGCCTGTTTAAGTTTCGCCCGGTTTTATTACGAGAAGCTACCGATCCTAACGTAATTCTTATATAAAACACATCTGTTGGTTTATGTTTAGTATATGTTATGGCGAAGTCTTGGAATTTGGGATTTCAGTGTGTGAGATTTCAGACTGTGCAGTGTGCACGGTTGTAGCTAAGTGTGTAAAAAGAGCGTGTGCCGAGCACTCGTGTCAGAAGTGAAAATTCGTTGGCAAGATTCAAAGATAACAAAATTGTCGCCTTACTCCGGCATGACGCGACCATGAAATTTTACTCTAACGTGTCCAAAGAAGTTAAAAGGCATAATGTTGTGCGTTTTTGCGTATTCTACGTTTACCTTTGTCATGATGTACTTTAAATTCTGAAGAATGTGGATTAGACCACGCTTGTTGTACCTTACCTTTTTAAGTAATTTGCCTTTCTAGTAACTCGATGGTGTACTATAAAAATAGTAGTAGTAGTACTATATAAATAGTAGTAAAATGTTATTCTTAAATTGATCTCGAAAACGTATGACTCAAATTTCAGCATTGAAACATTATATTTTTTATATTATTACTTACTAGCTTACCGCCCGCGGCTTCCCCCGCTTTGTCTAAAACCTAATAAATTAAATAGGTACTAAACCTTCCTCTTGAATCACTGTATCTATTAAAAAAACCGCATCTAAATCCGTTGCGTAGTTTTAAAGATTTAAGCATACAAAGGGACATAGGGGACAGAGAAAGCGACTTTGTTTTATACTATTTAGTGATGTTGGTTTTACTGATTTCATTAATATATTTTGTAAGCTGTCTTTTGTGAATATATTCAGAAGCTCACGTTTATGGTACAGTTGTATTTTTTGCTTGTGCACGTAAAACAGTTTTATATAATAATATATAGAAAATATTTCAACGAAAACCTTCAAAGGTTTCCCAACGTACAGCTTTTTGAAGATTATTCATTCATTCGTGGATTCGAATTTTTTGTGATATTTACTCGAACATGCTTCTTGTAGATGCAATTCATGAGTTTAATCCACCAGCGAATTCAAAGCATGTCCTATTTATAGTACATACGTTGAATCGTCTGTATTGAAGTATGAAATAATAATGCTTTGATATAAAACGTAAAATAAAATCAGGGCGAAGGCGGTGTCTCTTTTACGATTGAGAATAAAACAAGTTTTATGGAATCCGTAACTTCGCTACGTGTTTGAACCTTTAATGTATCTTTTTATTATACGGTTAGGCTTTATAATATTTTCAAATTGCTCTATTTCATACGGGATTATCACTTTTGTCTTTAGTGATCTTTTTATTTTTGCCATGTAATGTTTTGTGGGATGCCAGAGTAACAGTTTTATAAAATTGTCCTTTTATGACTATCTGGCAGAATACGCGCAATATTATTTATAGCTTTTAGTAGTTAGTGTACCCAATTTGTGATATTCTACTATACATACATAGATATGTACATTTAGTTTTGTAAATATTTTTATAGGCACACCTTGCCATTTTTATTAATTCTCTATAGATACCCAATTAAAATTTAATTATTATTTTACTAGCGTTAGCTACTATTAAGTATTCTGTGATTTTACATAAGATATTATATTTAATATCTTATGTAAAATCACAGAATACTTACTTAGTATTATTATACAATATCAGATTCCAATGACATTATATAAGTACGTGACGTGACATTTAAGGCAGTCACAACAACTTAATCCATAGATTAATAAATGAAACTTTTAAATCAGTTGTAAATTGTTTAATTCGAATGTAAGATATATAGATAAAGTTTGTGAGTTTGTATGAATGTAAAAGCGGAATATTAATGAACGGAGAACGGAATCGCGTGTCTGCGCGCAGTTACAATTCGAAGTACGCTGAAATTTTGGCAATCGCACCAAGATGTAGAGAACTGGATGTGACTATTTTTCTATTATCTCTAATATCTTAATAAATATAGCCTTATCTTGCTTGTAGTAGTTTGATCTAGGTAAAAAGTCAATAGTTTATGGGCGGTGGTGACCACTTACCATCAGGTGGCCCACCTGCCCATTTGCACTTAAAAAAAAAAACAAGTTTATAGAAAATTTGCGCTGTTGAAATAATTGTAACGATAAGAATTTATAGTAACTACCTAAAAGGTATCATATGTGTATTAAATTGAGTAAGTATAATAATTATATTATCAAGATTTTTCTATCACTGGTTATAACTAATAATAAGGGAAGTTAAAACAGCTCTCAATATCTATAAATATAGATAACCTCTGGAAATTCTTATATAAACGTTATATTTAAAAATATCTAATCCGAGCACTTTTCCCAACCTACTTAATCTTTATAATGTCATCCATTTTATAAATAAAATTCTAAATTTAAATCCTGCAAAATGTCACGTGACGTAAAATACCGCTAGCTATTACTTATTCAAGCTAATAACTGAACAAAAGCCTAGAGTATCATTAAATTGTACCAAGCGAATGAAATAATAAGTACAATTTGCGATTACATCGACAATGATTGAACAATTAATTAAAATTCACATTGCAATTTTGTAACAACTGCTTTATAATGAGGTTAGTTTCTAAGGTTCCGTCGACAAATGGCAAAATTATTTTTTTAAAAATTGAAGTCTAAGGTCGATACGACATAATTCTTATTATTGAAATAGTTTCTCATACTGATTAAGATGTTCAAATGGATCCTTTTTGAAAATAAATACTTAAATTTTGAAAAATTTACATATATTTTGAATCATAAATAACAATAAAAATGAATTTAGTTGTTATATTATAAAAAAAAAACTTACGTAACTTATAATGAATGTCAATACTCGATACTACCACAATTCGCAATACTACCTATCTCAAAATCTCATCCAGATTTCTATATCCACGTTAATAACATTGGTACAAGTTGGTACGAGGCATGAGCCTCAATTATAATTGTTACGACTAGTGAATATTTTCGTGAACATCTGCTAATCAAGATTGTCGCAAATTTCATTTGTACTAAGGTTTATTTTTAGTTAAATAGAAAGACATTAGAAAATTTACTTACAAGCATTTAAATATATTATAAAGAGTTCCTATTGCGTTAATGTCTGACTTATTTATTTTAAAGATTCTCCAAAGAACCCAAATATAATAAATCTGAAAAGTTACACGTCTATTTTTATAGAGTAGAAAATGCAGTATAAGCTTTTCCATGGAAATTCGATTTTGAGATCGATTATGGAGTTAAAACACATTTTTCAAAAATCTCTTTAAATTGTCAATCAAAACACGCAAAGTCGTGGGCGTTTATAAAACAGTTAAATCAAAAATAATTTCAACACGTGTTTTCGCTCGCGCGAGACCTTGATACAAATCTTTTCCTACGTTGTTACTCTTCCAACATTTTATTATAATATTATCTACCTAAATATGCCAAAACCTCGTCAATATGTTACCACTTACACAATTACAACGAACTTAAAAACTAGGAAAATTATTAAACTACATAATGTGCTAATGTAATGATATCTTGCCGCAATTAGACCTCGACTCCTTAAGGTAGAATAAATCTACTTTGAATAAACATGCAATTGGTCTTGTAAATGCTTTGCTCTTTTCTCTATTTAAATGGATTATTCGTCTTTTTAATGAGATTAGTACTAAATATATTGCATGGTTGTCATTCTTGAGTGGAGCTGCATATTATGTTATATTTACAGACCTTATAGGCTAATTTTTTTATTGCTTATAATTTATATTGATCATAGACATGTATAAATATAATTTCGTAAAGAGCTTTTGAAAAGTTGCCCATGAATTATTTCAAGCCGGGACGTTTTTCTGACTGACCGGTTGGCTTAATTGGTAGTGGCCCTGCCTTCCAAGCCAGAGGTCGTGGGTTCGATTCCCACCCGGGGCAAATATTTGTGTGATGAACATAGATGTTTGCTCTGTGTCTGGGTGTTAATTATCTATATAAGTATTTATTAAAAAAAATATCATAATATTAGTTAGCCATATATATTAGTTTATCAGCCATCTGGTTTCCATAACACATGCGAAAGCTTAGTATGGGATGAGATCGTGCCGTGTGTGAAAATTGTCCTGAAAAAATATTTTATTTCTTGTCTTTAGGCCTGTTTTCTGTTTTGCTACGAAAATTTCGGGCTAAACATTAATTATTTTAGTTTGTTTTAACTGTAATTAACTACATAGTAATTAATTTCATAGAGTTAAGAAATCAACAAAATCATAAATCTCAAAAACAATTTATAAAACGACCTATAATTTATCGTCGAAGAAATAGAAAATGTTTACGAGAATTTGGTTTCATGCCTTTTAACGTTCTATCGAAGTTTCGGGGAAGGAAATCGTATCATATTAATTTTATGAGCGATGTGAGGAAAAGCCTCAATTTTAATATCTACCAATAACAAAGGAATAATTGCTTTACAACCAAATAAATGTTTAATGTCACTATAAACGCTTGATTGGTTAAAATGCTGAAATGTTTTGGTCGCTAAGTCGCTTTCTCTGTCCCTATGTCCCTTTGTATGCTTAAATCTTTAAAACTACGCAACGGATTTGGATGCGGTTTTTTTAATAGATAGAGTGATTCAAGAGGAAGGTTTTAGTATATAATTTATTGTGTTTTAGACAAAGCGGGAGAAGCCGCGGGTGGTAAGCTAGCCATTAAATATTCTAAGAAATGTACTTTGAATTCACGCTGACTTGTTCCGAACACAAAAGAAAAGTTACTATTCGGTATACAGAATTCTCTTATAAATAAATATGAGTTATTGATTAAACGTCAAGCAAGGAACAACAATACAATGATTCCGAGATTTGGCACGTTCTTAAACAATGCGTAGGGCGAAGGGAATTTAATTCAGAGGTATTTAAATGTGTCCCTTGTAGGCATACGTTTACATATCCACTTGTAAAATGTATTTGGCGTGTGTGGAATTTATAATAAGCTTCAAGTAAATCGCAACTCATAAATGTTTTGCGGTGAACCGTCTTGGGGTTTCGCAGGGTGACGTATTGGGACCATTTCTTTTGCTTACTTTTAAATGTGCGTGTTTTTTTTTTTGATTTTCCTTTATTGTATCCATCTGTTCTTTTGTTCTGTTTACAATTGTTTTTTTGGGTGAAGTATTCAAATCAAAGTTTAGTATGCATAACGAAGAAATTTTATAATTACACTAAGTACTTAAGTAGGTACCTATTACTACAATAACATACTGTCATAGCTTGTGTATATTTTACAAAAATCAATGTAAATTCTGATCTATTCAAACAAATACGAAACGAGGAAAATCCGCAGAATAACACCGGAAGATTGATAAATGTATTTCATAAAAACTCCACAGTAAGTTAAATATTTGAAGGGTTTATTTGTTAATTTGGAAATATCTCATAAAGCCATTGTTTTGTATCTGGCACGTGCTCAAGATGGCGGTGCGTTACGCGCAATCTAATTTCAAACGGAATTATTTAAATACTACCCACGCTTCTGTATGAATATCGAGATACTTTTAACGAGGGTGTGAGAGGAATTCTAATGTACTTGCTTGTGATACGATTTTTTACTAGTCTCAACATTGCATTTTAAACGAATTCATTTAAGAGTAGGTATCGTCCTTACCAAATTTTTATTCGTTGTCTGTTCTGTCGTCAATGTTTACAATATAGGTCATAGATTAACAGCACCCTATTTTCAAATTAAAGTAAGAGTTCATACTTCAGTGAGTGATTGTTAATTAACTTACTATTCCAACAGACAAATATATCCAATTATTATTATCTAAGTTAATACAACGAATCAAAGCAACAAAATATTGACGTCCCTCAGATAGACAACCTAACCTCTTCACTAATTAACACAATAGCGTCTACAAAAAAGCGAAATCCCAAATCTTACATCATTCGATGTAATTTCAAGCGGGAAACTCAGTAAGCTGAATACAGGGAAACAGACAGGTGGCAGGCGGATTGCATCGTAGACTAATATTTGATACAATACGAAATAGGTTTAGGAACAGGGTTATAAGTGGATGGATATTTTAGCTCGGTTGTAGATCCGACTTTTGGTAAACGTCTAGTGGAACGTTTGGTTAAAATCCTTTGTTCTTATTATGATTAGGTTACAAATTATTCTGGTAGCAATTGCATTTTGATACGACTGTATCTAAGTTCTTATAACGTTGGAATTAATATGTACCATTAATATGTTTACATTAATTACATTATAAAAAACTTGATCCCGCACCTTTAATAGTGTGGTATCCACTTAAAAAATCGTCTGCGTACAACCAGGCCTCCAGTTTCTTAATCTCAATGCAATGGCATCATAAAGTTTCGATCAGCTTATTTACAGTACTCCAAAATTAATAATGCGCATGCAGATCTTCGCTAATAATCGTATTTCCAGAAACACCCGAATCACCCCGAATCATTGAATCGTAAGTGCCCTAAACAATGCATGAAGAAAATACATTTAACCACTCTATATACATATCATCTTAGGAGGCTCGCGGAATATGACAGTTACCGAACAATGACGAATTTTTCTATGCGCATTATTAGTTTGGGAGTACTGTACCTGAAAGAGTACCTAACAAAATTCCATAAAAATAAATTCTTACATACAATAACTTAAAGGAAAATTTCTGCCTGCATTCTTTATATTCATTAGTTTTTTTTTAAAGTGAAACTTTTATTACATCGTCTCAAACTTTAAAACGATACGTACGATAATTATCGTACAAATACGATAATTTTTAGTTAAATGTCTATAGTGTGAAAAAAAGTTTCACTTTTACCGTGGTTTCATAAAACCACACAACATTTTTTTTGGTAAAAGAGTAACAAAATTCCATACAAACATAAATTCTTAGGATACTTTAAGGACACAATTTCTCCATTATTTAGTTCCTAGATAGCAAATTCAAAATTCACGTCACATTTTTCAACCAAGGGGGTATAAATGTGCGTGACCCCGAAGTTGGTTATAAAGGGAAGCTATTGAGGTACGAGCCATAATTCCCGCACTGAGGCCTATCCATTACTATCATTCACCGCAGGCTCGGTACAGTTCTTGGTTCTTTTCACGCAGTAAATTAATGTTGGGGCGCACGCGAGCTTTTTTATTTAATATGACGGTGGAAGTGACAAGCTTTTTGGTAGTGTTTCGATTTTTGTTTTGATAGGTTAGGATAGGATAGGTACTCACCAAGAATTAGCAGAAATCATTGGTAAATTAGGAAGATACATTCTGATATAACATGATCCATACTAATATTATAAATGCGAAAGTAACTCTGTCTGCCTGTCTGTTACTCAATCACGCCTAAACTACTGAACCAATTTTCATGAAATTTGGTATGGAGATATTTTGATACCAGAGAAAGGACATAAGCTACTTTTTATCCCGGGAAAATAACGCGATCCCGGAAATCCCACGGGAACGGGAACTATGCGGGTTTTTCTTTGACTGCGCGGGCGAAGCCGCGGGCGGAAACCTAGTATTAAATATAGTTTTATGAGACAGACATGTGAAGTTCACATAAATTCATAATTTATTGACTTATTTAACTTTAATAAAATAACATTGATATTATAAATGTAAAATTAACTCTATCTGTCCACTGAACGGATTGGGATGAAATGGGCTTTGTTTCGTCTATCCCACAGGAACGGGAACTATGCGGATTTTTCTTTGGGCGAAGACACAGACGGAAAGCTACTAAATATAAAATGTATTACCCCAATAATATGTGAACTAAAACGAGTAGTAAAGAATAATCGTTTATACCTTGTACCATAAAACTCGTGGTGATTTTGTCATGCTTACATTTACTGCTGTGCCAATCAGTGACAGTCGCAGAAATATAATTTTGTATAACTTGCGATGTCGCAATTAGTGCTCAAATTGTACTAACGCTAAACCTAGGTTTTATGCCTCATTTACATTTTAATTATGTGAGGTCAATGGATGTTTTATTGCCTGAAATATTTTTATATTGAAATAAGGAAATTATTATGTAGAAATAGTAATTTACGGTAGGTCAATGAACGTAATTAAAAGTAATATTTTTAATAATGTTAACTTTATAAGAAAATCAGTATGTAATAACGTCCCTCGAAAAAGCCTTTTCCACTTTTTAATGTAATTATAATCATGAATGATTAGATGCATGGATGTTTGTCACTAAATCACACCGAACAGATGCAATTCAACACGGACATAAATTTTTAATATTGAACAGCAAAAAAGGATGAATACAAAAAAGTATTCATACTTTTTTTAAATTTCTCCACCATAAAATGGCAAGATTAAACTATAATTTATTTATGGAGATTTTCAGAATTTTAATATAGTTAACTCACCCCATACTCATATCTTATTCCCTCACGAAATTCCAACCCCATAAAGATTGGAATACACTTGGGATTACACCCAAACGAGTTTAAACTACGAAATATACATTTTTAAATCAACATAATTAAATGTAACCTCGTTAAATATCTCTTAACCTAGAGAAACGCTTTATAGAATATTAAAATAATTGCTTGGTTCAAATTCAAAGAGAGTTTAAAAATAAAAATAAAATAAAAAGTTGAAAAAACTGGACGTTGAAGAGTTCGTCAATTTATTTTTATACCTTTATTATAAGCAGTTAAAACCAACACGCCCTCTAATATTATCACTATAAGTTTATTATGACTTTACATATAGACTAGCTCCGCGGTTTCACCCGCATTTCTCCGCTCCTGTTGGTCTTAGCGTGATGATACATTATAGCATATATCCTCGATAAATGGGCTATCTACAACAAACAAACTCTTCAGCTATATAATATTAGTATAGATGTGATGTCATATAATCTAACGGTGCATTTACATCAAACGAACATAGAGCTAGAGCTAGAGAAAGAACATTCTTTCTTGAGTTTATGCTCTACGCCTGTTTACACTATAACATAGTCGGGTTAGAATGAGCATTCACTCGTTTGATATAAATGCACCATTACCTCTACAATGAATTTACCTAAAGTTTTTCCCAAGAATATTAATTTTAAATCTGCACGTTACCTAAATTCAATATACTTATTGTTAGTCATTCATAAGTAACATCTTATAATTGATAGACAAATTCTTATCTCCTAATAATATTAAGGCCTGAATCGGGTAGGGTTCCCTTTTAATACCGAAAATTAACTCTAGTTATAACCGTTTTTCTTCTTAGATTCTTAATGTACATATCTAAAAAAAAATGTATATTAAAGTTTCGAATATGATAAAGGGCATGGTTGTTTGAATTTGTTTATTTTACAATCAGGTTTTTTGGAAAAAAATCATGAATTGAGTTCGATTTTTGGCCTTTAAACCAAAACGCTAAGTCAATATTACGTCAATTATTGTAGTGTTTTTACAGTGTGTTTATGAAATTGAAACACAGGGCATGGTTGTTTTAAATTTTGAATCAATATCCAAATATCTTTTTAAATAATTTTTATACGTACTTTTACTACGGTAGATTCGCGCCGGTCCCCCGATCCCGCCTTGTAAATCGTCGCCAAGGTCGCTAGCCCCTATTAACGCCTTAAATATACGTTAATATACCTCAATATTTACGAACGCTTAAGCCTCTTCAGAAACATTAAATAATATTAGCGAGATATTGTTCAAACAATTACCCAGCACAATTACCAGCCATTAATTATTAACGTTCATTTATAATGTAACGACACGACCGATAAATAAATTATTATTGGCCAACATTTTATTGGGGATTCGCCAAATTAATTTCAACCCTAGTCCCATATAATAAGCCCCGTAATGGCTCGACAAAGCCCCGTTCACCAACTTATACCATTCATTATGAAACCTTTGCGATAGAGGCCAAATATTCAGTACCTTTTCTATTATTACTTGAACTTGGAAAATAATCTAAATTGTTATCCAGGTTTATGATTATGTGGTATTGTAGACACGGAGGAGAAATTGAATACCTAGATAGAGTAGGCTTTAGTACGTAAGCCATCTTAGTGCCTAGTATAATAGCTTTCATAGTTCTTACATTAAATTTAGTGGAGGTATCTTAAATAAAAAATCCTTTTATGGTCCAACAATGAGCCCGTATCATGTAACCTAAATTTGATAATTATAGCCGCTTAAAGGGTTGACCAGAGGAGGAATAAATAATTTTAAAATAATTTGAGTTAAATGATGACATTATGGTTTTATGTAGAGCATAAATCCCGCATATGTATCCTTAACAGGGTCCTGAATTAAACGTTCTTCTTCTCGAAAATACAAAATTTCTTAATTTAATTTTTAAACTCGTTCAGCCATTTGGTTTGATCTGTGTTTGTAATTTGAACAAGCAGAACTTAATTTTTTTTTTGTTTATAACATTGTTTATAACTGTTTTAGTAGCCTTTTTGTATTTTATACTTTTACATGAATATATATTGCAGTTTGTAATTAATTGTAACTGTAATTTCTGCACAATCTAGTTTCATAATAATATTATCAAAAATCAATACGAAATTCACGTGAAATTTTTCTTCATTCGCTATCTGATACAAGTCAAAATAAAGAATCGAAAAGAATGCAATAGCGTTTACTGATTGAAAAGCTTTAAAGGAAACAAAAACACACCATTTAAAGTCAATCCTGAACCATAAATACGGCTATAAAGTTAAAAATAAAGGTATAAACTTCGAAACACCGAACAATACGCGCACGATACGGCTTTTAAAATCATAATTTGAACGACAATTAGTTACTGGATATCGGAAAGCTGAAAGTCATGTGGTCCTTTATTCTATTGGAGAGTGGTACGTGGTATCACTTTTGTATGAAAGTGAATGTTGAGGATAATATGTATCGATAATAAATAACATTTTAGTGACAGAAATTAGACCACCTAAAATATCACATATCTTCGAAAAGGATCGCTCGGGTAGTCTTTCTTTTATTTTCTTGTGCAAAGTCCCGGTCCGCTGTGTATGGAGCATATTAATTCATTATTTATTTCTTGGGTTAATTTTCTTTAAGATTTCCGATATGTTATGGTTAAATCCACCGAGATTCAAACTCTTGGCTCATGCAATACCAAAGAGGTGGCCTCAAATTTTGGCATATTATCTTTCACTACGTATCGTTCAGAAACTATTTATACCCGGCAAAGTATAATTATGTTAGAAGTAGAAGAAAACATTATACATCCATCAAGCGGCTATATTATTATTAAGGCGTGTACACATCAAAGCCCTGCATTACGGGTCGTAGGACGGTATAATTATGTCAATACAGAGAGTCAACAAGGCTGATCATTCAAATGAAGATTTATTTCGGGCATGACGTAGAATTTATACTTTAGAGGTCTGCAAATTTCTCCTCAAACATTCCACATTTCAAGACATTATTTAGGGACAGGGTTAGGTTGTATTTACGTACAGGATTTTAGATAAACGTAGCCTAGATGTATACTATCTGAACATAAATTATAGCTGCTAAACAAACTTATAAGAATACTGTGAGCTGTGCACATCTGAAAATGCCGAAGTATTTCTAACCAATGACGATAATGTTATCGTGTGCATACCTTATAATATGTTGATATTAGGATTCCACAAACAATACGAGGGTTTCAATATTCAATTTAAAACACCATTCTACAGTTTACTATAAATCTAAACAAACGAAGTCAACCAATTCTAAACCAATCCGTACCGCACTATGACAATTGACACTGTTTATCCATGATCAAACAACAATTTAGTGGATGCATTTTCAATCATTGAAGCTCGCACGGTATGCTTGTTATTACAGGCTTAGCCGAGCACTTATTGCATTGTTTCAGAGACACGCTTGCCAATTTCTCGCTAGAACAGTTCACGGTTTTTGCTTAGGACTTTTCCGATAGCTAGTTTTAAATTGAAGTTTGTTTTGGGTGTGGTTATAATTGGAAATTTCTATAGAAGCGTTGTGGCTAGATTTAATAATAATATGTATAATAGGTATATGTAGGATTAATTTTTATTTTCCATTCAAAAGTTTTGTTTCTGCTGACTAGAGATATGTAGGATACCTCTGAAGAACATTGATCAATAAGCATAAGAAGATTTGAGATAAGGAAGAGTCGTGTGTAATGCTTTTTTTCATCATAAATAAAGGTCTTAGTAAAGCAATGGATTTATTACAAAAGATCTAAATAACTGACTACAAATTTTAGCAAAGTTGCAGTTAAAGTTTATAGGAACATGAACGATTAACGTGGAACATTCCTCATATCTTAACCACATTATGACGTCACAACCCGAGTTAAATCATCAGTAAGTATCCGAACAAGCGCTAGCCTGAAAATGATTCTATAGATGCCAAAGATTTTCAATATTTCAGCCTTCACTCTGGAAGCAAAAGTAGGTTGACACGTAGGCTATATCTCAGCTGTGACATTTAGTGAAGCGGAAAACTACGTTAGGTTTTATGTGCCCGACTCCGGGTTGTTTAAGTGTGATGTCTGAATTTGTGGCGGCAAAATGTCCGGAATTAGACGATCTTAGGTTTTGTGGAGCTTTCTTTATCATCGAGATAAGAGTTAAGATCCTAGTTACAGGTAATGCTTCGAATGATGTATGATTTGGAATGTTTTTCGTAAATTACCTTCGACCATTTGTAAGGATTTAGGAGCATTTTTTCAGGATCTTGTTATTTGTCTGTTTGGTACTATACCAAATGTTTCGTTATTTAAGACTAAAAAAAAAATCTATACTAATATTATATAGCTGAAGAGTTTGTTTGTTTGTTTGAACGCACTTATCTCGGGAACAACTGTTCCGATTTGAAAAATTGTCTCGGTGTTAGATAGCCCATTTATCGAGGAAGGCTATAGGCATGCTAAGACCAATAGGAGCGGAGCACTGCGGGTAAAACCGCACAGCTATAAGTGTGTAATAATAAAGCTCTATGTTCCTGAAATAGAAGAGAGATATTTCTATTTTTAGTTGAGGAAATAACGTTTTCTTTTATTTCTGTAATTAAACGCATATTTCCAATTTTACTGACACATTTAGCAATGTAATACGTTCTACAATCTGTATTAATAATTTATACCTAACCATTTTGGTGAGATTAAATTGTACGATGATTTCCAATATTGAAATCATGACTCGATACCATTATGCAAATCATAATATGTGCCTAAGGGAGATTAATATTAGTCGTATATCATTAAACGAAATGAAATTTATTGATCTAAGCCAGTTGTTATATATCGTTGGTGCGTTTTATGTTATATTGTGTTTTTCTTTTCTTCTTTCTTCTTCTTATTTTCTACCAACCTAACCATTATAAATTTTATTGTTAATATACAAGGTGGTGCTGACAATACGACAATAAATTAAACTACGCATATCTCAACACATTTTCAGTCTACTATATAAAAATTATTTGAATATACGCAGTAGTTTAGTCACAGGGAATTATTTTTCATTTTTAAAATTTGCAACATGATGTATACAGGTTGATGACCGCCGCATCGGTATAAACATAAAAAGATAACATGTAGAATAATGTTTATCTTCAGCAAAGGGAAACCTTTTACTCGTCTACCTTTTAACTACTAAACACTAAAAAAATTAAGGTAGTTAGTATCAGTAAATACTAATAGTAGACTTAAAATGTTTTAAATAGTAGCCAAAGCAGCTAAAAGTTTATTATTAATGCCGCATTTAAAAAGTTATGTCAGATAAATGTCGCATTTGGGTGCGGACTGTGAGACAAAACAATAATGAAGGAATCGCGTGTATTAAAACATAACAAAACTTCAAGGATACTTTGATAATGTTTTTTGTATTCGTTTAAATAAATTCTATACCGAAATGTTCTTCATTAATGTTTTATTAAATACTATCTCTACCCTATTAGGTGGATCTTAGGCAGGTAGTTCAGTATGATAAAATCCTACCTCATGATCAAATAACACTTATTAGCTGTCCCTTTTCCATGATAAAATTAGTTTTCTATGTAATGGGATATCTTACACCACAATTTATTTTATAATTCGAATCAATAGAAAAACTGATGTACCTCTTAATCACATTTTTCGGGACATATAAAAAATATCGTTATTATATTAGTTACCAAAGGTTCACCACACCTGACTATGTTCATTACGGTCGAATGCTTCAAATTAGTGTAGCAATGTAATGCTCATAAATGAAAGCTTATAATCGTTTTGTTGCGGTTTCGCTGACTGAATCAGCAATGCTAAATTATTGTTAGTGAATATGCCAATATTAGCTTTATATTAATGAAGCTAGATTATACACTAACGTTATGAAAAAGTTATTCTGATGTGTATGGTTAATTATCTATTTACATTAGAATTTCTTGTTTTAATACTGAATGGTTTTGCTCTTTCTTGTTTAATCTCTTTTTTTGTTTTTCTTGGCTCTTAGAAATGTTCATTTTCCTCTTTTTGTTCAACTTACCACAGCTGTAAAAAGGTTGCCTTCTGTCCGACTATTTAAGAAAGAAGCATTTGTTAAGAATAAATATTTACATCATCACTGCAAAGCATACTTAATAATCAAATTCTTATTCCAACAGGAAATACAAAATTCATTCCTAACCTAAAGCACCATTTACACTATCGCAAAAAGTGGCGCTAAATCGCGAGGTGCCGTGAACAGAAGTATCTCGAAGCTCATTACGCGCGCTCCGGTCGCCCGTAAATTACTGACCCGTCATTTCGTCGGGATTTAGTAAACTAAACTACAGTAATGTCTATTGTACGTCCGCAGGTTTCAGTGCAATTTGTGGCGCATTTGCGGCTCCGGCGGTCAAATTTAAACACTTTTACGCTTGAAGTCATATTGTCTCTTTGTGTATATTTGCCTTTGTTATCGGAGTGACTTGAACATAATTTATGCAAGCTTTTCAAGTTTAGTCGGATGTGCCTTGCTTTGAAATTGGTACTTAGTAAGTAACGATTTTGGATTCTGTCTTTGTGTATAAACCACTTAACCGATTTTAACGAAAGTTGAACTAAATAAAGTAACGAAAGGAAAGAGTTCGAACTCGGTGAATACGAAAAAGAACTGCTATGAATCTGGTAGCACCTAAGGACCAAGCATATCCTGTAAAGAAAATTAATCAGTGTAACAGATTTTAAATGCTACTACTGACTAGTGATACTAAATTTAGCTTATGCCCGTTTTCACCAACAACCCGTAAAATTTAAGTGTCACCTAAGTCACTTTAGGGGATACCTAACGTAAAATTTGCTTTCACCGACGGATAAGTGTCACTTATATCGTTAGGTAGCCCTTAAAATTTAGGGGGTGAATATTCGATCCCCTAACGTTTAAGTGACAGATATTTATCCTATTTAACGTATTAAAAATGGATAGCGACGACGATACAAATATTTAGAAGCAATTGAAGTTATAGAATTATAAAATAACCGAGTTTTGTTAAGGCGAACGCGAATTTACTGCGAAAGATCAAAAGGATTAAAAAAAATATGATGACAGATAAATTTTGTACACGTTTTCTCTTTTCTGCCATTATTCTTTATACCTATTATAATAACAAACACCAAAGAAAAATAACACGAATCAAACAATGAATGCAACCGGCAACAAAATCAAAAAACCTAAATAATTTCACGAAGTAACTTGAGTCACGCGATGACATTGTCATTTGTCATTAAAAATGTCACTGTGAAGTTTGATTTTAGACAAAATATAAAAAGTTGTGTTTTTTTATGGTTTTATATATTTTTAAGGTAACAAACTCAATATTTACACATAAACTAAGTAAAATCAAGTGATTTTTCAACTAAATATCAATAGAATCCTATAGTCGATACACTTTTCGACTAACATTGCGTAGCATCCCCACACTAAACGTCACTTAACTAGGGCTCTCTTATTTAGGTGACCCTTAGGATGGTGAAACAGAATTTAGGTTAGGTAGTGATTTGAAGGGTCCCTTAAAATAAGGAACCCTTACTTAGGAGACTGTTTAGGGGTCACTGGTGAAATCGGGCATCAATAAAGTTTTACAGTAGGTATCCCATAATTTTGTCTCCATTTTGCTTTTAAACCCTTCATATAAATAGTTCTAAACTTCCTCAGGACACGTCTGAAACTCTGTCAATATTTTAGTTTGCAACAAAAAATAACTTGAGTAAAACTAGTATCGGGAAAAAAGCCTCTCCGAGATAAAATTAAGAGGTCCAGCTGCTGCCGGAATGTAGGGTTGTCAGCTATATAAAATAAATCACTAAAAATATTTTGTTTTATAAAGTTTAATTTGGAATTTATTTAAATAATGTTTAAAATTCAACTTCTGTTTCATATTATAATAACGAAACGAAACCAATTTCACTTGTTTTCGTTGAATACGATTTCATGATATTTCAGGGGATAATAATATCACAGATTTTTTGTTCGCTCTACATTTCTATTTATTTCGATAATTTTGACTTATGAAATATTTTTAACCGACTTCAAAAAAAAGGAGGAGGTTTGATAACCTCCTCCTTTTTTTGGCCGGTATATTTTTTTTTTTTATGTATGTACACCGATTACTCCGAGGTTTCTGAACCGATTTACGTGATTCTTTTTTCGTTCGATGCGGGATGGTGTCGAATTGGTCCCATAAAAATTTTATTCGGATAGGCCTAGTAGTTTTTATTTTATGAGCATTTTTGTCTGTAGGTATTTGTAAATTTTGCAAGTGCAAGTTTGAAGTCGGTTGTTTTTAACGCAGTTATCACTTGTTCATATAACTATTGGGGAGGGCTATGGGAGGGCAATGATCAAGTTCAAATATTTTCCTATGATAATTCAGTTGTCCACCATTAAAAGAAACTGCAAAGGTGGTGACCCTAAATATACAAGCGTTATACATATTTTAAAAGTTTGCAGTGTCCATGATGTCACCAGATGGTGCTGGAAGCTACACTTTAAGATTTCTTTTAGAATAATAATCAGCCCCTGTAGTCTGTACAAATTAGTCGGTAATTACCGATAACTTATTTATAGACCCGTCTTCAGCAATGAAAATGATGTCGCTTAATACCTCTCCCCAATTTGATGGAAACATACAATGGATACATATTTGTTTATAATTTTTATTCTTCACAAAACTTTCCTTTATGCGTCAAAATATTTATATAATAATAGCCTTGTAGCAATGCATTTTTATCTAAATTAATAAGATCATTATTTCAATTCCGTAGATATATGAAAAATAAATAAAATATAGATTTCATGGATTTGGAAAATCATTTCTTTGCAACACATTCGAATATTGTCAAAACAAATTATTCTTTGACATTGTCAATCGTTATGATACTGACGTTTGATCCCGACAAGATCTCGAAGGCCCTTCTCCCATTACGCTACCGGTATCCTATACGTCCGCGACTAGTATAGGTGGTCGTTTTTGCGTCGCGTTTCGCGCGTATCTCTCCGGAAGAAAGATAAAAAATTCTTATCAGCATGTTGTAGTTCTCGTGCGGCTATAAAAACTCTACAATTTACTTATGTTTCTTTCAATATATGGATGAATCCAGTACATCCTACTTTTACATCGTCACTGGAATCGCTCGACATAGCGTCCGTCTACAAAAACGAGGCACAATAATGATGAATTTAGTCATTTTTCAGTCGCTTAATATGCGAGCATCGGGCAGCGAGCAAATATCTAACTAGTATTCTAGAAGTATCGAAATGGGAGAAGGGCCTTACGGTTTGTGTGGATTTGTAGATACGGTTGATAATATCGGAAACATTATATATTATTATAATTTTATAATAAATAGAAGATATTTCACACTTCCAATGCTATATTATGATTTAACGCAATATTTTTTTCTCTTATTTAATGTTATTGCAATTAAAATAAAATAAACAAATAATGTTTTATTTTTAAGATGGTTTCAAAATCTTATTGAAAATGTTAAGAAGCCTCTTATATTATATTAAATAAATATTAAAATAGTGAAGGTGTACGCTGTCTGCATTTATTCAGCCTAAATTATTGCATTCATATTCGATTAATTTATTTTTGAACTTCTAGGATAATAAAATTATACAGATGAATACAAATAAAATAAAACGATCCAATTACGAAATAAATTTATTAGAAAATTTTAATTTAACAGTTTATAATAGCGTAGTTGAAAATTTGGCTCAAAACCATCATCTCTCACCAACATAATAATTCTAGTAACTTGTTCATCTGTAAAATATAAAATTTATAGATAAATATTTATATTTAACAAATAAATAATATTAACCGTGAACCGCTAAATCAATTGCATTGCATCCTTTGCTTATTAACTGTAATAAAATATACAATGATGCACATAATATAATATAATAATACAAGCTAAAAATACAAGTGATACAAATTATCCGTTCCGTCCTTAGTTTTAGTTCCGTCAGTTTCTATGATGTCTTAAAGATTTCTCAAAAGGATTCGAATTGAGAGCTTTTGGAGCCCTATCTTGTAGAGCTTTTAGAGTCTTTTGATTAGAATTTTATTGCACTTCACAAATAACAAAATATTACTAAACTAAAACTAATAGCTTTAACTATATAAAAACATAACGCAGATTGATATTTTCTTAGGATATTTGTTATCCAATAGATTTATAGGACTTTTAAGAACATAATTAAAAATTATCCTCTTGAAAACACACAATTTATATTTATTTTGATAGAAATATTATTTTCATGATTGATGATTGATGTCAAATGTCAAAAAAGTAAATAAAGAGGTTGCCATACATGGAATTTTGGATTCCATGAATATGTAATTAATAGAACATTAATTAAACGATTGGTATAAAAAATATCGAATTTGATTAAAATTAAATTAACTGCCATGTTTTTTTGTGCATAAAATTTGCTTTTTTTATATGCAATTGCAATTGTAATAATGCGAAAATTAATATAACTAATTTTAATTTACTATCTATTCCCTAAAACTAAGCTAAATTTCTTGGAAAAAGAACACTAAATTTTTTAGGTCTATACTATAGTTACTGATTGGTTACTGATAATCGTTAGTTACCGACCGATTTCGGTCGATATCGATGTCGATTAGTGTCGAGACTACGCCTACAGGTTTTAAATTATTTTAGTTTTGATAGTTTATTTCATCCGTTTTTGTAAAGCAAGTCAAAATAAACCTAGCCGGCGCTTGAAGCGTTGAATATTATCACCTAAATTGTAATAGGTAGATACATCCAACTTAATATAGTTTTATTTGTTCTCACACTAGCTGTGCCCTACGGGAAGGGGTGCGGGTAAACCGCATTGCTCCGCTCCTGATGGTCTAAGCGTGATGATAATATATAGTATATATAACTATATAGCCTTCCTCGATAAATGGCCTATATAATACCGAAAGATTTTTCAAATCGGACTCGTAGTTCCTGAGATTAGCGCGTTCAAACAAACAAACTCTTGAGCTTTATAATATTAGTTAATCCTGGTCATAAACTCTGCAATCACTAATGGAATTTAAATTAATATTAATAGTTTATTTAACAATTAAGACTATTTCTTGACCTCTATTTATGTTTAGTTAATCCCAGCAAGAAGTATTTCACTTCGACCTTTTGACTTCTAGTTCTTACTTTGGGAAAGTTTGATTTCGATCTTTCTGGAAGTGTCTTCTATGAAGTAATATTGAATCATTAAAAATCTATTAAAAATATAGCGGTCCAAGACACAATAGATTTTCTATTGTGTCTGTGATTCCGGGACCTGATTTATTAAATTGAAACGTTAATATTTAGCAATATACTTAAAGTTTTTTAGTTTTAGCTCCTAAAATGTGCTTTTACGACAGACAACAACACAACAAAACAACTTCTTCTAATATTTAAGAATAAAAAATTCGCTCCATATAAGCGTAAAAACTTATCAGCAGGTCGTCAATATTATCCATGCGGACAAAACCACAGGCGGTAACTAGTATAATATCTGAAAGTAAAGTAAACAGATATTATCAATATACAATCTGTATACAAACTTTTCAACTTCGGTCCTTTAGGCGGGAAATTCGCGATGTTCTCGAACCTTCGTCATTACTCATCCGACGATCACGCGTCTTCTACGTGAAAGATAATATAGGTTCTATGAAAAATATGTACATTTTTTGTTGAGTGAAGTGAGATTGAGTCTTTACTTGTCTATACTATAAATTATAATGTACATAGGTGTATTAAGTTGTTTTAAACAATATAAATTAAAATTAAAATCAAGATACATTAATACAATGCTTCGTCACTATAACAACAACTATCAAAATAAGTCAAAGAAAATACGAATGAAATACCTGAAAGTAGCAATTTTTTATACTCATAAAAAACGATAGTTTCTAGGATTAAAAATAAAAAAATATTTCCCAATTTTCACAGTGTCAAAAAGTACAATACTCAAACAATCATCTCAATCAAACTTCCAATTTAACAAAAGCGCTATTGAAATTCACAATAAGCCGTTCGGAAAATATCTGTACTGTATTTTTTGGTGAAAGTACCTAACTATGAACATCTTTTAATTAAACGGGAGCACCCGCTAATTCCAATGACAAGCTGCGACACAAGCCACGAGCAAAAATCCACGGAGCAGCGCAAAATACGCCATTTGCTTCTAATTGGCCGAGAAACAGGCATCGCTTTTTAAAATTCACATCATGTCACCAGCGGGGGAAACTGCAAGCGATTTTAACTTCTATCCCCTTGGTATAAAAGTGGTTATACCGTAGCGATTTTCCTAAAAGGTCCCTTGTCTGTAAAACGGAACAAAACAGCACACTTGTCATAGCGAATGCTTACATTTGAACCGCGAAGTTGAGAAATGGTATTACTTAAAACTAAATTGAAGCTTGGAACTACGTAATTCACTGGGTTTTCCTGTGAAGGGTTTTAAGTGGACTTAGGAGCGCGCTTTTTTAAACTAGCAAGACCTTATCTCAAATGGTTTACAAAAATATTTGAATTGTTAACTGGATCTTCTTTCTCTTTACAGAGATAAGAAATAACTTCAAACATTTCTACACCATCTTTTAAAGTGACTTTAATTAAATAAGTTTTTATTGTATCTTGAAATGAATTGATTTCTTGTAGGTATTTTGTTTTAGACGAGTATTATGCACATTTAAAACCTGAATTACAAATTATGTTATTTATACTATGAGTATAATATTGTTATTGCCGATAACTGTGGTCTGTGAGTTAAAATATATAATCAGAGAGTGTTTCATCCCCTTAAATGTTATATACTTATTCAGAGTTAAACGAATCAAAATAAACGCTCAAATTACTTCAAAACATTTACTAATTCAATCCTTTGTTTTCTTACTGAATAAAAGATATAAAACACAACATTATTTAGATATCGAATTACATTAAACAAATCGGTTTATTTATTTTAATGATAGAAATCTTATTCGAAGAAATCGGAATTAAATTGATCTGAATAGAGAAGACAGTGATAAAATAACCAAACAAATACACTTAAACTCAATTAAAAACAGATTGAACTACAGTTTGTAATTAATATTATATTTATATTTAAGAAAATATTGCTATCTAATCCATGTACTCATACTTTGTTACTGAATGCTATTCCGATATTGTTTTATCGCTATATATTTTTATTCAAAATTTAACTATTTTTTATTACAAAAAACGTTGAGTTTCCATTTGAAAATATAATCTCAGTAGGATACAAATTCATTCCATCTACACTGGTTTTAGCATGAACAATATTAGAAGCTGTAGGTACAAATAAACTAATCAGAATCTTAAACTATATTATTAATTATACCAAAATATTCTTGACATTCTCATATCAATAAACAATATTAATTAAATAATTGTTTGGCTTCGAATAATTTGTAGTATTATTGACGTACACGTGTAAACAAGATTTGTATTTATAAGCACCATTTAACTTGACCAAGTTTTCAATATTATCTTCATTTAAAAATATCAAAAGCACTGCATATTGCATAATTACTCTTCAAATTTTTCGCTCAAAGCGAGTTTGTTTAAAAATAGACTGCAAGGTTTCATGACATTCATAGCATGAATAAAAAAAGGTAAGAGGAATCACATTGGGTACATAAACAGATAATATAAAATAATTCATGAAAAATATTACACATTCAGAAGAAAAATAAGAAATCTTTGCTCAGAATTAATTAGGTATGTAGTTGTTGATGATTACCAGTTGCCAATTAGGTAATCGTGTTTTTACTTCATTTCCTTATAAAAATATAAGAGTTTATCTATTTTCTATACTAGAGTAACAGAAGCTTTTTTTTTAAGTAATTAAACGTATCATGCAATAACTATTGCGTGCATTTGAATGCAGTTTTTATTGATTTGTTGCTCAATATCTGGCTCGAATAGGCTCCATTAGATACATGAGATTTTAGGCAGACAACACAATACGTATGATAATCTTTACCCAAGATGAAACGTGAATAGAAAAATGTTATCATGAAACTCAGCAAGCAGAACTAATGGTAATTTTCTTCAGTTCTTGCAAGATTTCTTAGCCAATTGAACGGGAAACTTTGGCAAGGCTTCGTTAGTTCGACGCGTGTTGGGAATCCTCTAATACAGCCTCCGATCGAATTTGCACTGCATTACGCTGCACATAGCGAAAAATTCGCTTGTAACTTACGAATGTACAATTTCTTTGAATTTTAACTAACACTCGAATTTGCAGTTGGAAAGTATGTGCGCAGACTATGTTCTATATTATCATATTTTTTCGTGAGAGTTTCGGTTGTTAATTGAAATCTATTTGGATGAAATAAGTCAAAGATTTATTAGAAATGTAAAGAAGTTGGTCTTTTTTTAATAAAATACGTACATAATCAGTATATAGGATAAAGATGAACGGACACAAAACCTAGAAACTTAAATACATTTACATATAAGCTTCTTAAAATCTTTTATAAACGTAACTCATAAAAAGCACCATACATTCATCAGAACATTCTAGAAGCCTTTTCAATCTCATATCAACGGATTCCAATTGCGTGACGTCATCATTCATACATTAATATAAAAGAAGTTAACCAACTAATCTCACAGTAGCTAATTTAAACAATGAAACGATTTCAACAATAGCTCTGGTTCAATGCAAAAGTTTATTACATCATTTGTGACGTCAGCTGGTAAATGAATGAACGAATGAAGATCTGAATGGATTGATGGATGAATGAACAGAACTATTTGCAGTAGGATCTGCATAAGACCTTTCAACGATTCTAAAATTCGTTGTGACGTAATGCCTTTGTAATGTGGGTTTAAAATATGGAATGAACTGCTGTTGCTTCTTTTGTAGGTATGATCATTGTTGAGGTTGGCTATTTAAATTGTGTGGTAACTTCGTTTATTTTGTATTTCATTTTCTGAATGACGAATGCTTTCTTTATTTTTATAATCTGTTGTGTTACTTATTGTTAATACATCCATTATTAAATTTTTATGTCTCATATAATTTATCCTAAATTGGTATCTATGCTTAATGTACCCAGTCGTGTGAACGCTATGAAAAAATGTTTTACTTCGTTTACAGCTTCAATAATTATAGTCAGTTAAGTGTGCATGATATTTTTGAGATGAAATAGTATAATTTGGTTTCATGTTTATAGTGTAACAATAAAACAAAAATTTATTAGTATAAAATTCAAGTTTTCAAATATATGGATTCAATTTTTCAACTAACATAATGGATCACCACGAATAAAAGCTAGTTTATTATATTATTCGGGAAAGTTGCAATAAAGAGCCATTACCGATTTAAGGCAGGTGTTCCACTGCACTCGATTAGCGAAAAGCGAACAATGTACTGAGAGCAAGCGATAAATGACGAGCGGTTAGTCGTGTGTGTATTGTAGCTCAGTCAGATTTCATAGTTTTAGGTTTATATCGATTTCAATTTGAGATAAACTCCTTTTTTGGTCGTAGTCCGTACGTAGGTAGGTACCAATTGCACATGACATCGACTCATCAACATAAAATTTAATACGTAATGCCTTCATCATGATATCAATGATAATTAATAATTATGAGAACAGGAAAACTCCATTACTCAACATCAGATATCAATCCATATTAATTCCCATGACAGATGTTGAGGATTTTTTTTACTGGAGTATTTAACATCAAGAATAAAATGCGTACCTATGATATAGTAAAAAAGAGCGTGTGTATCGAGCACACGTGTCAGAAGTGAAACTTCTTTGGTAAGATTCAAAGATACCAGAATCGGCGCCTGGAGTAAGGCGACGATTTGCGATGACATGATGGTATTGCTTGACGCGACCTTGAAACTTTATTCTCAACGCGCCTAAAGAACTTCACTTCAAAAAATCTTTAATTTGTGACAATTTTTTCCAGAAAATTCTTTTCAGTGAAACACATAACGCTATTCTCAGCCTTGGTCAAACCGTATCTGGCCATAACTTATTTCAAATCGTATCCACATAACGGTACAGTCACACAGGCTGCCAATAAAATACAGCACAACAAACGTCCAGGTGCCGCAATAACTGTAAATCAGTATAAAAATACCGCTCCATTTGATCTTTATGTGTTGTTTTAAGGTATTAAAGTTGTGTTAGGTATTAGAAGCGATCTTATGGAGCTTATTTACAAGAGGAGGAAGAGGAATCCCTAACTAGTGTAATCGAATGAATGGTAGTTAATCCCCAAAATTTATATTACCACTTTTACTTGATATTAAGTAGGTTGTCTACACATCATGGTGAAAACAACTGGCTTCAATATATAATATAAATATATGTTATATATAAATAAATCAGTACTTACTGATTTATTGATGACCAAATCTTGAAACGTTGACGATTAACGATCTGGCCAAACTAAATTGGCCATTTCATGAAAGGAGCAAATCTACGATATGGCCACGACATATATATGTACAAACAAAATATCATTGAAGCTACTACAGAATAAAGAGTAGGCAAATATACAATATGTAACAAAATATGAATAAAAGAACCAAACGTCACGTCTTTTCTTGCAGTTATCCAACCGTTATAAGGTAAATTACAATATGAATTTTTAAGATATAAAAGTATACCTTTAACAGAGTTATTGTTGAAGATAAATTATAACGTTTGTTTTTAGTAAAGGTCTTGTCAGCCTAAGGGTAGGTCTGAAGATAGAATATTAAGCCTCTTTTTAATATTTTTGAATTCAGATGCTTAGGTCGATTCCAAAGTTATAATAGCTTCGTGAAATTGCTAAATTGTTGAGTAAAATTAATAGGCTTTATTCTTTTAACAGTCTGCTACAAACCTTTTTCGTGTAATTCAAATTCAGGTTTTTAGAATCTAAACACTCGCCCAGGGTTTGTAATGATTGAAATCGAAATAAATCTTTAGCTCGGATCGGTGGTAATTGTTAAAAATCAAATCAAATTCAAATCAAATCATTTATTCATCATCATAAATACAATTAAATACATAATCATTATCTTAATTAATTAATCCTATAAAAAATTATACAAGGATATTATAATAGAACCTGTTGATTAAGATATGAACTGCAGGCCTACACTAAGACAGCTTGTATCGTAGGCCTGCAACCCTTCCTAATTGCAAATAAGGTAAGTACTCATTATATTATAATTGGTATTAAAAAATATGTAATGACGATTCGAAAGTGGTTCTAAAAGAAGTCTAATTGAATAAATAAATGTTTGAGTTTGAGTTTAGAATACAATATACAATCTTATATATAAAAATGAATCGCAAAATGTGTTGGTAAGCGCATAACTCGAGAACGGCTGAACCGATTTCGATAATTCTTTTTTTATTATATTCTTGAAGTACGAGGATGGTTTTTATGTAGAGAAAACGTAAATATATACCACGGGCGAAGCCGGGGCGGACCGCTAGTTATATAAAAATTATAATATGTATAAAGAAATTTTAAATATTATACACCTATACTACATCTATTGTAATATTATAAAACTGAAGAGTTTGTTTGAACGTTTGTTTTATGTTTATCACACAATCTTGTTAATCTTCGGCTCTTTAATCAAGTAGATATTACAAGAAAATTAAACTTTCAAAGTAGCTTTCTCACATAACTCTAACACAACTATAACGAACTATAACATAACTATAACATAACTATAACGCAACTATAACGCAACTAGTTTTACACGAACATCATTTGTCCTATTTCAAATCAATTTGAAACACGGAGGGTGTCACGCATGGAGAAGCCATCGTGTCACGTCACTCTGTGTCATTTGTCACGCGCGGGATAAAAAGTTTTTGGTCTGCTTACATCGTTACATTGCTTTTTATGTTTATTTGTATTACGTTGTCTGTGTACATTTGGTTAATATATGATATAACTGCTACATAACTGATAATATCTCTAATATAGAGCAGGAGTTAAATTTCATGAGAGTCGGTCGAGCCATTTCTTAGGAAATCTTAACATTGTGATACAACAATTTTGAAGAGATTCTGGCTTCTCCGAGATTTTCTTTACTATTTATTTGTACAGTATTAATCAGTAGAGTATAAATTGGCTTTGACTCCTGGCTTTTTCTTGCTCATACTGCATGTACAACTCGACCAAGCTAAGTTTGCACCTCGCGTCGATTACATCACACTGACACTTACGCTGACTTAAAAAAAAGTAAACAAATGTTTGTTAGATTTTACTTTAATATAATAATAATATTATAATATAATAATAATAATAAATAATAATTTATTGTTTTATTTGCAGTTTGCACCTGCAAGCTAAGCCTCCACCTGCCATGCGGGGCGCCGCATTCCAACGAGGTGCAAGCTTAGCTTGGTCGAGTTATAATATTATGTATTCATACAAATATTTAGCTATTTCGCACTGATTTGGATTTTGGTTTTGCGAATTGCGATAAAAGGTGAAGCTATATATTTTTTAAGGTAATGTGTCAATTGTGTAGCGTGAAAAGGGGTTTATTTTTCCAACAAATTGTCATTATTAGAACATTTTTACAAGTAACAAAAGCACTCATTACAATTATTTACTCAAATACGTTATCTTTCGAGTGCCACATCCATTCGAATAATGGACAATGTTATTAATGAGTTCATGTGAATATTTTATAAACACCTTGAAATTATCGACCGACAATAGAAATTCGAGATAATTGACGAAATGCTATGGATTATGGATTTGTATTTTTTGTCAGCAAATAAATATTTTATGAGCAAGGTCAGCGTGACATGTCATTAAGCAATGGAATTATTGATGTGTGATGGTATCTAATAAAATAAGGTAATTTTATGTATGGACGTTGGTAAATGTGAACACAAGAATTGCTGAACGATTGTGGATGAAATTTTGATTGCTGAAAATTGTTCTGTAATTTTTTTATATATATATTTTGTTTGATATTTCATAGTTGTGTCCCCATGATGATTGGGGTTCAAGGGTAGCATAAATTTTGGTTGTATAAATTGCAGTAAAATGGGAATAAACTTTACTTATGAAGTACCAAATTCCTGAAAACAAGTAGTACCTAAGTAAGTTTGTTCAAGGACAACCTCCAACGCTATTAATTTTGCCGAAGCTGAAGCCGAAGCCGAAGCTATAAAGTTTGCATTTGAAAAAAATTAAAAATATATAAACAGTATAAAACATTTATTTCAAACAAAAAGAAAAGGAACTGTTACTCCAATATTATAATAAAACGGGTATCATTTAAGCTATCACCAATTTAATTAGTTTTGTGTTTCTTAAATAATAGGGTTTGTCCTCAAAATAGTAGATCTGTCACCAAAATGTAGTCACCAAACAATACAAAATCAGTTCCACATTAAATCACCTAAAATCCTGAGATATAAGGTCTAGTACCAAATAAATGTTTTTGTATGTATTATAATAAGTGTGTCCTAATAAGTATTTAAGCAAACTAATTTAAAGAGATCACCAATAAATCATATTATGTTACTAAAAGTTAAAATAATCAATATTTATTCTTACAAATAATAACCACTGAATAATCAGCTCTGGTTTAATAGCTGGCTAATGGTTAGCATAATTGTAGATAAAACACATAATTAAAGTTGAAATAATCAATATTTATTGTTAAAAAACAATAATCACTGAATAATCAGCGCTCGTTTGGATTTCGAAGGGCGCCCCCTTTTTCTTTTCTGGCCCATAAGCACATTTTTTGCTTCTGGTGGGGGGTTGGTCAGCTCTAAGCGTATGGCTAATCCGATAATATGTTTGCACATGTCAATTTTTAAAGAGCGCCAATTTGTCTCCGCCCCTTTGATCATTTTTTCATTTAAATTATAAATTGATGTATTAAATTGGTAACGAATACTATTAATTTAATATCTGAACGAAATAAAATGTTACTACTGTATTGGTGACAGGATATCAAATAAAAAGGAGTCGCAGTCAGGGATCGATAATCGATTTATTTGGTGATAGATCTACCATTCTGAGCACAGAGCTATTATTTAAGTAATAAAACTGTTATTATAAGAACGAGGTTTATATTCATGTAATACAATATTATTTTATTGGTTATCGATCTCTTATTTAACACACATATTAACATTAATTTGATTATTCACACCTGGGAACAATTTTTGTTTATCTGAGAACGAAAATATTTCGTGGTGATAGATCTATTTATTAGGTGATACAACTTGATGACAAATATAAATTTTGGTGATAGAAAATATAGTTCCCTAATAAAACTTATAAAAAATAATAAAATGCAATCCTATTCAACATATAAAATATATAGGTTATATCTTAAGTCCTGTATTTCATAAAACAATTTTCTTTAACTGCCACAATGGTCACAGCGTATTATGCATGTAAAATAAACATAAGTTTGTATTTAGTCTGCATTTAACGGAAAATATGAGCACTTAATAATACAAAAGGAAATTGAAATAATTGCCTCGTACAGTCTTAGCGGAGCATTCATTCTTAAAATAGCTTTCTAATAATGAAAAATAGATAATAACGGTGTAGCTGCACTCAATGCTTCAATGTTGAAAGGTTTCAACTATTTTCTATTGTAGATATGTATAGATTATATTTTAAACTTTCTTGGTTTTACACACATTGGACATTTCATATTTTGTGAGTTATATAAAAAACAGTAATCTTCGTTCATTATCGTGTTATTACAATTAAAAGATTTTATTTATTATTTATTTATTTAATTAAGGTCAACCAACAGTTATTTACATCAACACATACATACAGAAACAAGAACACAAAATAACTTATATAAATGCAACAGCTACTTAAAGGCTAACACCACATGCAAGATCTTATTTTTTTTTCAAAAGAAAATAAAAACAAAACGGTAATGAAACAAAACCATTTAAGTGTAAAGTATGATGTACTTATAATAATAAAAAATATGATTCTGGTGTAAAGAAAATCGATCAGTGAAACCTTGTTAAATTTTACCAAAAAATTCTATTAATAGGTGTGTATATTTCTTTAAAATATAATATCTGCCATCAATTCCCAGTATTGAACCCAGAACATTTCAATTGTAAAACGAAGGCATTTTGGACCACCTCCTTGTTACAGTGGTTACGAGACTAACAAAAAATGTCTGTTAGGTCATAGAAGAGTGATCATAATAATAATATGCTTGTTAGTTTCTTGTTGCTTGTTGTTGTAGTAAAGAAAATCCATCACTGAAACAGATGTATCATGCATCTAACCTACTACTTTATATAAACTTTTTACGTGGGCGCATATGAATGCTAAAATATTTCTGTACTGTGAGAGTGAAGTCCTATTTTCAGGTAGTATAAATATTATTTCTTAATACCAATACTAGTTTTATTAGTAAATAGAGAACAATATCAAATTCTAGCAATAATTATAGTCAATACTAGTTTAAAGGAAATCAGTGCTAGCCAAGCTATTTTTGAATATTGCCTCATGAATTATTTATTCTAATGTTAGGCTCTTTGGATACAAATAGATCGGGTAAAGTTTATACATTATTTAGATTAAGGTGTTATAAGTAGAAATAGCAGCTATTAATATGAGATACTTACCCTATTTTATTACAGAAATTTTCAAACTAATTTATGGATATAAAATGTGTTTAAAATAACATTTATTCACGTATTTTTCATTAGATTTTGTATTTCTACTATGTAATAATACTCAAACTCAAATATTTATTTATTCAATTAAAAAATTTCTTCTTATAGAAGCACTTTTGAATCGTCATAACATATTTTTAACATTTACCACCGATTCGGAGAGAAAAATAAAATATTATTTTATAACTTGTCTATTATATAACTACCTATCTACAACAGCACTCTTTAAAAAAAAGTTAAACAGCACCCCACGGAATCCTAACAAAAAAATGTCCTCATTAACCATACTACAATTTCTCTACAAGCCCAATACATCATTAGCAATTATCCGTTAATTAACAACACAATTGATACCGGAACAATGCAAACTAACGAGAAATAGATAATGACACTGGATAATGAATGAACGAACGAACGAACAAGAGTGTCATCGTGTTGGAGAGATCCATTTTTCAAACGTCATTCCATCGGTCTCACTCCTAGAGCATATTTCACAGGACCAACTGAATGCCTGTAAATAGTGACGCCATTGTTCTAATGAAAAATGCATTGTATTTTTTTGTAATTAAATATCGTACAATGGCAAATGAAGTTTTGTTGAATGAGTTGATGAAAATATATTGTTGCTTGCTTGGTACAGCTTCGCTCAAAAATTTTAATTCAAGGATGAGTTCTTTCGAAGATTACTCTCTCATAACATATAAAGTTTAGGAACTTTACCTGTTTACAATATTAGTATGTATGATAAATTTATTCGACAACGATATAGCCATGTCGTTGTATTTATCTTGATAACTTAATGTGAATATGTTTGCTTTTAAATAGATTTATAGCTAGATTTATAATTAATACTACCTTTCAACTAATCAACGAGTCAGGAATGATTTTTTTCACATTTTCGTTTAAGTGCTTATATTAGTCTCTAGTTGCAGTCACTTTTAAAAAAGAACCATGTTTATGCATATCTGTAACTTTATCACTTTTAAATCGTTCAACAGATATTTGCACATAATACAGATGGGATGGGATAAAAATGAATTTTCATTTTTTTGTCATTTTTTATAATAAATCAACTAAAACATCCCGCCTCGTGATCAATTTTTTCTAATATTTAAAACTTTAATCTTAAATACCTAATTTAACTATATATTTTGGATATTCCTTCATCACGAGAAAAATTTAATCTTTACTATATTATTTTGAATATTCCTTCATGCTGAGAAAATCTTCACTATTTTTCTTTTAACCTCAAATACGGGTGACGCTGCGTAACCCGTGTTCACGAACAAGTTAGGATAGACAGTATTACCAGCTATTCAAAGCTTGCGAACTCGAACATTGTTTCAAGACTACGGAACCGCGTTTACGAACTTAAATTATATAGTTACCTCAGGCATTTCACCTTCATGTTAAGTTTTAAATTGGTTTCGTCGACCGCTGTCTTCGCTAATGAAACCGCGCTAGCGTGTTATATTTTGTGGATATGAATATGTAATTTTATTGGTGGATTAAATTTTTTAATTATTGGTGGGAATAGCAGTTGGACTGGATTTGTAAAATTTAATGATACGTCGTCTGGATCAATTACAAATATTTTTCGTATATCGAACTTAATTTGTTTTTGCATATTCGATTGAAGCTTTACAGAAAAGCTACATGAAATATCGATTAATGAATAAACGCAAAATAAATTCAGTGTAACTTTGAGTTCTGTTCATATATTAGAAGTAAGTATATAATAGTGAAAAAGTATGTTTAAATGCAGGCTCTACATTAATTTTTCTATCATTTCCCTGTTTAACATTTCATATAAAAACACGTATCTACGTGATGTCCACACCGCATAGCTTACTATAATGTAACAGGAATATAATATTCACGCTCAAAATAAGCTGTCGTTCATTGAATTCTGATGAAACAAATATTTGATTTGCGTTTTAGTTATTATAATTCTATTATTTTCGGTTCGTGCAAACGAATTTAATTATGCACTCAGTCAAATCAATCGGAAAATGTAAATTCTAAATTAAATTTTACACGTAATTTTGTTTTAATAATGTGAATGTATGTGTCACATTTATCTATGTATTTTCCGTAATATCTTTTCGTATGATCTATTAATTTATTTTCACCTGCATTCCACTGCACCTGTCGCGATAAAACAAAAAAAATATATATAAGTAAGTTGAAAAACATGTAAACACTTCGAACTGCTTAGGAAAATAACATAATTTAGGGATATCAATAATTTTGATGTTGGTAGAGTGACTAAATTATTGTGTCTTACAATTTTAAATGCATATTATTTGACTAAGTTATAGACAACACGTAGGTAACTAAAAAAATTGATTCCCCTCATATCACCCGAGGTAGCCAAACTGATATTAACTATAATATAATCAATACTCATAAAATATGTAAGCGACAAAACTTTTAACAGACATAATAACATAACATCGAAGTGTGACGTCATTGGACGGTGTTATTAACCTTAAAATGATTTCATGATGGTAACAAACACGTTAAATGTTCATATAAAGCTCAAGCATATTGTAAACTTAATACAGAAAAAAAGTGTATATTTTATTTGTCTATGATAGAGGTTAAGCCTACAATAGACTAGACATGTCCACAATACGCCCTGAAAAACTGATCTGACTGATTAAATTGACCAGTGCAGATTCATTATTAATTAACAATACAGACTTAACAATGCCTCTCCGCCTATAAAACTTCTTCCATGGACAAATCTAATTCCCCCCAAAACAAACATTTACATTAAGAAGTTTTAATACTAGGTACGCCGTACGTATCATTATAACCTACATTTACAATACATTCTAAATATGTTACAGTACTACAATTAATCTACAAAGTATACTTAGGTATATGGTTAGCCATAAACAAATCTAATACTATACCTAGCACATAATATATAACCTAACCACAGACATATATCTAATACCTAACACGTATAAATATAATCTATGACCGGCTGAAGTTTCATCGAGGACAGTGGACACCGCTGGCTGATTGCTTTTTAATAGCTTCGTGCCAGATATCGTTGAACACCAATCAGCGCTCTTTTATCTTTTCTCACACTTTGATGACTTGTCTGGCTTGTGTTGATTTTATTAGTGTGTCGTGTGAGTTTGTCATGGTATTTGTACAGAGTTTGTATACTGGTTGTATCTGTTTACTGTGGTGATGTTTAGGATTATTCAGTCGCGTTCTTTGGGCGGAGAAGTTGGGCATTCAACGCAATACAGTATTAATATAACAATGGTAAATTCATAAACATAATATAAGATGAAGCCTAATATGTATGGGCTCATCATTTTTATTATAGGAAATATGTATCACCCGAATACAATTTTTCAGCTTCTTCTCTTTATATTATGTGAATAGTTAATTTGGGTTAAACGTCGTAAAAACATAAAATATTTTGTCATATTGAATGTCGTATGATTTGCATATAACTACGATAATGCTATTCCGAAAACAGAAGCGATTTCCCACAAAATAATGATCCAATTTAATATTTCCGCGGAAGTCGCGTGATCCTCGTTCCTAAACTGTCAGTATTGCTATTAATATTGTAAAAAAATAACGTGTCGCTGTCGTGTCGTGCCGTCTGCGCTTAGTTGCATGTCGGATTGTCGTGTGGTATAAATAATACATGGTATTCGAATGACATGTGCCAATCATGTTATCTTTACACGTATAAATTGCTTTTAATCGTTTGCTCGAATGGCCTTTTCGTGTTTGTTAATAGATTTGAATAAAAAATTCGTGTTTTTTGAAAGATTTTTATTTTAATAGGGCAATTAGATGGGCAGGTCGATCCTGTTTTTGGTTTACCGATCGATATAATGTGACAAAAGAAAAGACGAGAATGTTATACACTTGAATGAATTTATATCGCTGTAAAATGTTGTTTGTTTATTTTTTTAATAACTAAGGTTTTCTAAATTGAAAGCTTTTTTTTCAGTAGGTAAATATTTCTTTCAAGTATGTTTAAAAATTTAGCCCTAGTTTTTATCACAATAATAATTATACCCTGAAACTTGACTTCATTTTTCACCTGATTGATTGTAAACGCGCAAAATAAAATATATCCATTACTATTATCACCAATTTACTTCCTAAATAATTATATTTACATTTCAAATAATTAAACCACCTTTATAATAAGTTTCAAGTAAAATATATAAAGCTTGAAACACCTTACACGTACGAGCCGGTAAAAAGTACACTTCTAAAGGAAGGCAAAATGAAACGCGTTCTCGGAGTTTTATAAAGAATTTTTCACGCACGGCGCGGTAAATTGCCGGGAAAAAGGTCTTAGTATGTAGTTTACTTACCCAGAATAACGTTAGAAGTCTACGTAGGGCGCACGTTCATTTAGCATGTTTGAACGCTAGTGTTTTATGTGTGAGTTCGCTTGAATTAATATAACATTCAAAGGTGTCCGATTATAATTTTCTAATTAAAAATATAATTTAATTTAGACCATTAATATATTTTACATTATTAGATTATTTTCTGCCTCTTGTATATTAATTTTGTGTTTAAATAAGCAATTGGACATAGTGAAGCTTAAAAAACGATGTATGTTCCCCTATTTCTAAGTTCGTGTCATGACGATTTCACCTGCAAAAATAAATAAGTTTTTTCTTGTTACAGATTAAACTACGCACTCGCGGGTCTCCGGCCGTGGTGGTGGCACACATGCAACGTCGTTCTACACGCGGCGTGTTGCGCGCTCGTCGCCCGCGCGTGCGTCACCATCGCCCGGTTGCAACGCCCGTTTGCGGCGCTCGCTGCTCTGCTATTTGCTGTCCATCCTGTACATACTGAAGCGGTAATGAGTAATGATTGTAGCACACTTATATTATGTCGTTCTACACGCGGAGTGTTGAGCGCTCGTCGCCCGCACATGCGTCACGATCGCGCGGTTGCAACGCCCGTTTGCAGAGCTCGCTGCATTTGCTGTACATACTGAAGCGGTAATTAAAAAATAATGTCTAATTAATAAATTGAATTATAATGTGCTAAGACATTATCTTATAATTCGTGCAACATTTTTTTTAAAGACACAACATGCCTTGCCGAAAAAAAAGGGCCGTCCTTTTTTATTATTTAAGGCTTCGTTGCATTAATTGTATAACTATAAAACTATTAAGTATAGTATAAAACTATTAAGTGTGTATCGACTGTAATTAATCGAATTTCTCACATAAATTTATTTTCAGGTCCCGTTATATTATAAGTTAGGAATTTTATAATAAATGTTCATGTCAGTACAATATAATATATTGTCTGTGGCAGCTGTCATGCGAATGCTTATTTTTTTTAAATAACCGCGTGGGTTTAATTTGCGTATGTCAAAAAATATTGTAACCTTATTGTAACGTTCGCCTTGGCGGCAAATAATATGAATGTTATATTTTATTAAAATCTCGTTACTCTTTTATTAAAATCTAAAAATTGTCTCTCCTTAATAATATATTGTTTTTATTTACAGCAGATTTTAATATTAATTCACTATGAATGTTATTGTGTAATTTAGAACGATGAGTACCTATGTAATTTTTGGTTTGTTTTTCTTGTTCTGAAGTTTATCAATTTTTTTTCTACAGGTAGCAGGAGTAGTAGGGCGAGCAGATGTGTTGGCGTGTATATTTTTTCTGTCTTCATTATTGGTGTATCATAGGTAAGTTTATACATATGTGACTTTTTAGTTAGCGATAATTGATTTATGTAATTGAATCGTACTTTTATTATATTCTAAAAAGATCTCTTTAATTCTTTAAAAACTATATCTTGAACTAACTTCTTGTAATTTCTTATGTTTGTACTTTTACGCGAGTGTTGTACTTTATTTTTTACGAATTTTAAGTAATTTTAAGTAAGTCTTATCCGTGACCAAGCTTACTATAACAATGCACTTTTTCGAAACGTCTGGTAAATAATGAATAAACCGCGTTTAAAATACGTTCAAAAGACTTACTTAATTACTCGTTCCTTTGGTATGTGTAAACTATTTTACGAAACAATGTAACCATGTATCATTTCTAACGGAACTATGAAAGTGTTTTTCATTTAATATTTAATGCTCTGATCGGACTTTTAGCTCCACTTTCCGATAATAACCATAAATAATAGCCTGAACTCCATTTACAATTTGCCTATATTCCAACGTGATTGAATGAAATAATGGCGGTCTAATTTTAAAATCGTAGGCAAAAATAATGGCTCCAAATTGTTCGAATGCGGAAAAATTGTAAGGCGCCGTTTTATTTATATTTTTGTAGATTTTTTTTGCGATTTAAATGTATGGTAAATTGTTTTATGATCAAGTACAACACTTAATTATGGATTTATGGAACAAACAATTTTAAACTATGCTGTTAGGAATTTTCCTATAATTAGAGTTAATAGTTATCAAAAAAATAAACACTACAAAAATGAACCAAAAAATTGGTTGATATAATTTGATATAAGTAAAATTTTCAATTATCGATTTTCATATTATATTGATGAAAGGAAGTGTTCACCGAAATATATCCATCGAGCATTTAATTTGCAGTATATTGGCACGTTTAATAGAGCAAACCAATAATAAATATGAATATTAAAATTTAAATTCAAATCGTAATACTTACGAGTTACGACATTAATTCATTGGTATTCGCATGCATTAAAACTTGGTGACAATTTTTAAATATTTTGATCTTAGTAAATTATTTATTTATATTTAAATGAAGACTGGGATGTATTTTTCTAAAGTCTTTAAGTTAAGGGGCGGAATATATTTTTAGTAAAAACAAGAAACCATTAAATAAAAAACAACAGTATTCTTAAGTTATATTTATGTTAGGTACAAAATATTAAGATGATAATAGATAATAATAGATTAATAAATTTAACTCGTAAATGCCTGTTACATACTTTCTATATTATGTTATTTTGTTTATGAAGGCATTAATTATGTCCATTTTTTCTAGACCTACAAGTAATAAGAAGAGTGTATGGCTGAGTGTGGTTCTCGGAGGTCTCAGTATGCTGGCCAAGGAGACTGGCATTACTATCCTGGTTCTGAACCTAGCTATTGACTTCTACCGGTGTTGGCCTTTTGTTAAAAGGTTTGTAATTTCATCAATCGTTTGTTTAAATATGTTATGTTTTATGTTAATACTTTTTGACTGTGTTTAATATCAATGATGTTGGTTTGCTTATATTATACATAAAAACTACATGAATATTTTTAAGATACACAGAACTATGAATGCATCATAATTATCACCTCTCATCATTAGAAGGAAGTTTTTTGATATAGCACCGCTTTTAATGCTTCACTTTATTGTCGTTATATCTATTATTTAATAAATAGAATATAACTGCGAGTTATAATAATAAAAATAGTATTGTGTCGCAATTATACACATTTAAATTCCATTTTCAACAAATTACATACCTACGTCAGGAAAAACCTGGGGCCATAGCTACTACCCTGAGGCACACCGTAGAAGAATTACCCCCGAATATGTTTAAAGAAAGTCTTAACATGCTTAAGGTAGAGCTGTGAGATGAAAGGAAACCTATTTTAATATTTTAATGGAATATTATATAAATTACCTACACTCGTCGTTTCAAGAAAATTTACATTTCACATGAAAGGCTGGCTTATTAATTATTTAATAGAAATTCCGCCGCCTTTTGCTCAATTCCTTTAAGTTAATAAGATACAAGACGCTTCCCATGTCATGTATATAATTATTGATATTTTATTAAGAAATAATTACTTCTTTGAAGGTATTCATTGAGATTTTCGCATAGCATTTATTTTAATACAATATTATCAGTTCCATGACACTTACACAGAAAACAGGATTTTGATGTCTGCTTATTGAGATAACATTCGCAGAATTCGCGGAAATTTCGCGGGGGATTCGCAGAATTTCCCGCGAAAACAAGGTAATATTTATTCTATGTTAAAAAAATAGAAGCAAGAACATTTATGTGCCTTCATGAAAAACATATTGTTTATATGAATTGTACTGTAAATGATTGTTAAGATAATATTATTATATTCAAATTCTATTAGAAATTACAAATTGAAACTATTACTAGGTGTTTTTTCTTTAAAAAATAGATTTTTTTTAAATACAAGTACCTATTCGTTCGCTGGCGATATTATAAACAAGGTATTAAGACGTATTTTCTTGTGTTTGATTTTACTCGAGTATTATGTCACATGTGAACATTTTAATATGTTCGTGTAATACTTTATTGGACGGATAAATTTTAATCAAGGATTTAAAAATCTAAAACTGTTTAAGCAATTAGATTATGGTTTTTAACATTCGATATACTTACTTTATATGCATACCTACGTATATACATTAATACATAATATACTGACCACTGTGACATTATCACCAAAGAAACAATTAGTCAGTTATATTCAAACTTAAATTAAAGTAATAATTACCTATATTAACAAGTATATTTTAATTAACATAGCAATAAATACCAGTGTTTTTACACCTCACGATATATAAATTAAACTCATACGATTCGGCACGTAATTATTTATCGAATTCTGGTGATTTACAGTTTTATGTGTATTTTGTGAGTAAATTTTGTACTGAAATAAAGGTCATTATTGGTTGTTATTTACTATGAGATAATATTATGTGTTGTGAGATAATATTGTGTAGGTATATTATGTGGATGTTAATATGTAGATAATATTAACTAGTTGACGCCCGCGACGTTATCCGCTTTTATTTCTTTGGCTATTTCTCACATAAAACTAGACATGTAAAATTTTGTCATTTACGCGACTGTCTGACTAGATAGACAGGCATAAATTATTTTTACCATTTGGAATATTTAAATGTGAGAAGGTCTAGCGGAATCGCAGTCGCAGGTTCAAATCCTGCCTTACATTAAAAGTTTCTAAAACATTCTAAATTTTTTTCATAATTATGTAATAATTCACGTTGTGATTTAGTACCTACGTATTTAATAAATAATAATGCAAATTTATAGTTATGTTTAAAATAGAAATTTGATTTATTTTCTCATTTGGATTGTAGTTTATTCTTAGTGTTTTGCTCCTGGAATTGAAATAATGAATAGCTCAAGTTGCCTATGAAGGACGCCAACGTTGTTAGAAAATGCATTAAAATAGTTCTTATATTTTATTATTATACATCTCAAGAACTACTTCCCGTCTAAAAATAATAATTTAAGAATTTAAGATCGCGTCATGGGAATACCGTCACGTCATGGATTAGGGCGACGATTTTGGTATTTTTGAATCTCACCAAAGAAGTTTCACTTCTGACACGTGTGCGGCACACACGCTTTTTATGTTTGCACAAATATATTTACATGTCATACTAATCTTTACACAGGTCAATATGTACATTGAAGATCGAGAAGAAATGTGCAGGGCTGTCAATCAGGACAATCAAGATAGTGGTGTCTCTAGCCCTTTTGATAAGCGTTAGGTTGGCGCTTTTGCAAGGGACCTGGCCGGTTTTTTCTCCACAGGACAACCCTGCTGCGTTTCATCCAAGCTTTTTTGTGAGGTAAGATTGTTGTATTGTTTTTGGCACTTAATATTTTAATAGATAAGTCGTATACGTTTACTTCGTTGCCTACCTATAAAGATTACTGAGAATTGATTTTAGAAATGTTTGCGAAATATCACTCTGCTGAGTAAAGAATACTGAAAATTATCAATTAGAAAATATAGCATTGCTTTTCATTCAGAACTTTTCAGTAGTATTGGCGGGATAGAGTAACGTGAATCGTCACAGCTTGCATTTCGTATTAAACATAATTAAACTAGCAGTTCTAAATTGAAATTTTAACTATAGCCCCCAAAAACAAATGAATAATTAATATCATCATCATCATCATCATCATTCCAGCCTTTCAAGACGTCCACTGCAGGACATAGGCCTCCCCCAAAGATTTCCAAAACGACCGATCACCAGCGGCCTGAATCCAGCGGCTCCCCGCCACTTTGATCAGGTCGTCTGTCCACCTCGTTGAAGGCCGTCCCACACTGCGACGTCCTGTACTAATTAACTTAATAATTAATATACTTTAATGATAATCTTCCTTAACTGTTCTATATATGAAGTTTATACCCTTCCGTCGCTGTAAAAATCACAATTACATCCCTTAATGACTAAATAATACATTTTCCATTGAAAACTTGCTTTACTTGGCACTAATTTAACCCCCATTGTATCGTTGCCAACTCCTAACTCGGTCCAAATTTGTTTTCTATTGTAAGATCCTGGATAAAGTTTGCGTTACCGTCAATGAGTTTGAATGAAATTTCAAATTTATTTGAGCGATTCCATTATTTTGGGAAATACGTCTTTAATCCTATACAATTTAGATGTTGTGGAATAGCGTGGAAGTCGAGGCACATTGACTTCCATGGCAGTATTAATTTATTTTCCCTGGATTATGAATTAATTACTTTTATTGATGAAAAAAATAAATAAAATATACTATTTATTATCTATCTATGTATTGATAATCTAAATATATCTTTCGTTGTATTGTTTAACCAGAGATTTAGAACATAATGCAGCGAATGTGGTCACAGACACACTGTAGGGACACACGTAATATGCAATATGCTCTACACACACACTAAACAATTATGTATGTTGGTAGTTATGAGAACATTGTTTCGTACTTATTCGACGCATTATAGCGGGTTCTTATTATGCATATAAAAACTCAAATTTGCAATTCCATCATATGTTCCATTGGGGAAACAATACTGAGTAACTTACGTCATATTCTATATAGAGGTTATTAAGTTCAAAGGCTTGCCCTCAGGTGCTTTTAGCATTGTAACTTTAGCATGCATTTCTACTACTATGAGCGTTACACTATAATATCATGTTACCTTTAATTGAAATTTGTTAATGTTAAAATGTATTTCACTAAAATAATAATTGAAGAATTTCTTATTATTCAGCCTTCGGCAACCGAATCCCTAAAAAAGGAAAAATCATTAAAATAACCAGATAAACATTATATTTTTCATGTGTTATTACAGACTAGACCTTGGAATTGTAAAAAACATTGAACAATGAATACATTTTCAATTTATATAACCTTATTGTCATAGTCTTTTATAAATAATAATAACCTTATAACCCAGAGCCTAATAAGACCCATTCCCAGACTCATGACGTTCTGCTACCTGGCTGCTTTCAACTGGTGGCTGCTCCTCTGCCCCTGGACGCTCAGCCACGACTGGCAGATGGGATCCGTGCCACTTATCACGAGTGGCTGGGATCCCAGGAACCTCCTCACGTGTGCGGCGTTTGGGATCCTGCTGTTATTGGGATATAGGTGCTTGACGGATTTGGAGGTACGTATTTAGTTTTAGATTATGGGTATTTTGATAGCAATGGAAATTAATTATAAATCATTAAAGTATCTAAATATGACTTAACAAACTTAACTAACATCAAAATGTGAGGGACAAAAGTTAAGTTACAAAGTTGCCATTTGGAACCATATTATTATGATTAATATTTATTTTTGTTATTATGAAGAATATTGACATTAGATTATTGTGTAATTATTGTGTTATACCTACTACGACTTCCATGACTGTAAACAATTTTTTATAAGTCTTACTTTTCTAATAATATTATACGATATTGAACGTAAGAGAATATCTAAAAGAAATTGCTTTTTACTACAAATTGAATAGTTCTTAGCTTTCTAATAATTTGTCCGGCTCGTAAGCTTCAAAATAATTTCTTCTACCTATATCTATCTAATAGAGATAAAAACTTTTTATTTTCTTTTAATTTCAAGTATTTCATGGAATAAATGTCTACTAATTTTATAAAGTTGAAGATTCTGTTTGTTAGTTTGCTTGAACACGCTATTCTTAGTAACAAAAAATATGGTCCGATTTGAAAAATTATTTTAGTGTTAGATAGCCCATTTATTGAGGATGGCTATAGGCTACATATCATCACGCTGAGACGAAGCATAGAAATGCGGGTAAAACCGCGTGGCACAGATAGCAATAAATTTAAATAGCATATGAAGGAATTTATACGAAACACAAATATTTTTTTGGCAAAAAGTACTTGCCTGAAAGGGTACCCTTCATATTTGCTCGAATTAATAATGTTGATTGATGTTTAATCTTTTTTACGAGTATTCGGGGTTTTTATTTTAAGTCTTATGTGTATGACAACTCATTTATAACGCTAATGAGTTTTATTTTTAGGCTACGCTAATTCAAACCTCTTAATGTCCATTTACTTTGATATTTTTCATGTGTCTATGTGTTAAATGTAACATATTATATAACAGATATGAATGCATAATTTTTATCTATTCTTTTTATTCTAAATATATCATAAATTCATTGCAGTTATAAATTGTGAAAGTATATGACTTAGCAAGCTTATGGTACGATTCATCCTAAATCCAAATACATTCTTTCAAGAATATACTACATACTACTAGCTTACCGCCCGCGGCTTCGCCCGCTTTCTCTAAAACGATTTGAGATTTAAACTATCCTATCTCTCAAGTTGGATCGAACTGCACATGGTGTGCGAATTTTATTAAAATCGGTTAAGTGGTTTAGGAGTCTATTGATGACAAACATTGTGACACGAGATTTATATATATTAATAAGAATAAGATAAGATAAGATAAGATAAGAATATATATTACTGAAACTATTTGATATGACATAATTATCCAATCTGACATATTCTATGTATTTGATAATAACACGTTTAAACAATATGTCTCGTGTGTCTCGTTATGATAAACTATGCTTAAGGTGAAAGGAGGGTTAATGCAATAAAATTCCATTATACGGGAGAATAAATTAATGGATAATGTGTCAAATTTTAAAGTAATATTGCTTCTTTAACTGAAAGTATTCGATACCGTTTTTGAATCGCAATATTTTATTATTGAGTCTATGAAAATACGGCTGTTTGTAGATTTATGTATGTATGTGTCTATGACTCTCTGAAAAGAAAGATCGATTTTAGTTCTGGAAATAGTTTTTATATATTAAGATGACATCCCTATAAATATTATAGAGAGAGAGCTATACTTTTTTGTATATGTTGAGTCTTAGTTAAATTTTTAATGTCTATGAATACTAATACGAAAGATAACCAATATTCTTGGCCCCAGGTACAAAGGCACACGCCAGCTGTGGTGGGTCTTCTGTTGCTGGTCATACCGTTCGTACCAGCTAGCAACTTATTGGTTACTGTCGGTTTCGTGATCGCGGAACGAGTGCTGTATATACCTAGGTAAAGTTCTTATATTGTGTTCTTATTTATGAATATACACATTAAACTGTTGAATAGATTTTGAGTTAGGGTGCTTTCTCACCCGAGATGTGCTTGTGTTGCTGTTGATGCTTTTGATATCCAACCTTAATCATCGATGCACATAGCTTAGCACTGTTGGAAAATTATTCAGACAAGATACATTTTGTATATAGAAGGATACGTGCTATTGATGTGTGTTGTCAAGAGTGGTGTAGCTATGTGCGGTTCCTACTATCGATACATCACATAGCTGGCGTGGCGCATCTTCATACCACATTTTACTCGTACTGCTACATAGCATAATATGAGTGGAAGCGATCACATAGTTTTACATCATAGCCAATAATATACACACATCAACAAAGTCTAGGGATATTATGTATTCCCTAGACTTTGTTGATGTGTGTATTTCGCATCATAGCTACATAGCACATATTTGATGGAAAAGCACACTTATTGAGGTGTTAAAAGGCACTTGAAATGGTTCATGTACACGTCGCTGAATCCTCTTTTGCTTGAACGTAGCTGGAAACGCTACTGCATCCGTATGTTTCAATTTTAATTCTGATATTACCTATAAGATTCAGCATCTTGTAATATCAGAATTAAAATCGACCGTTGCTTATAAGAAATGTTGTCTACAGCGTGGGTAGCGTAATAATAACGGCGTACGGCGTCCAACTGATGTGGACGAAGCCGGGCTGGCGCGCGCTGCTCGTGGTGGGGCTGGCGGCGCTCGCGGCGAGCGGCGTCGCGCGCACGCAGCGCCGCAACGCGGACTGGCGCGACCGGGCCACTCTGCTGCGGTAAAACATTGTGATAATCGTGTAATCAAATATAGGAAAAGATTAAGAGGAGGCTCCCTTTATCATTTTTGGCACTGAGAGAACGTAAAGTTGAATATCGCGTGCGCACTTTGATTGCGTTCGAGCTCGAAAGTCCAAGTAAATCTTTAAAAAAATGTAATAATCCTTAAAAAAGGTATAATTTTTGAATAAAAAAAAAATGAATCGAGCGAAAATGTTACAATTACGTAACTGTCTTGTACATCGAAAGAAAAAGACCCAATAAATCATATACTAAAGTTCCATTTTGATTGTATGTGTGCCTGTTTCAGAATATTAATGCAAATTCACATAAAATTTAGGGAGCTTCCCCTTATTGAATACAATAATGTGTCTTGTAGAACATAGCTGGCCACCCGGCGGGAGTTTAATCCGCACTTGAAATTCGCTTAAATCATAGCATGATGATAATCAATGGACAAGATACTGAAAATTCTTTAGAGGCCTAAAATAAGTATTAATATAAAAAGTAATAAGAGAAAAGTAGGAAAATCTAACTGAAAGAGCGTGCAAAATTACCACCAGTTATTGATCATATCAGATCACCAAATTGTCACCATGTTATATTTTTAACTGTGAGAACACATAAATCTTAAAATTTAAAATTTATAAAACTCAGTAGAGAACTCATCGCAAGTAGAAATTCGAACCCAACAAATGATAAATGGGACATAATTTGAATACTATTTACCTTTGGATATTTACATTTAGATTTCAGAAAAGTAAGTTTCGAAAAAGCTTCACTGTTTTAAGCATAAAATGTAAATTGACGAATTTTTTGCACTAAAGACACTTGACAAATGTGACGTCCAAATTTAAACGATAAAGCATTAATTCCAGTAGGTACATATGAACTCTGCCAGATAATGCAATGCAAATTCTAAAACAGTTTAATACACAATATCAAATTAACATTACAACTTTTAATATTAAATTTAATATCACACGAGCTGCAATCCACGCAATGGTATTTTTCATTGCCACAACACGCTGTAAGCGTTTTCATTAGAGCCACAACACAAATTTCGCCTTGTAGCTCTTTTACTGTGGCTACAACGCGTGTGAGCTAGTTTTTCGCTCGAATTATAAATTCGACGAAATGAATTTTATTCCGATCACTCATACATACAATGTTTTATATTAACAAGCTACTTAATAAATGTAGACAATCATTTAAAATTTAGACCAACAAGTGATAACTGCGTTAAAAACAACCGACTTCAAACTTGCACTTGCAAAAATGCCCATAAAATAAAAACTACTGGGCCTATCCGAATAAAATTTTTATGGGACCAATTCGACACCATCCCGCATCGAACAAAAAAAGAATCACGTAAATCGGTTCAGAAACCTCGGAGTAATCGGTGTACATACATAAAAAAAAATACAAAAAAACATACCGGCCGAATTGATAACCTCCTCCTTTTTTTGAAGTCGGTTAAAAATGATACCGCATCCACGTCACCCATACGAAATCTTCTAGAACTTTCCAGAACTATCGTGTGACGAGATTTGGGCGTTCAAATGATAAATGCGACGTAATGCATTTTGTTCCAGCGCGGACTTAGCCAGCTTGCCGCAGAACGCCAAACTACACTACAACTTGGGCAACTTTCTTCGTGAAACCGAGCAACAAGAGTCCGCCATCAAACATTATAAAGAAGCTTTGAGGTCTGTAATGAGATATTTTAATGGGACCTGAGATACTTTGATAAGCTTTTGTGTGCTTGCTGTTTCCTTTATGTTATATTTGCATTCTAGTTTTTCTGCTTCTTCCACGTTAAAGGTCTCGGGAGTTGTTTTTAATTTTTTTCGTGATTTTCCTTGCTAATGTAAACGATGAATCTATACTATAATATTATAAAGCTGAATAGTTTGTTTTTTTGTTTGAACGCGCTAATCTCGGGAACAACTGGTCCGATTTGAAAAATACTTTCGGTGTTTGATAGCCCATTTATCGAGGAAGGTATAGCCTCATATACCATCATGCTAAGACCAACAGGAGCGAAGCAATGCGGATGAAACCGCGTGGAACAGCTGTCTATAAAAAACGTTTTTCTATATTAATGTTATAATAGCTTTGATATTATGTACTACGCATAATTGTGTTATAATTGCTTAGTGATTGATATTATGTACAATCATAATAATAGGCTTGATTCAATACTTACATCAATGAGAACGTATCGGTATTGTTCGAATACGCATGGATTCCCTTACAAATTGGTCGCCTAATTGTAGCATACGTTTTGTGTTATTTAGTTTCCTTATTAGTGATGTAGATTGTAGATATTGTATTCTAACTATACATCAGTTTGTCTTTTATATGATTTGGGTTACTATGTATTATGTAGAACATGCTTTACCAATCCCTGATATAAATAAAATTGAATATACGCAACTTTAATAATAATTGTGTATCGATCTGGGCTAATATAGCATCCTAAATGGATGAAAATATTAAAATGCTTTTGTTCAGAGAAATTTATATTCGATGATTTCAAGCTTAGTTTTATGGAACAGTTTATATTATATTTATATATTATATTTATATTATATTATTATGTATAGTTTTAAGGAATGGTGAACTGAATCCACTAAGAATTAAAAATGTTAATTCTATAACAAGTCTTTAGCCTATGCTGCTTCTATATCGGGAACGTGTTTATCGATCTAATATTTATAGGTAGTTTATTTAACAATAAAATAGGTTACGAAAAGTTTTGATCAGTAACCCGCAAAGTACTGCAGATAATCCAATAAAAAATTTCATACAAAAATTCATACTAAGTACCTCAAAATTAAGTCAATTCAAATTCTTCAGTGGCTCAAGCTCAAACTAGATAGGTATTGCAATTCTGCTATGTTAAGATACGTGCTTGGCTTACAAAAGTACGCCTGGAGTATGAATTTCAAACAGAAATGTAATATGTTAAGATTAACATACGTACCTGCGGGATACAAGGAGTTTTCACAATGGGAGCGTAGATAATTGTGTTATGTTTAACTTTTTTGCTTATTGTTGTATGTCTTGCATGGTTTTGCATATTGTGATATGACATAGTTTGTGGTATTCTTCACTTTTAAACCGACAGTACTTCAAGATTTGCATTTTTTTTTATTGCTACAACCGGCAAAGGAGCGGGCGGTACACTTGATGTAAGGTGTTCACCGCCGCCCATAGCAATTGCAACGTTAGGTACCTTTGCGATTGCTTTGCCGGCCTTTGAAAGACGCATAGGCTCTTTTTTGAATGCTACGAATGTAGTAGTATGAATATTATTAAACCTAGGTTTTCTTTATTCTCTAGTTGCACAATGCACAAGTAAACAGCATTTACCGAGACTCTCATTCTACTCCAACATTTGCTTATCTTTAAATTATATTATCGATTTCCCATAACGTTATGTTGATTTAATCAACATAATTTTAATTTTACCAACGTTACAATGTATTTAGGTGATGCTTGATACAAAGTATTTAGATGACAAATAAAATTTGTTTATTTAGGTTATGGCCAACATACGCCAGCGCTCACAACAACATTGGAACATTGGTGACTGGTTCAGAGAACGCAGAACACCACTTCTTGCAAGCGATCCGGTACAATAAGTACCATGTTAACGCACATTACAATCTTGGGAAGCTGTATAAGTGAGTATGGTTATTAGTTACCAAAACAAATATACTTTATTTATATAATATTCTAAGCAAATATACTTTGTAGGTGTGTGTTTGTTTGTCCATGCTTTTCTTCGAAACCATTTATGAAAATGGTATGAACGATAGAAGTGATTTTTTTTAGTTTGAAAATAGTGCAAGTCTATTTGTCAGTTCAGCAGTTTATTTTACAAATACAAGGTATCAGATATAAATGTTATTCAGTAAGAAGTTTATATTTATGTAAATACATAAATATAAACTTCTTACATTATTTAAATTATGTATGTAATCGACTTTTGTTTATTCTGAGAAATCAATTTATTGTGGTCTTCTGGGAAAGTGAAAAATAAGTATAAAAGCCATTCTCATTTTTCATTTCGTAGAAACGAAAAGTACGATTTCTGTTTGTAATAAATCAGATTTTTTTAAGATCTGCTGAACATTTATGTGAGAATTTTATAAAAAAACATAAATTAAACTACTAAATATTAAAATTATCTATATATTTTACCGTTATTCATACTTTTCAGAGCTGAATAATACATATTCAACTTTTAAATATAATTTATGAAAGTTCTGATGATGACAAACGCTTTATCCGGACAATAGCATTTTAATTTTTAATGCTTTTAAAAATATAAAATTTTCTTTTTACAATTTACGATTGGAATGTAGTGTGAGTTCCCGTGACCGCTGTCATAGCAAGCGATTCGATATAAAATTTATTCTGCGACGACAAAATTAAACATATTTTTCATTGGACTTCGTAAATTATTTTCAATTTTAAGTACAGTTTCATGCCTCTTTAATTTACAGCATTTACGTAATATTTTTAAATATTTCGTTAAGTTATACTCAGAGCTTCAATTATGTTTTATTTATTTATTAAATTTATCTGTTGCTCATCTCAATAAAAAGTGAGACCAAGTTCAATAGAAAACACATTTTTTTGTGCGCAGACTTTCATGACGCGGTTCAACTAATAAGCCCAAGTGACCTTTACCATACTTGTTTATTTTTGTTCATCATGAACATTATTAGGGGACGATCTAAATGATCGGGTTATAATGACGTCATCCATTTTTATAAATGCCGTCTTATGACACGTCTACAAGGTCTTGAATACACTGGAAATTTCTCAGGAAAACAGGGCGTCCCGAGCAAGCTGTAAAAATGCTGGAGAGATGCATATCCCTGCACCCTCGCTTCGTACAAGCCCATGTAGAATTGTTGTCTTTGAAACCGGAGTTGGAGAAACTGGACATTCTGAAGACGTTGGTGGATCTGGAGCCAAATAACTGGGAGCATTATATCTTGTATGGCAACTGGTGGCGAAGTAGAGGTAAGTGGTAGGCAAAGAAAGGATTTATTGTGTATGATTGTGTTACTTTACATCGCGTAAATTCTTTTATTATGCAGCTTGAGAATAGTTTTACAAAGTAATGAGTAGGTATCAAGCTTTCTTTATTTTGTAAAAGCCAAGTTTTTAAATTGACCACATCATTATCATTATTTTATATTCAGAAACTCTTCTATATACAAAACCGCTATTTTTTAAAGTTAAACTTCTTTAGGCGCGATTAGAATTAAATTTAAGGTCGCGTCATGGCAATACCGTCACGTCATGGAGTAAGGTGACGATTTTGATATCTTTGAATCTTGCCAAAGAAGTTTCGCTTCTGGTGGTCTCTTTTTTAATAACTACATTTACAATTATTTTCAATATTTGTATGTTTTAAAATAGACGTTTCACCCACATAAACAACCTTGCCAGGTCTCCCCGCTGCAGCTTCCAAGTATTACCTAGAAGCGACACGACTGAGTTTCCAGTCGCGGCCGCACGCGCCTCGCGCGGACCTGCTCGCCTTCCGCGGCGCCGCGCTCACCTACCGTTCACTTGGCCAGCGCTCGAGAGTGCTGCAGTTGTTAACCAGGTACATAGCGTTTAGTGCTGCAGTTGTTAACCAGGTACATAACGTTTAGTGCTGCAGTTGTTAACCAGGTACATAGCGTTTAGTGCTGCAGTTGTTAACCAGGTACATAACGTTTAGTGCTGCAGTTGTTAACCAGGTACATAACGTTTAGTGCTGCAGTTGTTAACCAGGTACATAGCGTTTAGTGCTGCAGTTGTTAACCAGGTACATAGCGTTTAGTGCTGCAGTTGTTAACCAGGTACATAGCGTTTAGTGCTGCAGTTGTTAACCAGGTACATAACGTTTAGTGCTGCAGTTGTTAACCAGGTACATAGCGTTTAGTGCTGCAGTTGTTAACCAGGTACATAGCGTTTAGTGCTGCAGTTGTTAACCAGGTACATAGCGTTTAGTGCTGCAGTTGTTAACCAGGTACATAACGTTTAGTGCTGCAGTTGTTAACCAGGTACATAGCGTTTAGTGCTGCAGTTGTTAACCAGGTACATAGCGTTTAGTGCTGCAGTTGTTAACCAGGTACATAGCGTTTAGTGCTGCAGTTGTTAACCAGGTACATAGCGTTTAGTGCTGCAGTTGTTAACCAGGTACATAACGTTTAGTGCTGCAGTTGTTAACCAGGTACATAGCGTTTAGTGCTGCAGTTGTTAACCAGGTACATAACGTTTAGTGCTGCAGTTGTTAACCAGGTACATAGCGTTTAGTGCTGCAGTTGTTAACCAGGTACATAGCGTTTAGTGCTGCAGTTGTTAACCAGGTACATAACGTTTAGTGCTGCAGTTGTTAACCAGGTACATAGCGTTTAGTGCTGCAGTTGTTAACCAGGTACATAACGTTTAGTGCTGCAGTTGTTAACCAGGTACATAGCGTTTAGTGCTGCAGTTGTTAACCAGGTACATAGCGTTTAGTGCTGCAGTTGTTACACCTTGGCCACGGGAACCGGCGGCGCGACCGACGGCGCGTCGGGCGGCGCGGCAATTCGCGCGGCGCGGAAAGCACGCCACGGGCAGTTGCGTTCGCCGCCGCGACCAGTGTAGACGAGGAGACGAGATGGCTTTATCAAAGTTAGCTCGACGTTAGTTTGGAGAGTAGCAACTTTTTTGCTCAAGATTTAATGTTTGGAAGATATAGTGGAGTACACGAATTAAATAGAAATCGTGTTACAGACGGAGAATTCCACCAAAAATATGAAAAATATAGGCAGCACCCAGATTTTTTTCACAACATTTTTAAACTTATGTTGCGGGTGGCTAGACTTCCAAATAGCTGGTCTATCTAGAATTTCTGCAATAAAAGCTTCCGTCTCCATTTTCGCGAAAAAAAAAAACTATTTTAAATTAAGTTCGCTCCGGCACTAGTCGCCGCGTCTGCCGCTCGACTCCGTGGCCTGCGCCGTAATAACTCATACATTTGTTTCGATCGCTAGTCGTGCCGCGCGATTCGCTCGGGGAAATTCGCCGGTCGTCTCGCTGGTCGCCGCTGCGCGTGGCATGCCCAGTACATTTCCATACATTTGATTCATTCGCAAGACGCGCCGCCGGTCGCGCCGCGCGAATTTTCGCTATAGCGAATTGTCCGTGGCCAGCACGTTAACCAGGTAGGTACATAGCGTTTAGTGCTGCAGTTGTTAACCAGGTACATAGCGTTTAGTGCTGCAGTTGTTAACCAGGTACATAGCGTTTAGTGCTGCAGTTGTTAACCAGGTACATAGCGTTTAGTGCTGCAGTTGTTAACCAGGTACATAACGTTTAGTGCTGCAGTTGTTAACCAGGTACATAGCGTTTAGTGCTGCAGTTGTTAACCAGGTACATAACGTTTAGTGCTGCAGTTGTTAACCAGGTACATAGCGTTTAGTGCTGCAGTTGTTAACCAGGTACATAACGTTTAGTGCTGCAGTTGTTAACCAGGTACATAGCGTTTAGTGCTGCAGTTGTTAACCAGGTACATAGCGTTTAGTGCTGCAGTTGTTAACCAGGTACGTACCATTAAGTGCTGGAGCTACTTATTAGGTACAAACCAAACTTTTCCTTAATCCATAGAAAAAACAAGTGCAAACGAAAAAGTCTAACGTTAATGAGTTACTAGATAATTTCAACTAGAAGTCACATGAAATTTACATATATGAATTAAGTGACTGATAAAGATAGAAAACCTTTGTATTCATGCTATAGGTATTTTAACATTATACTATTATTCTTTACACTTGTCTCTTTTGTCCAACATGCCTTTTGTCTATTTATAAAGTTCTATAATAGTCATATCATAAACCTCCATCAATAAATCCATTTATAATCTATATTAAATCAAAATCAAATTAAGAACCTCTTTGAATGCGCACAAACAGCTCATGTCTACTAAAATAGCCCAATAAAATATCCGTAAAACGCGATGGAAATTAATATTCACTACAAAGGAATTTATCAAACAATATGTTTTAACAAACGTGCTCGCCGGAGCGCCATTGATTTTCAATTAGCTTTGTTTGTATTCTCCGCGGATCCTATCGGTGTATTGACAATATTACAGCTACGACACTTCAACGTAAATAAAACTTGGCTTCCATGCATTGGTATTATTGATGACAATTATGGTCGAGCTGGTCATGCGATTGTGGAGTCCAAATTGATAGAATTATACTTTGAAGTATTAATTATTTTCAGGAATATACGCAAAGGAATTAAATAAGTATGATACTCATAAGTCCTTTTCAGCCATTTGCGTCTCATTTACGTGAATATAAACTTTGTCGTCGGTTTCTATCATCAGCTACGCAAAATAGATCAGTGATACGGTTTCCGTAGTCTATATTCCACGTTCAATATTCCTTTAAATTATCGATATAATTAGTTGTAATTACATCGGTGATGAGGTTTTCATTCTTAGTAAATTCTTCACATTCAGTATTAATTTATATAAAAACTACTACCTTAGTTATAAATATATCTTAAGCAAATCTTCTATACAGATGGCACACGTGGCGTCGCGGTTGGCCCAGCGCAGCTTCGCACATGTACTGGAGAGACTGGTCGTTGAAAATGGAGTTAGAGGGTCGAGTCCAGATCTACACGAAAGCTGTTAATCCTACAGTAAGTTTGTAAAATTTAAGGTATCAAGTATAGAACAGATATTTTAGTACCTACATAATATTATAGAATTTAAATTTAATCAAATGATTTTACCATAAGTTAAGAAAACATATTTATCATTGCTCATTGAAATATCACAGATTTTGGGTTAAACTTAAAAGAAGCTTTATAAAATATTGGAGATTATTTAATAAAGTATTTCACAACGATAACGCTTCAATTACTAACTATTCAATAAACTTCTAACAGAAATACTACGATCCAATTATACTTCAACGGAACTAACACAAAGTTTGCCCGCAGAAATCGACAACGTGCCTAGATCACAAACAACTAGTCGTCGAAGCGATAAAAGAAGAAATACCGAAAGTGAAAACGCGCGGCGAACATTTAAGTGAGAGTGCTAAAACTAAAGGAAGCTGTGAGTTCAAATCGTGTGTTAAAAAACGTAACGTTTCCATAGCAACGCAGTTAAAGACTACACATAACAAATCAGAAACAGGACTGAAAAAGAAGTGTACACATAGGGATAGGAAGAAAGATGATATTCTGCCGAAGCTCGGTCAATACGGGGAGCACATTTTGATGAAAACTTTTTAAAACAGTTATGAACTATTGAGTGATGCTAGATAAGTTATGCTGACAATATCGCGAGGTTATATTAAGAGCTGGGTTTGGGTAATTCACGAATGGTTCCATGATTAAATGTTCAATAATTTGTAATTTGTTTCTGTAATTTGTATGATATTTTCATTCTCTTTATTTCTATTTAATACCTTTTCTCCTGTTATTTATCTTATGAAGTGGATTGATTGAATGCATTTATACAAAGATTAATGCTTAAGAGGGCTTATTCAATTTAACGCAAGTCAAAATCTCCGCGATCTATTACGATAGATCGCGGCTTGCGCTATCCTTTTACTATGAACAGCATAGGTCCACAGGAGAGCGCCGGGCAACATGTCCTCTCTCTGGAAAGGCTCGCTGCCGACTGATTTTATTCGGGTCGCGCGCAGTGTTTTATAGTACTTTAAAAAAAATTGTAGAAAAATAATAGAGGTACCTTAGTTGATTTTTTAAATTTTATCTTATAAGTAAGACGTTCTTTTATTGCAATATGTATAAATTATATTCAACTAAGTCAAATATCTTGGTGAAAATAATCATTTTGTCGACTATAATTTCTAAAAGAATTCACATTGTTCGGATTTTAATTTCGTAAGTTAGGAGTCCAAAATAAAAAAATCTTTTAACTAACTATTTTAATAAGGATTTTAGCAGTTAGTTAAAAAAAAATGTGTGTTAGATCTGTCAGCAATTTCAGATATTTTTAGCTTCGAAATTGACACTAAAAGTGAAATCAAGTAATCATCGGCTCAGTTATCTTGATGGTATTCACAAATACTGTATAAATTGAAATAAACTCTTAACTAACTATATAGACAATAAAATTTCCTAAAATTATTAGTAATTCATATGTTTGTAAGATAAGTGGTTGATGGACAATCTGGTTTGGAAAATCACATATTTGAGCCAAACAGCGCACGGACCGCGTACACGGCCTTAAATCTAATTAATGAGCAAAAATAAACGTTAATGAAATGACAAACTTAAAGATATTACGTAAGGAATTGTCATTGGTTTCCTATTTTAATAATAAATTATAAAAAATTTTACATTTCACATTTATCAAGCCATTCGTGAATTATCGAAACTGCATTGAATTAGATAGTCAACTAATTTAGGTAAGGATTTTGTAGAGAAATGAGAAAGTATATTTTTGACAGACAAGTGGTGTTTAAGAATAGACCATGCACGGTTTCTACTTTAGTATAAGGATTTGATTGTTACATAGCTCGGCTTTTAACTGTGATTGTAAAGATACTCCTATACGTCTTAAAGCAGTATTACTTCCAATGCAGTGACAGCGCTATATAGATCGTCTAACCATCACTCTCCCACACTGGAAGTAAAACTGCTATAAGACGTCATGGTAACCCGGAGGAGGTAATTTTGTATAAACTTAATTTAAGATTTTGTTAAGTAGTTTAGTTGTTGTATTGCTTTATTCTTAAGTCATTCGATTTAGTGCCTGTCTATCAACTTAAGGAAAATAATCGACAGCAAAATATATAAAAGCTTAATTATCTAGAAAAATATAATTTTGATAAAAATGTTTTAAGTCGTCGTCGTTCGTTAATTTTATGTTTTCAACTAAGTAGACTTAATTAATTTGCTGTTATTTTAATTACGTTTTTATTGCACAATATTTTGCATGTATTGTATGAAACTTTATATTCTTAATACTTATGTAAAATAATTTACTGATCATAAAGAGATGGAATAAAAAGGGCTATGTAACAAAACTTGGAAACATTTAGTTTTAAGTAAGCCTTGACTTCACTATAGCCAAAGCTTATGAAATATAATATTCACTACGGGACAATGTAACTCTGAATAAGTTGTACATAATTAATATAGGAAGCACCTGATCATGCTTTCAGTGTACTGGAATAAAGTTTTGAAGATATCTGTTTTTTTTGTTACCTTAAACCCAAAATACGGTCGTCACTATAGGAATATTGAAAGAAGATGCTAAAGGCGGGCATCACATAGCCGGAATATTTGCCCTATCTTTTTAGAAAGCTGGTATTTAACTGCAAATGAATCTATAGTCTTATAAGTAACATCCTATAGTAATAACATAATATATTTATTTCAAAAAATGAGACGATTTTTTATTAAAAAAAATTGGTTGTCTGTAAAGTCGGTTTACTGACGATAGTTGAACGTGACAACGTCCGTCCGACGTTGTGCTTCTTTGTCGCTCGTTCCGCGCTCTCGGTGGCACCTCAAGGCCTTACAGAACGCCTCAGAGCGAGGTTGTATACGTAGTATATTATTATTAGTCTGTGAGCGAGGTAACGCCGCATGAGACATGTTTTTTCGTGCGTGCAGCCGGCTCTATCGAATTATAAGACGTTGTCACGTCAAAAAATGGGTAACATCAAGAAGCTTATATCTAATACACTGGAGATTTCGGTATGAACATTGACGTGTAACAAGAAAATATTGCCCAGTTCATGTTTTTTATCACTTTCACACCTAACTTGGTATTGCCACTGTTAATACGAAGTTTTCCCAAGGCTACTATGTATGCTGTAATATTCTGTGCAAAAGGTTAGTTTTTGTACATGAGTTTGTTGATAAATTGCCAAAAACGTCATTCAGAAGCATTGTTGGATGAGACAATTATTATTTATGCTAAATAAACTAAGTATCTGAACCAATTATCAAAAAGCGATACTCCCTGATTATGGGTAGTCACCATAATAAAATTGTAGCAACTCTCACTTTGTCAATATGGCATGTGTGTCAAAAAAATTGCGTCGCTTCGAATATTTAAGTTAATATTGTTGCTTATTTAATGAATATTTTCCGAATATAAAGAATGCATTGTATTGTGCAAAATTGCAGAAGTGTTTGGACACCAAATTCTGGCATAGAATTTCACAGGCAAGTGTATATTTACGTTATTTACAATATTCCTCAATACTCCAGCATTGACCTGTTTAGAATCATTTCAGTTAAATTTGTTATTTCCCCAATACTTTATCATTTTTCAACAAGTTTTCAATAAACAAATTTAATAAGTAAGGTAACCATGATGACGAGTTTTTATGGATAGCAAGGAGAATATATTGTAATAACAATATTATGATGAAAATTTAGAACACCATTTTAAACATTGTTACTAGTAATGAAACAACACACGACATCGGTATTGCACTCACATGTAGATATAAGATTGTTCGTTTTTACATTGAAATTTATACTTTTTTAACTTACCTTATATTTTTTGTTTTACGTATTTCAGCTTTCCAAAAAGTAAAATAAAAAGAAATATATGTGCCCATCAAGATTACTGAGGATTACGACCCAGAAAAAAATACCTTTTGAAAAATAAACTTTGTAAAGTTAGCTGAAATTTGTGCAAGGCCGCTATAAACAGTTTTTCTTTGATGATTTTGGTTTGAAATTGACCCGTCGAAGCAATGCGTTTAAAAAGAAGATCTGAGTAGCTTACAATTTGGTAAGCAGCATCTGATGCAAAACACAACTTTCCTCTATTTACAAAGGATGTTAATGCTATATATCGGTTCATATCCAAGCTTTGTAGCCAAAAGTTATTTAAAACTATCATTCTATACCAATTAAAATTGTATGTACCTATAAAGTATGACCATAATATTATAATATAAATACTGTTAAAAATATACCTATGTCGTTATTATTTATAGACCATGATTTTTAGTTTTTTCTATTTTGAAAAATCCTGAATTTACAAACCAGCGTGGTCACTCAACAGAAAGAGACAAAAAACATGACTGACGTCATTCTAGATCATATTTTCTTGTTACAAGTTAATGGTCATAGTGCAATCTCCAGTGTATTAGATATAAGCTTCTTGGGTAACATAGATCAATTACCAATTAGTAAATGACTTATAAATTAATGATAGTAAATGTTATAATTAACACTTGACGGAGCACCCTATGCGTAAACCTGTCGCTTTGAATGGACAAGTGTTATTAATTAATTGCACGCTAAAAATATTTATTGCTATAAAGTATAGACGAAGTCATACACATGAGTATTTTTCATGCTATATTGAGCCGTATAAAATAGATGGATTTTTTAGGATAAAAAAGGATCTACGATAGGAATAAGGGAGTCCATGAGAGGGCTGATCTGCATATAGGTGAGTTAAGGATTAGATTTTTGAGTAAGTAAGTATTAAATAAAAAAAATACATACATATAAATACCTTCTGCATAAATGACGAATAATTCGATCAATCTTTGTATCCTCGAATATTTTTTAACTTTTTAACTTTTACAAACTCTTTAATTTCACGAAAAAACAGTCTACACTCAATAATGTATACGAATAAAATTTATTAATATTCATAGAGATTAATCATAACTTTAATAACTACTATATAATCTGTGGTCAAATCCTAATCGGTTTTAATTGAAATTGAAAGAAAATCATTGACTTGTTAACTCCACCCTAATTAACCTTTCATAATTTTGTCTGCCTTTCTTGGATAAGGGAATTTTAAATGTCATTACCCTTTACGATTTAATCAATATTGGTAACTCATCCAGAAAATAGTGGTTTAATATGTATGAGTTAACTTTAGGATTTATTTGAAGGGCAATGTTATAAATTAACTTTATTCGGCCTTTGCTACTTACATGTGGTTCGCTTCAATGTTACATAGAAAAATAAGAGCCAATATAATTTGAACTCTCTTTGTAGAGCAGTGCGTACATGACAGGGACCAAGATATAATTAGGGATTTATAAAGTTCAAATAATTTGATTTCTCTTAAAATAAATATGAAAAAAAAATATAAGCTTTATAATACTCGATATGAAGACATTCTCAAACATATTTTTGTTTGAGAATTACATGACGCAAGTTCCCTACACAATTTTTAATTAGATGTAAAATAAACATTATTCTTTATTTGTCACAGCGCAATGAATCTCAATTATTGAAATATATAAACTAAAGTACCTACTCATAACTGCATTTAAATTATAATTAACAAATGTAATAGACAAACGTGTAGGTAAATAACGCATCATTCCTTAAAAATACATTTTCCAAGAATCAAACTAGCTCCTGTTACAACATAGGTCAATCTAACCGGATAAAACCGATGCAGTGACAAAACGACCAAAAACTTTTATACACTAGTATTCACTATTCACAGTGAATTGGATTGTCTAACTGTTAGCATATTCGCTGTATGTATATATCTGGTATAGTTTAATCGATGTTGGTGTATTGAAAACTTCTGATTCGAAAACACTACAACACAAATGTTCGCCATATTCACGGACAAACAGTTTGTTCTGAATAGTTTTCGATTCCTATTTATATTCAAATATTCGATATTGGAAGCTCGTAGTTTAAATTGTTTGTAGATTGTTATAATTTCCGCAGCTCGGATTTGAAATAGACGAAGAAATCGTGTAAATACTGAAATCTGTCGAATGTATAAATCAACTAGCCTTCCGCCCGCGGCTTCGGCCGCGATTTCAAAGAAATACCTATAGTTCCCGTTCCCGTGGGATTTCTGGGATAAACCCTATCCTATGTGTTAATCCAAGTTACTCTCTAGGTATATAGGTGTTAAATTTCATTGTGGGTTCAGTAGATAGTATTTGCGAGAGTAACAACGACTTTACGACATTTTATGCATAAAAATATAATATTAAAAGAATGAATAATTGGTACTCATCCCGGTCCCCATCCTTGTGCAGAAGCTGGAGCAAATCGGTATACGAGGTACTGCTTTAAACCTATTTCAGAGTTATCTCACTGATCGTAGACAAAGGGTCAAGATAGCAGAGCATTGTAGTGACGATTCTAAGGTATATTATGGTGTTCCGCAGGGGAGTGTATTGGGACCCACCCTATTTTTGCTTTACGTAAATTCATTGTGCGATATGTCTTTGACAAATGGATGTGTGTTTTCTTATGCGGACGATACAGCTGTTGTATTTTGTGGAAGAGATTGGGAAGAAGTACAAAATAGTGCTGAAATTGGTCTAGCTAAAATCGCACACTGGTTAGAAATGCATCTCTTGACTCTTAATATAGATAAAACTAACTATATCTGCTTTGCAAATTATATTAGAAATCAACCTTATATTAATATAAAAATTCATTCTTGCCCTAACCTTAATACATTAAATTGTTCATGTCACCAAATCAATAAAGTATCTAGCACAAAATATCTTGGAGTAATCATAGACGAACGTTTGTCGTGGCATCTCCATCTAGAACTCCTCATGACAAGGACTAGAAAGTTTATATGGTTCTTCAAGACTTTTAGACATGTTGCAACGACAGATTTGCTGAAAATTGTATATGTGTCACTTGTTCAATCGGTGCTAACATATTGTATTACCGTATGGGGAGGGGCTACCAAAACAAAATTCCTAGATCTAGAGAGGGCACAAAGATCTTTACTTAAGGTTATCCATTTTAAACCTTATAGATTTCCGACACAAGAATTATATTCGGTGTGTGATGTTCTTACAGTTCGTAAGCTGTACATATTAAATATTGTTCTGAAACAACACAAGAGTTTAAAATATGATCCTAACCTTGATAATAGAAGGAGGAAAACATGTGTGGTTCCCAACGTATATGTTAAAACCGCATATGCTCGAAGACAAAAGGCTAAACAATCTTCTTGCCTATATAACTTAATAAATAAAGCATTAAATATATATCATAAAACAGCGAAGGAGTGTAAATTACAACTCATTAAATGGTTAAAATATAAAAATTATGAGGATATAGAGGAATTATTAAAATTAAATTAAATATTTTTTTAAATAAAGCAACATATATAATATATACACATTACACACACACGCACACACACACACATACACAAAGATACACACCTGTTCTGTTCCATAAAGTATATCTGAATAGTTTTTACATACCCATTTATCTTTATATAAATTTTTTACTTTATTAAGGAAATGTTATTCGTGTAACAATAAATGGTAATGTACTCTAGGAAGAGCGAGATATTCTACCACAAGCTTATAAATGCTTAAAAGGATGTCTCAATGACTGATATAATTGTAAACATATTTGTTAACGAATAAATATTTTTGATTTTGATTTTGATTTTTGATTTTGTACTCATATAATGTACGCAAATCATTATTTAAGCCTTTGCTGAACATAATTATTATCATCCACATTAATAACGTTTTTCAACAACATTCACGATTTATAAAACTTTAAAAGATTCACGATAAATACCGCTACATCAGCGCCATAAAAAGGTAGTTTCCCAAGCCATCTAACACAGAATAGTTAAAATTTATGGCTAACTATTTAACAAACTTCATTGCTCATTTTACGACGAAATAGCAATTGAAAATTCGAAGCTCAAAACGGCTTGCATGTCAAGTAGCCATAACTGTAAAGCGGAACTGTCTTTGCCTTCTACGATACTCATTTGTCATTACAAAATACGCAGGTTTGTGTGTTGGTAGCGATTAACTGTCGAAGACAGTTAAATTTTACTGTATTTAGTGAAATTGGTATTAATTATGCGGGATCACGCTACACGAAGTTTATGTTGGTAAGTATGAAATAAATGGAGATGGCAAACAAGCGGTCATTTGGTAAGGAAATAAAAATTTTATGAATTTTGTTACAAAATTATCTAATAGTTAATGCACATGAAATGTCCTTACTGGCTAGTTAATAATAACCATCATCAGTGATTTTTAACTGGAGAGCAAGTTTTAATTCAAGGAAAATTTTTGATTATTGTGTACACTTTTACAATTACATTTTTGGATATTCAAATTCATATTACTGTTATATTATGCTTTTTCAAAAATACTTTACGAATTATAACTCTTTACTTTCATACACTTTTCGAAACTGTCCTCAAAGTCATGCTACTGAAATCTCTAGTATACTTTTCACTGCCAATTTTTATCTGTTAGCAGGCACATTAATTTGCAAAGCATTGTGCACATTGGTTGTTGTCATGTTGTTGTGCATTCTACAAACTATAATAATTATACACCGCCCTGCATTTATATTTTAAGGCAACCTTTTATGTAAAATTCGTTCAAATTGTCAGACCCTTTTTTTTTTTTTTTTTTTTTTTTTGTAAGGTGTTTCTCAATGTTAGCCAGAAGGGCTTCTACATTTTAACGCGGACGCGGGGGTGAACTGAAGGTTCACCCTGGTAGCGACATGCACAAGGGCGTCCCCCCTTGACGGGGATCTCGAACCTCGGCTTGGGCTGTCGCTTGAGTGGAGGAGGCCAGAAGGGCCCTAATCGGACGGGCGCTCACCCGGGTGGGCGCGGGAACGCGGAACAAGGGACCTCGTCTTCGCCGGCGAAGACGGTGTACGCTTTCTGCTGTGGTGTGTGCGGTGTCGCGGTTTGTTCGACGTTGGGCTTCAATCGCCGAGTCTAGCCGTGCGTTAGCTTTGGTAATATCATCGTCGGAGTCGTCCAAGACATGTCTCGGCCGCCTACGACGATGAGTGGGATCGGGTTTCGCGACGTATGCGATGGCCTTTGTCACCAATGGGTTAGGGTGGTTTTTAGCCTTGTCGAAGTAGCGCTTAGACGCTTGCTTCATCCATTGGGCTATGGTGGGGAGTTCTAAGTCCCTATGTAGGTTCACGTTACGCACGAACCAGGGCGCTCCAGTCGCTGTTCTCATGAACCGCGACTGAATCGTCTGGAGCTTGTGTATGAAGCTGGGAGCGCAATGCGCGTAATTGTCAGACCTTAAAAACTGGGACAACAAGGGAGGCACCAGCTTTATAAATAAAGAAGAATTATCAATATCTAATTATAGTTCCGAGGTTACAAAACCAGAAAATAAATTGAGAAACTCCTTTTTTGAAGTCTGTTCAAAACATTATTACCTAAAATCCGGATAAGATCCTACACCATTAACATTTACAAAACCCCACGATCTATTTTCGCACTCAATTAGTTCGGTTTCAATATATTTATAGAGCTATATATTTTCCATTAAATTAACAATAAGATTTAAAGCAGAACTATCCTTTCTTCAACAATTGTAAGGCTTTTGCGGAGTAATCAATCTATTCATTGTTACGGGGCAAGCAATTAGGCCCTATTGTGTTTCGCTACATGGTCCAAATAGTCTTCAGATGACAATTATATGTGTTCCATGAACTTATCCGGACTAGTATTGTTTTCATAAACATGCCTTGTATTTACTTCGATGTAGGCTAGACGATTATTAGGTAGATTAAAATCTACATAGTTCTTATTATATTGTGTAGAATATCAACATATCTTAGAAGAGAATAGCCTCAATATAAATATAGATAAAGTAATGAAGTTCTATTAATATAAATAAAAAAAGACGAGTGCCACTCGGGGACTGCCGCGGTAAAGCTATTGCATGCTATGCCTTCAAGCCACACCTCTGCCCGTCGGAGTGGGGAGCGTGAGGTTTTTCGTTACGCAATTTCTGGATTCGGTCCCCGCGCTTAAGGCCCGCGATAGAAGCTATGCAATAGCTTAATATGGATGTTAAACTTTTTAAATGTGATTCAATCATTATAAAAATCATCATGCTTGTATATAGTAAAATAAACTAACAGAGTAAAATCAGGTCATTGCAATCAGGTTAAATAAATGACCTGATATTTATATAACACTCATGAATCAGCGAATGTCGCGGTCGCTAGGAATAGAATCATTATTAAAACATGTCTCGATGATAATGTTCAGTAAAACTGAAGTTAAGACCCATTTTTTCTAAATAGTGGAAAGGTTGAGTATTTACTCAGAAGTCGACACTATTTCAAGTAACTCACCTTAAAACAAAAATTATTGAAAGCACCATCTGGTGTTTACACCATCCCACTTAACCTTAATTATATGTACATAACATTAAAATCCATACTAATATTATAAATGCGAAAGTAACTCTGTCTGTCTGTCTGTCTGTTACTCAATCACGCCTAAACTACTGAACCAATTTCCATGAAATTTGGTATGGAGATATTTTGATACCCGAGAAAGGACATAGGCTACTTTTAGCCGATAAATCCGCGCGGTGAAATATGCGGAGTGCGGACACAGCCTAAGAAAGAAAACAATATTTTGACGGCTGTGATGGCATAGATTCTATCAAAACCGTCAAAACACATTATAATCAATCTTAATATATATAAATCTCGTGTCACAATGTTTGTCCTCAATGGACTCCTAAACCAGTTAACCGATCATAATAAAATTCGCACACCATGTACAATTCGATCCAACTTGAGAGATAGGATAGTTTTTATGAAAAAAACGTAAACATGTAGGTACCACGGGCGAAGCCGGGGCGAACCGCTAGTGTGATTATAATTTTGATGTATAAACCTACCAAATAGAATAGAATCCAGTTCACATCACTTTATATGAGAAGCAGATACTTCAATTTAGGAGGTTTTACACAATTGTTTATTTCAATCAAACGTAAACAAAGTTTTGGCATGTATTAATCACAGAACATATATATTCTGGGTATTAATTTCTATGACATTTATTGTGAAAATAATATTTATTCTTGAAAGCATTTTTGGTGTACTCAGGTTTAGACCTGTAAAAAGAAGTATACGCTAATATGCCTGGAAAACGTAGATCTAATCTAGCGCGTAGTTCTAGCAGAGCTCGAGCTGCAAAAATAGCTAGAAGCCAAGAGTCCGAAGAACAGACCCAAACCCGTTTGGCTTTAGATACTGAGAGCCATAGATAGGGCTCACAGAGCTTTTGAGACTGAAGAGCAGAGTCAAATACGACGTATTTTAGATGCTGAGCGCAATATGGCTCATAGAGCTTCTCAGACTGAAGTTCAGAGTGAAACGCGTAGATATTTAGATGCTGAGCGTCACGCAACTCAAAGAGCCGCTGAAACTGAAGATGAAAGACAGGCACGAAGACTTTTAGACGCTGAGCGACATGCATCACTAATTGTGTCAGAGTCCCATGATGAATCACAAAGACGTTATTGTCAAAAATATGATTCATGGTCCATGTGGTTCCGAAAACCCTCAAAGCACTTGCATGAAGGATGGGAAATGCACCAAAAAATTCTCTCGCCAGCTAATCAAAGAGACTGTCCACAACGATAGTGGTTATCCGTTGTATCGTAGGAGAGCCCCAGCAGACGGAGGTTAAACGGCATCTGTTAAACTCCGAAACGGCAGTTACGTTACAGTAGACAATGGTTGCGTGGTACCTTATTCACCTATTTTATCAAAAATGTTCAACGCCCACATAAACGTTGAGGCCGAGCGCGTGTAGTGTGGTGTGTTTTTTATTTACTTACTAATATTATGAATGCGAATGTATTATAAGATAAATGTATTATTATTATGTCTCTCTCCATAATTATTGGATTTATTATTGGATTTATTATTTAAAGAATAGTCCACACGATTTTCTGATATTCCAATTAAACATATTTTTTTAAAGTACTTAAAATTATTAAAGAAATATTCATACGGAAGACATACAACTTTATTCACTTGACAAATAAATTTAAAAATTACATTACATAGTCTAGGAAATTATCATATTGAACATAAAATTTATTTAGAAAACATATTTATTTACATTACTTAAGCAATTTGTGCAATACGCTCGCTCTATACTACTGTAATATATAGATACTCTAAGCAGTAACTTATCTTCTACTTATGATATTGTATTAACCTTATCTAACCTAACCTATGACTATCACACTTAGTATGGCCTCATAACATCTCGGCACAATTCAAATATACGTACATAAAAGTACAGCTCAGGTTTTTTCATACTACTGTTAAAAAAAAACTATCTAATGCTGACGAAGTCGCGGGTAAAAGCTAGTACTCTTTATAAATCAAAATTACAAAACAATCCAACAATCTTTTGTAAAAACCCTTTATCCGTTCTTAACCGCAATTACAAAGAAAAACAGTGAAACTAACAAGCGTCGCGAATTTAAATGAATACGTTTAAAGACAAACGCAATGACATTCAGATTCGAAAGAGATTGTAACCATGGGGGAGATGCACTTAATGCATACGTAATCGAATTATGATGCACTGACTTGCGCCTGCCGCCTGTTACACAAATGTGTAACAAAAGTGTAAATAAATAAATGAAATTATGGTATTGCCACCGATTTTCTATGAAAATACAAAGTTTGAATAAAATCTGTATGTTTTAAGTGGCTCAAAAACGAGTTTAAAAAATTCTCTACATACAAACACACAGTAGAAGTTATTTTTTTTTTATGCTATAGGACAGCAAACGAGCAGACGCGTCGCCTGGTGTTAAGCGATACACGCCGCCCATAAGCATCCACTCCACTTGGAAGTGGATGTGTTGCTGTCCTCAAAGGGATTTGGATGGAGTTAGGTAGAAGGGGCGAGGATGGGAGGGAATGAGGATAGGGGAGGAGAGGATGGGTAGGGGATGGGAAGGGATATGGGCCTCCGGACCCCTCACTCACCATACGGAACGCGACAGTAAACTGTCACTATGGCGCCGATATTCTGTGAGGGTGTGGTACCTTCCCCGGTGCGAGCGTGGCCCAATTCGTGCCGAAGCATGCTCGACTCCCACTCACAAAACTCTCACTCACAAAGTTATTGAAAACGTGTTAAAACAGAGTATGAAAATATTATTTTTCACAATACCTACTTTATGCTCTAAAGTATATTTTATCTTTCCCTATTGCATGTGAATGAATATTTACTTTGTAAAGCAAATAAAAAGGCCGACAATTACTTGGAAGAGGACAACAGTTCTCAATAATAATTCTATGTTACTTGTAAAGAAAATTATTATATACAAAAGGTGAAATACTTCCACCATACACTTTTACTGTTTTATAATCACCACTTTATTTAAAATAAATAAGGAAATACATTTATATTAAAAATAAACATTAAAAAACATAGTTTTAATGCGCGCAAAAGTACGTGAAATTCGCAGACTCATCGTGTTTACGAAGAATTTAATATTTTATGTAAACTGAAACTACTTACAGCATGAATCTTGGAAAGTTATGATTTTACACAAGTTGTTGACGCCATAAAAAGGCAGAAGGCTAGAATTATTAACCTTACAGAAGTGGAACATATTTTTAAAACGTCGTCTTGTAAAATAAATTAAATCCCTACTAATATTATAAATGCGAAAGTAACTCTGTCTGTCTGTCTGTTACGCTTTCCCGCTTAAACATCTTAACCGGTTTTTTTTTAAATTTGGCACAGACAATCTTTAGACTCTGAGAAAGAGCATAGGCTACCTTTTATTGCGAAATATTATGTACCACGTGCGAAGCCGGGGCGGACCGCTAGTATTCTATATTATTACATGGTTTGTTTTTACTCTTATTTATATTATTAACAGTGGATATTTATAATTAATGTTTAACTATCTGTATTATTTATTTAATGTAATTCTTGATCCAATAAATTTTTAATTAATAGTTTTTGAGTTAAATAAACACATATTATCTACTTGCAGTTGTGAATATTATGAAGTATTTTTGTTATATTAAGCCTAGTATTAATCTTAGTACCATATGCTATTGACCTTAGATGTACTGTAAACATATACCTTTGTAAGCTGCAAGCAACTAGAGTTGCTGCCGGGCAATAAGCTCCTAGTATTTGAGATACATCAGCTCTCAGACTACATAGTACATACGTATAATATGTTAACTTACGTTGTATTGTTTTGTATGCATGAAGTAAGTTGTATTGAAGTACTGTTTCGCTTGTTTAGCATGTTTGTATAGAGGTAGTGAGTTTAGTTTCAATTCTAGATTGTTAATAAAGTTCTTTAAAAAAACTATAATGATACTGAAATTATCATTCTGGATACCATCAAACACATAAATGATCAATTATAAATTAATATATTTTCTGTGAAAGAAATCGGAATTATAATAATTAGTCAAATATACACGAAAAAAAGATTTGGGATCCATCTATTCTTGCCAACAAGGCAACGAAATTTCGAATAAAAAAATAACAATGAAGCTATATTTCATACAATATGTAAGTTCATGCTAACTTGTATCGTCAATCGAATATCACTCGTTACATGTTACAATACGGTGTGACAGAGGACACAGGCTCTCCGTCACTTAGGTACTAATGAGGTGTTGCCTACAATCCTACATCTTTAATGCATCCGCAAACACTTTTGTTTACCTCGCATTAGCATGCTTTGAGATCCCTCCTCTATTCAACATTACGTATTTCCATAAGTACGTGAAAACAATTTTCATATTGGGATTGTTAAGGCTTTTTCTTTTAAGAATAATGATACAATCAGCTTTTATTAAAAAAATCATTAATATAATAAAAGTAAGCATAATACCATAATGCTCATATAAGGTTTTATTTATGTAAGAGCAAGCAAAGGGGCAGGTGGCCCACCTGATGTTGTGTTCATCACCGCCAATATACATACCTGTACCTTGTACTAGAAGTGTTACAGGTGTACTAATAGTTCTCTTATTATATAAGGTTCTGCGTAAAATGTTTCTTTGACACAACATTTTTCCTACAACACAGTTCAATATTTTAAAATATCACCAAACTCTCTCAAGAACGCCCTAGCTCTATTCAAAATTTCAACACACAAATAAAATAGCAATTTAAACAAAATATCGGATAACACCTCCTTCACGTATCTAAAAATACAATTTTAAAATGAATCAATGTAACCATTTGTGACAGGGCTATTGAAATAAAACATAGTTTCATATATAATATAGTACTAGCTGTGCTCCGTCTTAGCGTGATGATATACCATAGAGCCTTCCTCGATAAATGGACTATCTTAAACCGAAATAATTTTCAAATCGGACCAGTAGTTCCCGAGATTAACGCGTTCAATCAAACAAAAGTATATAAACAAACAAACTCTTCAGCTTTATAGTATTATATTATTTGTGGTTTAACAGTGTCAGGCATTCTATGCATTCTAGAGCGATAAAACAGTTAAAATTATTCAAGTAGCCTTTCAAGTGGGCTGCGTTTAACGTTGCCTAAATTTCATAGGATTTATACACTATTTGGATGCACAAAACATTTTTGCAGCACTCGTAATATGATAGATTATTTGGCGGCAAAATGTTGGAAATAGTTTTCAGTGAACATTTTTCTGTGGCTAGAATTCGGAATACTTTCCAAATTATAGTTTTTAATAGGAAGATAGTAAAAGAAACCTAATCAATACGTCTGAATGTAGACCGATCGTCTTAATGAATTTAATTTTAAATTTGAATAAAAGGCAGAAGAATCAGAGTTAATTAAATTTTAAAATCTAATATTCTACGCCATATTCCGGTTTTGGAAATACAATGCGACTTTCTAACACGTATAAACTTAACAAATATTATATTTATTTAAATACTGTTATCTACAAATAGTTAGGTACCATTAGATAGGTAGTTCTCCAATGGAAGGTTCTAGTTTAATAATTTTAAGCTATTGCATAGCTTCTATCGCGGGCCTTGAGCGCGGGGACCGAATCCAGAAATTCCGTAACGAAAAACCTCACGCTCCCCACTCCGACGGACCCGGAGGTGTGGCTTCAAGGCATAGCATGCAATAGCTTTACCGCGGCAGTCTCCGAGTGCCACACATCTTTTTTATTTTTATTAAGAAACGTGACGTCACCTCCCGCAAACGGTGTCACATTCGTACTAAAATTTACTTGCAAATATCATTTTTAATCCGAAGCCGTGCTCATTAATTTATAAAATAAATCATACTCTTTTTTAATAACAGCGATTTCTGCTATATATTTTAAAACTCATGTTCTATTTTTGATATACTTTCATTAATTATTATCGTTAAAATTATTCGTTAGGAAGGGACAGTGAAGGATCTGACCTACTTCAAAACTATTGAAGTAAATTAATAATTAAAACTTTGTCACTAATAAGGATAACATTTTAATGTGTATAAAGTGTCTATAAAGTTACTATTTCCACTTATTTAAATTTTAATCTTTATATGAAACATCTCAAACCAAATACTATGTAAGTACCTATATCAAAGAATAAAAAATGCAGATATTTCAATGTTTTTATTGTTCGTTTAAAACACTTTTATTTCAATCATACATTTGCTGTTTAATAAAGTTGTTGCTATAACGTTTAATCCAACAGTGAAGAGTTATTTAATTTCCATCTGTAAAAGCAATTTTATATTTTTTCCGTTGCATTCTAGTGCAGGTTTGAAATACGAATTATGTATTTTACGTTTTACGAAATATTTTACGAATATAAAATTGAATAGATACAAATATTATTTGTTATAAGCTTAGGTATTCCAATCTATATAGTTGAACTAGCTGTGCCCCGCGGTATTAACCGCGTTGCTCCGCTCCTGTAAGTTTTAGCGTGATGATATTATTGCCCTACTCTATAAATAAGCTATCTATAACACCGAAATAATTTTTCAAATCAGAAAGGTGGTTCCTGAGATTAACGCGTTCAAACAAACAAACAAACTCTTCTACTCTTTAAAATATTAGCATAGACTAGCTGTGCTCCGCGGTTTTACCTGCAGTGCTCCGCTCGTGTTGGACTTAGCGAGATGATATTATATTATAGCCTTCCCCGATAAATTCCGGACCAGTAGCTCCCGAGATCAGCGCGTTCAAACAAACAAACAAACAATCTTACTAAGCTTTATAATATTTAATGTTGATTTTAGTTGAATGTATAATATGTTTAGTTAGAAAAAGAAATTCATGTACCAGCTAATAATTTTGTTATTTTTTTATTGCGCAAATGAACTCAAATTGCGATAAAATATTTTATAAACAACTTAATGCTTCATGGAAATAGTCAAAACAATTTATTATTTCTGTAGGCACTTGAGACGTTCCTCGTGAAATGTTTTCAAAACACGATATATCAGCATTTAAAAATATTAGGTAGAGAAAGATTAAACCTTATTACTCGATAAATATAACATAGAAACAAAGATTTTTCTAAACTAAAAATACATATTATGATCCACTCACAACGAAACAAACATTATTATACCACGTCATAATATTATTTGTGTAATCAAATTAAGAAACTTATAATACTCTTCAAATGTATTTGATTCCGCAAATGCACATTATAAATTATTGAATTTAATTATCGAAATTGTTAATTATTGTGTCATGTATCACAGCAACGCTCCATCCCTGCTTCAATATAAAACATGCAATGCAATTATTAATAATCTTAAATCGAGAACAGCACTTTACCAATAAAAGCCATTGAAATGAACTATAAACGCTACTAAAATGTTCATTCAAAATTTCCTCTAATTCGTTCCCACGAGCACTGAAAACTAGCGACCGACACGCGCATCTTTTTCCTTTTATTCATAACCGCAGCTTTGCATCGGATTATATTTGTTAACGTTTTCAGCGCTTAACTTCCTAACATAACTTAACCCTAAACATTTGTACGTAACACTGGACTCAAAAAGGTTTTAAAATCAACGATAATTCCATGAAACAGCAACGAACTTAAAAAAGAAAATGTAGTCGTCGAAAGAGCGGACTTGCAAATCAGTATAATTTTAACAGGAGATTTGCATTTTTGATTACAAAAATCGTAACGAGGGTCGACGGAATTTTAGCGAAATTTACGGACAAAATGCTCTCCATGAACTTTTGGTCTTGTATTTAAAAATATATATGGAAATTGTGAACTGCGTTCCGACTAGAGCTTTGGGGATTCCAACTGATTTTTAAACGGACGAGATATCACATATCGTTTATTAAAATATTTTGCGGCTCATGCCAGCCTATACTTCGTTCTACAATATTTATTTAACAACGGATAATTAAAGTATTTTTTGGGTATGCTTATTATTAAAAGGCTAGCCGGTTTTCATACCTATTTTTATAGTTCAGTTAATATTTTAACATAGCTAGCTTATCGCCCGCGGCTTCGCCCGCTTTGTCTAAAACCTAATAAAATTATATACTAAAACCTTTCTCTTGAATCACTCTATCTATTAAAAAAAAACCGCATCAAAATCCGTTGCGTAGTTTTGTAGTATTATTTAAGCATACATTTGTGTTATACTATGTAGTGATATAAAAAATAATTTTAATGGTATTTTTTATAAAGGAAATGTGGCTAGTGTTCACTAGGTATATTTTATGTATTTCCATCAATTGATTTTAAATATGCATCGATGGAAAATATGAAGATAAGTCGCTAATTGTTAAACAAATTATCCATAAACGAATACAATGTAAAAATTATTTTGTTCCAAAAATTTCCGTTTCAAAAAATAAAAGTAAGGGACTTAATATAATTGTTATTCATGTAACAAAATCACAACCTTTTCCCTTCTTTGTATTATTTAAAAATATTTATCTGCGACCCTTTCCGTAATCGTAAAATTTATAAAGCATGACGTTAGATTAACTTAACGAAAAAAGGCAAAGTGAACTTAAAATAATGCGAGTATCCCTAGTTATGGTTAACTAGCTGTATGTCCCGGCTTTGCCGTTTAATATATTTATTTTATAGGAAAAGTGCTAAGTAAAGATGTGTCTTTCCAATGCTATTACATATAATTATTATTCATTCAACAAGTTAATTAATTATGATTGATTTCAAATTTATTATTTCATGTTACTATACAGGGTGTAATCGTTAAGTGTGCACAAGCGATTATTCCGTAACTATTGCAGATACCAAAAAACTTTAAACTGATATCGAAAGTACTTAACATAATGAGTAAAATGGCCATAATAAATTTTTAAAAATAAAACGAGAAATATCCAAAAATGTTACATTAAACGCTCCCATACATTTTATTTCCCATACATTTTGTATTCATAGCAGATTTTCGAAGTGATGTCCTCATTGTGCAATACAATGAGGCTATTTACAGTATCTAAATGAACTTCCCTTCAAATTTGCGAAGTAATTAAAGCAGAAAACCAAAAAAATAAAGAAAAAGCTAAAATCTTTCATATTAAATGTACTAGGTTGATTCAAAAGTAATGATAATTAGGTATTTCCTGTGCACATAAAAATATAAAATAAATGTTTTTTGCTTGCTCATGTATTCACTAAGTAATCACAAAAAAATCATATCAACAGGCCACGTTTCCAATTATTATTTACATTAATTTGAATGTGAACCGTGCGTGCCAGAATGTTTCCCGACGAAAAGAAGAAACAACGATTCGACATGTAGAGGGTAAATTTATAAATTTTTAATGATATCAGGATAATTTTTTGTCACGTTTTGTGATCATGGACGTTACCCGAGTTCACCATGTTTATGCTGAAAGCAAAAAAACAATCAATGTCCTGGATGCGAGCTTCCAAAGTGACGATGAAGAAATTCAAAGTGAAAATCAGTAGGTTAGATTAAAGCGGTAGTTTTTTGGGACGCTGAAGGAATAATTATGGTGGAATATTTTAAAAAGGTAGCCACTTTATTGGGCTCTTACTAAATAGACCAAATTAAAAGATTGCGGTAGGTTAGTAAGGAAAAGAGACATGGCAAACTGCGGACCTGAACGCTGATTCACCAAGACAACGCACCAGATCACAAAGCGTCAGTTGCGATGGCTGCCATTCAAAAATCGGCATTCCAAATGCTTGAACACCTACCCTATTTTTTAGATCTAGTTCCTATTTACTTTTATCTCTTTCCTCGGCACAAGAAACACTTTCTTAGCAATAAATTATTTTAAGACGACAGCGAAGTGATGGCCGCGTGGAGGGGTTTTTGTGGATGAAGTCAAAGTTTTTTTTTTTAAGTTTAGGAAAAAAAATATTGAAGTATATTTTCTAGTTAGAAGACTATCTATAGAACTACATAATTATTATAACTGTAATGATCTTGTTTAATATTAATTATCATTACTTTTGGATCAACCCATGTACATGGGATATTCGTATCTCATACTAAATGTATGGGAGGGTTTCAAGTTATTTTTTAAGATATTTCTCGTTTTATTTTAAAAAAAAATATTATGGCCATTTTACTCATTAGGTTAAATATTTTCGATATCAGTTTAAAGTTTTTTGATATCTGTAATAGTTACGGAATAATCGCCTGTGCACACTTAACGATTACACCCTGTATATTAACCTACTTTTTCAGCGTACCTACTCTTTTTCATTAAGGATACTCTAATGTAATATGTAGATACTTACTTACTTGGTACTTACTTTATCAAGTAGTATTAACTATTAAGGACTTTATCAATAATAAGCAGTATTTCTGTTACTTTTAAGTCAAGTAATACGCATTATTTCCACAGCTATTTTAAAACCCGTGGGCCGCAATCTGCAGCGCAGGCATTTTTTTGTAAACTCGACACCGATCCGCATACATTTTCATGAAGTTTTGCATTTTTGATGAACTAAAAAGACGATCACACTCTTCGTTGCTACACTGTCGGTTTTTTGTGCGAGAGTTGCAAGCGTTAAAATAAATACGATAATTTTTTAATGCATATAAAACAATGTACCTACATAGATTCAAAAAGATCTATTCTATCGAGTGCGACTCTTAAAATGTTGTTGTTGAGATTAAATTAATGATATCTATATAATGAAGAAACTAAAATAATAAAACTTTAGCTTAATATTAAAACAATATTATTGAACAGAAAATGTATATTATTGTAGAGCAAAACTACTATTTTATGAGTAAATCGCGTTTAAAATCCGTTAAAATCTTTAATTTCTAACTACTATTGACTCTGCTCAGTTCCATATAATGATAATAACGTTTCATTTACATGAATTTATGCTTACAAAATTATAAATAAACTCAATAAATTTGAAATCCAATTAATAAATGACAATGAAATTCCCAAAAGCGGAATTTTAAAACATGAAAAAATACAGAAACAGTCGTTAGATTTGACTGAAACTCGATTTATTTCTAAATACAGAGCATCGTTAATCGCAGTTTGAAACAAAATGGAAGGCGACGTGGAATTTGTAAATAGGCCTAATCATTTTCATTAGCGTTCCTTGGCCTTTGTTTTAGGGTTCCGTAGACTCCTTTGTGAAATGTAATTCTGTAATGAAGTTAAGAAAGTGAAGCCAATAGTAGATTTTCAATTATTAGTTGTGTTCTTTACTTGAAAGCGATTTTAATTTTCTATTTTGATGTTGTGTCTAGTAACTACAAGTAGCTAAACAACATATATTTCACTTGTCTTAATAAAGTTTCAGAAACATTTTTTGTAATACATAGTTTTTTTTTAATCTAGAAATAAATCATCCTAATTTTCCTACAAATCAGAGTGAATATTATGTAGTTATGGATATTAAATGCAATATTGCGTTTGATAAATGTGGAAATCAAAACTATATTCTATTTGTGTATGTACCTATTTAGTACTAGCTGCTCTGCGCTGTTACACCCCCGTGGCTCCTCTCCTGTTGGTCTTAGCGTGATAATATATTATAATAGTCTATAGCCTTCCTCGATAAATGAGCTATCGAACACCGAAAGATTTTTTCACATCGGAGTAGTAGTTCCCGAGATTAGCACGTTCAAACAAACAAACAAACTCTTCAGCTTTATAATATTAGGTGATATTAGTATAGATGAGACGTAATTAATTAATTAAGGGGATTTTTTTATTTATGCTTTATCAAGACATGACAACAAATCTTCAAAAATAATTAAAAACTGTCTATAAAAGGTCGGCAAAGCACCTGTAAAACTTCCAATGTTACAAGTGTTTATGGGCGGTGGTGACCACTTAACATCAGGTGGCCCACCTGCTCCTTTGCTTGCTCTGACATAAAAAAAAAAAAACTACAGAACCACTTACCAAAATACAAACACACGCTTACCTAGTCTACAATCTACTCTTGACAAAGCATAATATTCGTCTCATTTTGAAAAACGACGTTAATTATCCAGCTTGATCTCCGAGGATTGAATATTTCCCAGTATTCCGTATAAATCATCATTAAAACTTTGTTTTTACGGTGGATTATTTTAAGTTAGTCGCTTGAAAGGAATTAAGGATCTTGTATTTTTAGAAATAATTACGAAAGTGGAGTACAATTGACACGAATTAGTAGAGTTCTTTGATGGAAAATCCGTGTTTATTTCTGTATTTCAAGTCTTTAAATGCTCTGTTAATAATAATAATATGCTGCTAATCTATATTTGCCATCATAGTATTTGCCTTGCTTATTGACCATTGGCATTGACCACGTCATAATTTTATTATGATGATGAAGTACACACACATACACTGATTTTCTTTAAAAGTGCTGTCTAAGTAGCAGCGATTCTTATTTTACATTTCCTTCAATAAAAACTATAATACGCAACATCTTATATATTCAAAATAGAAATATTAAACCACAAACGTTGGTGGAAAGCAATTCAATTTGAAAACATTTGAGGGCCAAGTCAATTACAATTGTACGTTAATTTATTTTCTCTTTGAGTTTTTGTCGCTTTCTTAAACGTAATCTAGACAATCAGTTTAATTACTTAATTAGCGAAAATGAACTGTGAAGGGACGGAATGAGAAAAAATGGCAGAGAAATGTGTGGAGCGCTCGGATTTTTGTTTAATTTAATTATGAGTTAAGAGGTCTATTATATTGGATATTTTATAATCTGTAAAATGCTTGAAACAATACAAAATTAACGAAGGACTTTAAAACAATTTGTAGTTTTTTTTTTAATCATAATTTCTTAACAAGTTAGTTATGCATACATTTTATATACCTACTTATCTATTCTATCAAACATTGTAGTGGAGAATTTCACAGAATATTTATTCATTTTTGAATTTGAGTTTAGGTATAACATCTAAAAAAATCGGAAATATTTAGATTTAGAAACCGTCACTACGATCATATTTTTGCGCCACAGCACATTTATTTATTAAAAAAAAATACGTAAAACTGCATGTCGTGCGAAGGATTTTCGCTAAAATACACAGATAAATGTATATGCAAGTGACATATAGCATCAAGCCCGCTTGAGTTATAGTCACGAGGGCTGTGTCATAAATATTCCACATTTAAAAAAAAGCGGTTAAATTCTAACGCGGGAAACATAGGAATTCCATGTTTGATTTTTTTTTGTTTCTAAAAAGGTATAGGTAAACCAGAATCTGATGGCAATTGGGGAAATCAAAATTTTGAGTGTGCAGCCCTAGGGAAAATGGACTGACCGATCTTGATACTGCTTATTTTTTATTTTGTCCTCAACATCATTAGTCACATTACATAAGTGAACAATACTGTACCAAATAATGAGATATCCACTTAATATTTTGTAGGTACTACTTACATGTACATATTACTTTTATCTATATAATACATATTATTATTTACACATACCTATGTTTGTATATTCATTATCATTAAGCCATGTAAAAATATGGATGTAATGATAATGCAGATCAAAACTAGATAATGCTAATATTTTTTTATAAAATAAAATAACAATAAAATAAAATAAAACTATGTTTATTTTCGTAAGTATTAGCAGATACACAAATAATAATAAAATTGACTTGGACAGCTTGGACTTGACGCATAGCCGTATTGGAAACTCCTGTAATAAGTTTTCATAAAATTATATTGTAATCAAAAAACAATATTATAGTTAGTTACCTACTTATAATATTTTTAATTTTAAGTAAGTATCAAAACGGGTAAGTCCAATTTACCAATAAAATATTCAAAATTGAAAATTGTGATGTATTTGACCCTTCTTCATCGAATGTTTTTCTATACACATTATAAACAACACCTCTTGCTTGTGATCGCAGCGGCTTTTACGAAATCTTCGAAGATTTTTTAAACAAAATCAAAAAATTATTCAAGAATTGCAAAGAAGACAAATAATTTGACAACCATTTTGATAGTTGTCAAATAAAATTGCCATATGAAAATCTTTTATTTCTTAAATATAAATATGCCATCAGATTCTGGTAGACCTATATATATGCATACTAAAGTCTATCTACATAATACATTATTGATGAATGATGTTAATTAATAGGTAATTAGTAGGTCGATCTAAATTGTGTTTTGTGTTCGAAATTACCTACACTAGTATTTGCGGTACATAAATTCTATTAAAATGTGTCGCTAATGCATTCAGGTGACATTAAAAATAATAACAAAACGTTTGTTTTTCAATGAATTAAAAAAATAGGAAACGATTAAGAGATTTTTATTTCGTGGATTCTGATTTAATATTTTATGTTAACACATCGGCATAAGCATTTTTTTAAATCTAACAGCAGTTTACATAATATTATCATATCTTCAATTCGATCGTTTTTTGTAATAACTTTGGACTAAAGCGTATTATTTTTGGTCATTCATTAGAATCTTTATGTTTATCATCATCATCATCATCATCATCATCAGCCCATATACGTTCCCACTGCTGGGACACGGGCCTCCTATGAGGGTACAGGCCATAATCCACCACGCTGGCCAAGTGCGGGTTGGCGGATGACACATGTCGTCGAACTTTTTTTTTAATTCTTCGACATGTCGGTTTCCTCACGATGTTTTCCTTCACCGTTCGAGCAGTGGTGATGTTACAACATGCGCAGATAAATTGAAAAATCAATTTATTTCCTGCGCGCTCGCCTGGTCTCGAACCACGGACTTATCGATTCGAAGTCCGAGGTCTCACCACTGAGCCACCACTGCTCTATGTTTATACGAGGTTATAATAATAATAATAATAAGGGCGTAGGGATGTGACGGCCCCATCGCCCACGGGTGGGATATCTATTGTCTACGTGATAATAGATATTCCACCCGTGCAATCAGTCAACCCGCAGGACACCTTGTGGCGGGGTGTCGGGGAGTAGCGACCCCGCGGGAACCGAGCGCTCCCGGGGGAGGCCCCTGTCTTCATCTCCGGCTTGCCTTCACCGGCCGGTCGGAGTGAAGCCTGACGAGGACAGGACCCCCACCTCTGGCTTGCCTTAACCGGCCGGCCAGAGTGGAGTCGCGAGAGCTTTTAGCTCGAAGGGTGGATGCGAAGCGTAAGTGGCGAGTGGGCACGTGATGCTGGACCCTCAGGGAGCGCGTGATCGTCGTTTAAAGTCCAGGGACGCCTCTCCACCCTTAGCTGCTCACAATATGTTGCCCCCTTGTCGCACTATTGCAGCGACTTATTTCGGGGGCCCATACAGTGAGAGGGCGAGTCACCACCTGCCAACATATTTTTACTTTCTTTTAGTAGAAAGGCAGGTGCCATAGTTTCCAATAGTCCCCAAATACCGGCCCATTTAACATCCCACTCCATAGCCCAGTTTATTTTGTTTTTCCATATCTCGAAATAGTCCTACATCGGCCGCGGACTGCCTAGGACTGTATCGCTATAGTGCAGTCATGGGCAGGCTGCGGCTGGTGTCCCACAACACAGTAAAGTTCTCTAAAGGGCCTCTGCGTGTTGGATCCGTGTCCCCACGTAAGCCTTCCAAAGGACCGGGTGCCTTCCTTATGATGGTACCCGAGTATTATGGATTTGAGATACACATAATAATAATAAAGCTCATTTATTCCGTGTAATAAATCAAAATTTACATTTCAAATGTTTTGTTAGTTGTTAGTTTAACTTAATCTATTTTAGTATCTAATATTAGTTTAATTTTTTTTCTTATTTCCACGGACCCCTTATTGGGTAAAAGCCTCCTCTCTCCTCTTCCATGTAATCCTATCCTGTGAAATTTTCATCCAGTTTTTGCCCACCGTTTCTATTAAATCATCAGCCCATCGCTTTCTTGGTTTACCTTTTTTCCTTTTTCCTGTTGGTCCTGCCCATTTAGTTGTCAGTAATGTCCATCTGTTATCTGTATATCTCGATATGTGCCCCGCCCATTGCCATTTGAGATGTAGAGCTTGGCGGAGAGCATCTGTTAGTTTAGTTTTATTTCTTATGTCTTTGCTTCTAATCTTCTGTATTTTTTTTATTTTTAATATACTTCGTTCCATTGAACGTTGGCATGTGGTAATTTTGTTTTTAATTTTCTTTGTATATGTCCATGTCTGGCTCCCGTATGTCAAACTAGGTAAAATACAGGTATCCATCACTATTCTCTTCAATCCTATGTGGTAGTCTCCTTTTAAAATTTCTTTTTGAGCCCAAAATTTTTTCCATGTCCCATTAATTCTTCTATCAACTTCTTCTTCATTACAGTTTTCGTTAAATGATACTAGCTTTCCCAGATATATGTAGCTGTTAACATATTCGATTTTATTACCGGATATTTGTATTAGTTTAGTTCGAGAATTGGTCATTATTTTAGTTTTTTGAAGGTTCATATGTAGGCCTACTTCCTGGCTGGAGTTCGATAACAGTTGTAGCATTTGTTCTAGTTCGTTGGCTGAGTTGGCAAATAGAACTATGTCATCTGCGAATCTTAAATGACTAAGATATCGGCCTGAAATCCACAGCCCTTTGTTTTTCCAGTCAATACTCTGGAAGACATCCTCCAATACTATAACTTATAATAATGTTTTGGAGAGGGATATTAGCTATTTTGGTCAGGAACATGTCAAAACTCAACGGGCTTAAAATAGGCTGAATCAATATGGCTTAGATTACAAAATAAAAGACAGATGGAGCGTTGCCGAACTAAACCGAATAATTTATCGTCATTTTCAATAAAGCTATGTGTGCTGTCATTTCGCCGCTGCACTGTACGTACACGGTGCTTCTGTGTGCGTGTAATGTTGCCAGATATTGAAAAATTTCCCGAATTTTTCCCCGACTACGGAAAAAAGAGGGTTATGTTTTTCGAGTTTATGTATGTATGTATAATATTTCTTTGACACGCCCTGCAGTATAAACCGTTGGACCGATTTTGAGTTGTGAGGTTTCATTGCAATGATCTGAATTATTATGTTAGTGGCGGTAGTGACGTAGGCTATATACATAAATGAGAAGTCAAGTTTTAATTTTTATTTAAATTCTTTTATTACATAAAGTACCTGCCCACTAAAGTTATATATGGACAAAATAATTGTATTCAATTTTTTATTAAATAAATTACATAAAAAAAGTTTCAATATTAACTATAATAATTATTAATTATATTATTTTTTATTTTTCATAATATATGAATACGAATAGCGGTAGTTTTTAGTCGAGAATACGGGACATTTTATTTTCATCATATCCATCATGGAGTTCACATAAATTAAATCGCTAGCGAAAACGACTATGACGTTTTTAAGCTTTATAAAAGTAACAAAATAATGTATTATGCTTATTAGAATAATCTAATAATTATCATGAACCTTTAGTGCACTATACAAATAATCACATTCACGATCGAAAAATCCAACAGCATTACCCTGAAGATCTTTTAACCATTTTACCGTTTTACCAATAAAAATGGCAAATTCATTTTCAAAATACTGGCAACATACGTTGAAGTTTTGTATTCCTTCATATCTGTAAAATTATTATTCGTATTAAAGAAATAAATCAGCCAAATAATCTACAGAAAACCTGTGAAACGATGTTTTATCTTTTTTTTTTGTTTTCGGGAACAAATTTTACAGCGTTTTATTATCACAAGACGGCATTTTTTTACTAAAATTGCAAACCCTTTTTGACGTATTGCATGACACTATATGCGCTATAGCACTGGTGCAGCGACGTATTTGTTTTTGATTTCGTATTTTCTTTGACAAGGGCGACGGGCGGTTGTCATGCTCCATCTGTACTTTATTTTGTAATCTAAGCAATATGGTAGTTCATTGTATGAGAAATGGAAATACAATAAGTTTATTTCCTACTGATATATTTTAAATTAATTATATCTGCAGAATCTAACTGGAACTGTTTTTATTTTTAAATTTGATAACAACCTATTACACGAGCTAATTTTAAACTAATTTGTGTCTAATTTCTGGTCGGTTGTAAAAATTATTGCACGATTTTTAGTTACAATTTACCGAGTAGCAAAGGCATTTTTAAGTGAATATATGGGCAGTATTTAAAACAATATTTATTAGGTACAGAGTAAAAACAACTAAAATAATATATTATCACCACCAGCATCCGCCCATATTCGTTGCCATAATCCACCGCGCCAAATGCGATTTGGCAGATGTGACATGTCGTCGAACTTTTGGTTCTTACCAAGTTCTTACACATGCATTTCCTGACGTTTTTCTTCACAGCCTGTATCTGTAGTGAATTTATATCAACACTAGCGAGTCGCTCCGGCTTCTCCCGTGTCATGTTTACGTTTTCTCTCCATAAATATTATCCCTTGCACTTCAAGGAATATTAAAACAAAATTAACGAAATCGGTTCAGCCTTTCTCGAGTTATGCGTTGATTTTGGCCGATTCTCAGATCTACCCAAAAGGCATACTTACAAAATTTCATGAGAATAAATCTATACAAAGGTATCTAATATTGTAACTATTAGATTGTAATTTATATACTCATCTAGTTTCATTCATTGATTGTAGGACTCACCATTTAATGAGTAACAATAAATTAATTCCAAAATAAATTCCTAAACGTAGGTGAATTCGAGACACGTACTCGAATCACGAGTTCACAGTAAAAGTTAAGTTTTTTGTTGAACCTTTGTTTCAGTGTTTCGTATGCAAGTTCAGTAGGAGCTAATTGCGACTGGCGGCCGGCCAGTCGGGAAGACACTACGTCATCAACTAATTTAATGCCTGGATGGACTCTTTTGGATGTTTTTGTGTTAAGGAACATACTGTATAGAGTAATAGACAGGGACAGATTATGCTTTGTGTAATAAACTGTATACTCTATGATATAGTGTACTATTTAGTTTCCAAATCTATACTAATATTATAAAGCTGAAGAGTTTGTTTGTTTGTTTGAACGCGCTAATCTCGGGAACTACTGGTCCGATTTGAAAAATTATTTCGGTGTTAGATAGTCCATTTATCGAGGAAGGTTATAGGCTATATATCATCACGCTACGACCAACAGGAGTAGAGCCACGGGGGTGAAACCGCGCGGAGCAGCTAGTGGTTTATAAAACTTAATTCATTGGCTACAAAATTGAAATTGTAAAAAAGAAATTCATTTGCACATAAGATATAGTAATTATGTAGAGTACGTAGATATAGTATACGTAAATAGTATACGACTATAGGTAATTCCTTAAATTCAACCAAACGAATGCGTAAAAATAATGGCAAATTATTAAGATTTTTGATAAATTTTTTTACCAAAAATTTCATAAATACTAACAACAACGTACCTCCAAAACGTCTATGTCTTCAATGACGGTCAATCAGATTTTCCACTGATTAAATAATAAATCAGCAACTGGAATATTGTAAAAACTCTGGCAAAGCGCCAGGATCTCCAGTTTTCCGTCGCGGATGATATTTCATCTCACTGAAAATGTACGACGGCTTCTCTTTTAGTTTTTTAAGAAAAATGACAACACCAATTAGGCATTACTTCACACTTTACTCTGTAAACCGATTTGCGTAACAGTTGAGTAAATAAGTTTTAAAAAAGGGTGTCCTGAATTTCAGCCTGGTTGAAAAAAAGAGCGGCTTTTGTTTTAGTATGTGGATAATACAGCTAGTTTTCAGTTGTAAATCAGTAATTTGGACCTACATAATATTGATAAAAGTGTTTATTAATTTGTTACTTGATATACCTATTACAACAATTACGTATTAATGGAAAATAGCAAATTTTATTTAATATCGCATTTATTTGTTGGCATTAATCAATACTAAATATATTTTTATTTCCAACTATTATCAAAACCTTTCTACGTATTAATTAAATTGCGATTCCATAACAATTTTAAAACATACCTTCGGTATTCCAAATCACTCTAGCATAAATAAAACTTGTGTGAAACCGAATACAAGTTGATAATTGTTTGAAATATGTCCTTCATTACTGCGCTTACAACGATTTCATGGTAAAAATCCGCATCATACATTTACAGATGACATTATGTCACATAAAAATGAATCATACATATTTACAATAGAGATGAGATCTGCTTGTCCCGTATCCAGCTCTGCCCCGTGAAGTATGACTCTCGGAAAACAATTTATGTGTTTGTCCAAGTCGAGACTTTTAGGGTCGTTACTTCGCTCAAGTTTTTTGAAGCGCTGGAGTACACTCGAATTCCGATACTTTGCTAACTTCTAGACAGGCAGTGCTAAAGGAATTTTATAGGCAGCTGGTGATTCGTTGTGATAATAAATGAATATTTTCAAGTAGACTCAAAAGTATGTTTGGAAAGACTAGAGTAATTTAAGACCCACAATGAAATCCTATGATATGGATAGGATTATTATTCTGTTTTAAAAAGTTTTAATGAATACAATAATTGGCTATTTCCAAATCTATACTAAAATTATAAAGCTGAAGAGTTTGTTTGAACGCGCATTTATAGAGTCAGGCAAATTATATCATAATTACGCTAAGACCAACAGGAATGGAGCCACGCGGGTGAAAACGCGAAGCGCAGCTAGTATATAATATAGATATAAATGAATATGATAAGCGTATTCATAAATTACATATTTGAACATTATTTAAAAGTACAATTAAAAGTAATAAAATTTACACAACTATTTTTTTAACAATTTTCACCTAATGAAGGTACAGATAAAAACAATAACACAGCCTACTATGATTTCACTAACATTCAAATTATTTTCTCTCGTAATTGCAAAAACTCTGCTCCCGTATTATTTACAAACAAAACAAAAAGCTCCCATTACGTCAACCGATTCTTTGAAACATTACCGAAGACTATAAACGTCGTCATTTATCAAGTTACCAAAAACATCTGTTGTTTTTCCCGCCATTTTTCACTATTCAAAGTTGATTGACACAACACAGCGGGGGACTTTGCCGCCATTAAATTTGTGAAAAGAATTTAATTGCCGCGAAACGAATCAAAGGATTTATTTAATGGGCGTTTTAAGTGGGAATGTTGCCTTGAACTAAACGTGTGTAAGTTGTTTTATATTCTTGAATTATTTTATCGTTAGTTCTAAAATTTTTATTCTAGTGGAATCAGAAAGTCTATAGAGAAGAGAAGAAGGAATGGGTGATTGTTTATTAATGTATGAAACACAATTTTTTATAATCTAGTTACTACGTTTAGCCAAATTTTGAGTTGGGTTATTTCAATAGATTATCTTGTAATAGCATAATATTTGAGTGCTAAGATATTCAAGATTTTAATATTTTGGTCAGTATTCGAGATACAGATCTGTGTTACGCAATAAAGCGAACAATTTTAGCTTTTTATTTTCGTTTATAATATAATGTCGATAAAAACAAAAATAAAAAGCCAAGTCGCGCAATAATACCAATGTCACCCTAGGCATAAAATCGTACCAACATAGCCAAACTACGAAACAAAACTTTATTTCCAGATTTATGAAAACCAGAGTACAAGTTTCACACAATAGTCGTAAAGTTGGCCATATTGTCGAAGCCTTTTACGCCTTGCAGTAACCTAGAACAAAGTTAGACATTTAGCCCAGAATATGCTTCGGAAATTGAATCTTGGAACTCGCTTTTAGTGTCTAACTTCACGTGAATGCTTTACCGGTAATAGCCGATGCGTTTGGTACAATTTATTGGCGGGATAATATGTATATCTTTTGTACGATTTTGTTCTCATGTATGAGAGATGTATTTAGGAATAAAGTACCTAGTTTGAATTAGTACATGGATAGAAGACTGTTCAATAATGTGAAGTTTTGAGCTTTGTCGGGTTTGACACAATATTATATTATATGATTTAGTAATTCATTTTGTTTAACGAGTACGAGTTGTGTAAAAACATTGTAAGAAAGGAGATAACATCTGTGTAATTATATATTTGGTAACCGTAATACAAACATGTGGCTATTAGGTATATTTATTTTTAAACCGGAACATCATGAAAACCAAGGCAAGCTGCCTGAATAAATAATTAAAATTGTCCATGCAATTGATTGATTATCACGAAAATCCTTTACAAATTATGTCGTGAAATCCTCTTCTCAGTAATTTCAATTAATTTCACAAAGAGAATAAACTACGATAATTAAACGAATTATACACGAGACTTACCAATAAATTAATAAGCAATATTCCATACAAACACTGGAAACATTATTTGTCAATTAACGAGACCAGTAGATGTTTACTGCTACTTGATTAAACCAATTTGCTGTGTTAATTGCATTACAACGTCATTATCGGGACAATTCGTATGTCAACAGTGGTGTATGAGGGGGTTGGGAACCGAGCCGGTGGAACGCGGCGTTCAAACGCTTTGTGGCTGCGTTGGTGGCTGTTGTATGGTTTTCATTAAGTAATGCGTCCAAATTATTCTCGAATTGAACTGTAAATGTATGATGTTACCATTAAGGCGAGTCACCACAGAGCGAGCAGCCTCGCTAATGTCACCCTAGTTGTAATTTTTCAGTGTAGACTGCGGCTCTGCCCAGGAAAATGACGTGCGCTCCGTGAGCTGTTATTTTCTTCGAACGAGCGACGTCCACTGCACGCTCTGTGGTGACCCGCCTTAAAACGTACAACTACAACTAAAAAAAAAATATTAATTAACACACAAGCACTCTCTACAACTATCATTATAGAAAACTCTAAATGTTTATACAAAAATAAAAGAAGTTACACTTAAAGATGCATAAAAATAATATTATTATACATAACATGTGTATTAGTCAAAGCCACAAATTAGCGCAAACTCTACCACCACAGAGAAGTAAATAGTTACTATGTGAACACTGACGAACTTAAAAATATTATTGTTATAGCAACAAATTATTATTATCTTTATAACTAAGTAGGTAGCCAATTAATGTTGAAACTGATTAATTTTTATCCGATCACACCTACGCAAAATTCACAAAGAGAAACTAATATTAAATAAATTAATATTTGAAATCATAGAAATAAGACGTAATATTAGATATTAACTAGTCGTCTAAAGTAAACATTTCGATATTTACTAGTCCTTCCCGTTCATAGTAAATAGGTTTTTCTTACAAAACATGACGTTATTCAAGTCTCTAGTTTTCTCTTCCTCATTCCATTCTTGATTCTTAGTTACTACCTATAATTAATATTAAATATATAAATATTTTTTCAGGACATTTTTCACACACGGCAAGATCTCATCCCATAATCAGCTGTCGCTTGAGTTATGGAAACCAAACACCTAGCAGCTGCTGATAAACATACATATTATATAATTTTAGATAAACAATATAGATAATTAACACCCAGAGCCATGCCCTGGGTTGGAATCGAACCCACGACCTCTGACTTGGAAGGCACTACCAACCAAGTCAACCGGTCAGTCAAAAACATGTAATTAATAATAAGATATCCTTACAAATACTACTTATCTCCAATTACTTTACTCCACCAATGATTTCAAACCACATTGTTCTACGCAGCCAAAGACACTTAAATTTCAATAAAAACGATTTTAATCAAGTCTCAATGGCCGAATTTAAACGTTTAATGATTCATTAGTAGATATGGATGGATCTCGAAGCAAATTACATTGTGGACAGTCTACTGGAAGCTAATGGCTTTCCAATTGGAATTGCCTCACGCTTGTACTTTCTATCATTTGTGTACGAATTGTATTTCGGTTTATTGTGTACGAATTGTAGGAACTCTTCGAATTTCTGCCCGCCTGGTATCTCGGAGAATAAGTGGAAGTACGGCCTTGTTATTAAAAATTAAAAAATTATATCTATAAATATTATTTTATACAATTCTCCTATTATGATAATTATTAGGAAAAAAATAGATTGCAAATGATATTGAATTTGATTGAACAATTTCCAATCATGACGTGAAACGTACAGTTTATTCATTCAAGCACAATGTATTCTTGTTGAAAACAATAAAAACATACTTCACATTACAAAATACATTTATCATTTACTCACACATTAAAAAGACGGCCATTTTTTCCAAGTATTGTAAAAAGAAAATATGCGATGTGAAATGTTTTCTCAATATTGTATTTAAAAGCGAATTCATACACGATTGATTGTACTTTTTATTAATAAAAAAACATTCTGAAGAAAGATAAAATTCATATATTTTCGTTCAAAGAATTCTGTATCGAATACCAACTGAATACGTTGCCATTTTATTATCGATGTTGTTTTTCTGTTTTATTCCACAGACAAAGAAAACCTGAAGCAATTAGTTGGATTTTGTTTATTTCATAATTGTGATTTGTTATTTATTATTTCTAATTATTAGTGCCTACTTAGTATTATCTGCATTTAACTTTTAAATTTTGTAGAAGTAAGGGCAGTTACATGAAAAAGTAACATAAAAATTTATTGTGATGCTTGTTTTTGTATAGTTTCATATATAATAAATATAATGACTCTACATACATAATCCGTATTTTCATAAAAAAGAGCCTCTGGATCTAAAAATAACACAAAATTACAACGCGCTAGCAGCCCACGCATGGCTTTTAATACAATAACATATTATATATTGAAATCGTTACAAAAATAGACGGAAGACATATTGAATCCGAAAAACGGTTAGAAGTAATATCATTAACTATTGAACCAACGAAGGATTCATACAATCTGATTGCCATTCACTTTTATTGATATTCAATCGTCCCAGCTTACAATGGCGGCTTCGTAAATAAGATATGTATTTTTGAGAACTGCGATATTGCGATAAGATAAGATGCTTCTAGGGCATTGTGTTGAAAAATTATAATTTATTTGAGTTTTGTTTCAAATGCAATTTCAATTTCAATTTCAATGATAACCCTACTAACTAAACTGATGAAGTGAACCCTATTAAAACTATACTTATATTAAAGAGTTTGTTTGTTTGAACGCCCTAATATCAGGAACTAATGGTCCGATTTTAAATATTATTTCGGTGTTAGATAGCCCATTTACCGAGGAAGGCCAAGGCCAGGCTTCAACCAACAGGAGCGGAGGACTGCGGGTAAAACCGCGAAGCACAGCTAGTTTTTAATATTTATAATTCAGTTCAATTAGGTACAAACTAGGTTCTTGTCCTAACATTGTTAGAATAAGAAACTGAGATTGAAACTTATACCTTTCACAATAATTGTGTTTTTCAGGAGATGAATTATAGTTGATTTTTGTTGATGAATGTAATTTTCTTTTGTTCTTACTGCTAAGATTCTATATTTCATTAATACCTACTTGAACCTACTTACACTACATATCAAACGCACACATGTATGAATATACAATTGCTTATGCAATATGTGTAAATAAAAATCATACAGCAATCATAGTCTGCGAATTTTATAATATTATAAATGCGAAAGTTTCTGAGGATGTGTGTGTGTGTTTGTTTGTTACTCTTTCACGCAAATACTACTGAACCGATAACAATGAAATTTATCACACATATAGAGGGTAACATGGATTTACAATTTTACACATAGGAAAGGTTTCATCCCGGTGATCCCACGGGAACGGGAACTATGCGGGTTTTTCTTTCAAAACGCGGGCAAAGCCGCGGGCGGAAAGCTAGTTCTATATAATCCAACAATTTATATAAACCAAGTATTCTCTATTCACTTGTACACGGTATTTCATTATTAAATTCATACCGTTCTGCTCTTTACAAAATTTCCTCCATACATAATACTTTAGAAATATTTTTAAAGCCATTTAAATCCTCGCAATTCCAACTGGAACTAAATCAACAATTAAGAGCTTTAAACCGTAGCTTTAGCGTGAAGTTCATACCTTACTTAACTCATACTTAAGGTTATGAAGATTTCTTGCCCTTAATATAATATGTCGGCTGGTCTGGAAATTATTGTTATTTAAAACAATGGCCGGAATATTTTTAGTCGTATTGTGTTTCGTTTCTTTATTTAAGATAAAAGCGGTTTTATTGTGTGAATGTTTAATATTAGAATAACAATATTTTACGCTTACATCGATGTATGTTTGAAAAAAAAAGAAACATAATATGTCAACAATTATTTTTACTATGGTATAAATCTTGTAGTAGCAATACTAATTAGGCATGTAAGACAAATCATATGGAATTTGGAAACGGCTAATATTTTTTTTACTAAAATTCGTATTTCACCATCGAATTGTATTGTCTTGATTTTAAGTGTATTGTGCGTACTGTGATTGTGTTTATTGTAATATTCTGGAGTCAAATAAATGATCTTTCTTTTTTGCTTTCTTGAATTAATACTGTCGAGTTAATTCTAAATAGGTACACCCCTGCTTAGATTACAGATTACATAAATTATAAACCTAGGAGTAACGATATCTATAAAACACCATCAGCTCAGTTCGTCATGGATAAATGGCTGGTATGCAGGTACAAAGGGACGGACATATGAATTTATAATAGATTGAACGTAAGCCCGCAGCAGATTCATAAAATACATAAATGTACGGATTATTGGTTGCTGGAAGCACTTTACAGATTTTATATTTTATCTTGTTATTGTATAGTTGTATCTAGGAATATTATGCTGTTCGTTTTAAGTATTTACTAGCTTTCCGCCCGCGGCTTCGCCCGCTTTGTCTAAAACATAATAAATTTGAATCACTCTATCTATTAAAAAAAACTGTATCAAAATCCGTTGCATAGTTTTAAAGATATAAGCATACATAGGGACATTTAGGGACAGAGAAAGCGACTTTGTTTTATACTAGTATGCAGTAGTGATGTGTTGTTTGTTTAGATTATTCTGTTGTTGATCACAGCAAACACATTACGCTGTTAATCGTTCTCATGTAACTTATATGATTTTGGTGTGTTATAAAATAAAAATATAAAGACTACGGCTTACGACTAAATTATATTCAACCCGCACATGTAGTTTATGTTTCCTTGTTATTACCTAGAATTTGTAAACACTTAACTCAAACATTTATTTATTCAATGAGACTTCTAGAAGAACATAATTGCACCAAACCTTAAGTATATGTATAAATAGCCTTCGTAATAGAGTAGAAATTACATTTAAAATACACCAAAATAATCTAGTAATCTATCTTCTATGTACAGAAACAATAGGGCATGGTCGGGTCCGTCGAAATTACTGCGCCACTTACCAGCCGTCTATTATCTTGGCAAAAAGTAAAAGCAATGGATTATTTAAGAGAGCGTGTGCGACTACCGTCATAAATATTAAATGTTTATTGAAACAATCGAATGTGTAAACCATTTGTCGTGTTGGGAGAGGCTTGAGTCTTAAATGAAAGGAATGCATTTCTTGAATAACAGCATAAAGGTCTCAGCACACATATGAGATCGGAAAGGGATCGTAACCGTAACGCCTTTCGCCTCGCTGTCAACCAGGCGTCAACCTACCGTATGCACGTGACGAAAGCGTATCAGCAGCGCCTGTACGTCAACTCGGCTACGGCTAGGCGACACCGGCGTTACGCCTAAAAACGGTAAGTACGGCAAGTCATAGCAGGCAGAGACGTAAGCGCGGGGACGGAGAGACGTAAGCGCGGGGACGGAGAGACGTAAGCGCGTGGACGGAGAGACGTAAGCGCGGGGACGGAGAGACGTAAGCCTGGGGACGATGAGCCGTTAGCGCTGGAATTGCAAGTTCGGAGCCCGTTCCGAGGCGAGGCGATTACGTTACTATTCCGATTAGTGTGCGTTGCAGTAGGGAGTTTAATACAAACCATTCTGAACGGCTCGAGGCGATACGGTTACGATCCCTTTCCGATCCCATATATGTGCCGAGACCCTAAAATAAACATAGATAAAACATAGGAAAATTAATAAGACTTAATACTTTGAATTTTTGTATATTTCATAAGCGTCATAACGGCTGTATTATAATAAATTTAAATGTTTTAGGTATAACATTTTTTAACACACAAGTTTTAAGTCTCATTAATTTTTTCAATTTATTTTATCTATGTTTATTTATGCCATCAATATGATTTCATTTGATAAATTTGCACTCAACAAAAGAATACTGACTGTACCTACACTGTACAGTGAGCCCAAACCTTATCTACCACAATGTCCCTACACTTCCCTACATAATTAATCCAACAAGCTAGTCCACAGAACGGTTTCACTAACAGATTGATAGCTCATCATACAAGCACATACAAGACCGATATTCGATTAAATCCATCTGTACCTGTCAATGTGTTGTGACGTCACTCCTCGATTGACGTGTGAAACAGGAACCCTAGGATCAAGTATGCGTCATCGCTAGGCTTCTGTGCAAATGAAATCTGGAAGTGAATGTTTTTTATTATGCTTATAAAAATTTTAACCTCAGTATTATCAGAATAATTTTCTAGCTAATAACAACGTTTAGATTTATTATACCACGACTTAATCCATTGAATACAATCATTTTGTTTGTAGGCAAGTAAGCCAAAACGCGCATTGAACCTAACTGGCTTATTATGCTCTCGCGACAAATGCCCCATGTACAAAACATAGGTATGGAAAGTATAAAAAGGGGCCTATATTATTTGGATCTATAGATCATCTCTATACAAAATTACGGCCAAAATGTTTCAGTAATTATATTAATTACTCCTCTAATAGACATTTCACACTACTTAGCACTTGGCAATGACAACTACTTATCTAATGACATTTTTAATAGGTAGAGTAATTTGTGAGTTAATTCTGAACAAGACAAAAAATAAAACTTTCCCCTCAGTATTATGAATTGAGACTAATCTTTACTTCACTAGTTTACCACTTTCATCATCGTAACATCATATTTACCCAACTAGGATTAACGTGACACATGATCCCAATATACCAGTATATTGTGGCAAGTGGCAACCCTACAAACTCTGCCCAGGGCAGACTAAACTAAATTAGATACGTGGTAATAATAATTCAATACGCGGCCGCAATATTGTTCCCGCTAGTCTCATAAAATTATCATCGTGTGAAGTTTTAGCAGCGATTTACAAGGGAATCTGGCTTTACACTAAAACTAGTGTGGAATTAATTTTCATGAGTATTACTAGCTAGGGTTGGCAACTTGACGATGCAGTTATATGGTCGTAATAAACTGCATTTTGAAGATACCAAAATGTATTCCTCCAATTTCATATTTTGTAGCTTGAGTGCTACATAAAACACTTGGTGTTTTAAATTTATTAATCAACCTAGAATTTATTAATAAATTAAATAAATAAATATCTTTATTTGCATAATGTGTGTACAAAGATAACAAAATTACATTATAATTCGAATCAACACATTATTATAGCCATAAATGGCGTGCAAATTATATCAACTCCGCAACATTATTTAAAATTAATATAGGTAATTAAAAAAAATGTGTGCGTGTACTAGTGTACACACGTAAGAAGTGAAACTTCTTTATGACTTTTTTATTATATTCCTTGAAGCACGAGGATGGTTCTTATGTAGAAAAAAACGTAAATATGTACCACGGGCGAAGCCGGGGCGGACCGCTAGTCATAAATAATTTTTTTCTACATACTAATATGAAAATTTTCAAATTTTGACAACCCTATTACATAGTCGCAGGCAGGATAAGTGGTTTTAACGCTTAATAATAAGCAAAGACATACGCCGGATTAAATTTCGGCGGCGCACTTAACAATGTTTGCAGGGTTGCTACCTATATGGCTGTTAATTTAATAAACACTAAATATTATGCGCAGTAAAACATATTTCATTTCTAGCATTTGTGGTTTATGTTACATTTTATAAAGCAGACGCAATATTCTAATTATATAACGTGCATATCTCGTATTATATCCATTTTCTATGCATGTAAGTAACGTTTTCATGTTTGTATACCTACACGGAACTCCGAAACAGGCAGACTACTTTTCATAATTCAATATTTCTCTAGAAAATAATACAACTAAATAAGGCAACTAAAGAGTTAATTTTCTTTAAATCTTAGAGGTCTTATCCAAGGTCATCTCTATGCTCGTAGGTACTAAATTTCATTAATATCGGTTTAAGACGTAATAGCATAACTTATTAGACAAACTTACTTAGACAAACAGTTAATTTCGCAATTACAACATAAATAGCCATTGAAACTTAAACAAACGAGACATAAATTCCTCAAAAACAAACCCCACATTCCCGTTTATTTCAAGAAAAATCTAACATTAAATAATATGAAAAGTGTCAAGAATTCTTTTGTAAATTTGCCTTCCCGCAACCGGCCGCAGTCTAACGTTTAAGCATTTTTCACAAATATTCTTTGTACGTAAATGTTTTGCCTGCAATGCTCTTTTGTGAGCGCAAAGCGGATATAAAATGCAATATCGTATTGAAAATGCACGAAATAGAAACGAATTATTTGTCTTTTCCGCGTACGAATGATGGAAACTATTTTTGTATTACATTTTTTATGGAACACCATTGTAATATGTTTGGATTTGTGTGTCATATACAAAATGCTAAATCTCGATGAAATACTTATGTAACAAAATACACGTAACTTTCATAATAGTGCACTTTAATTTGTTTTTATATTACCTCTAGGTACAAGCCTTTCCTGCTGCTGTATTTATATTATAAACATGGAAATATATTCTACTACATAAGCTCTCACTTATCAGCCTTGTATGAAATTAAGCAGACAGAGATAGACTACAGTCTTGATGACTCACAACACAAGTGAAACCACGGGCTCCAGACGCAATAAATCATCGTCATTCAAATTTAAGTAAACAGAATACATATTAAAATCAATCGTAACGAGAGCCTTTTGTCCGTTCAACAAAAGGCTTCTAATAAATAAGAGACAAAGATGAAAAACATATCAATATATTTTCGTCACATACGATCTTATTCTCAATGAATAATACATTAGAGCGATATCGAGATATCGGTGGGGAATGTTAATCAAAGCGATCCGACTTATTGGAAATATTTATTCACACGTAAAATATATTTTTAATTTTCTTGTAAAAGTACATAGATGCATGGGAGATAAAATTCTATAATAGAAAGTCTAGCAGGAATTTCCTATTAGATCAAAAATCCTAAAGTGTATTACTGAAATCATTCATCACGAAAGAATAACATCAGGTCCAACAAGGGTCCCTAAGGGTCCCTTATATGTAGTTAACCATCGATTAGCAGGCAATATTCTTATAGTTATAACTTATAATTATATTAAACCCATTCTTTGTGATATTAAAAAATGAAGTATTATTGTGTAAATTATTACTTCTTTTCGATGGTACGTTTTGTACTAAATTATGTGAATGCCTGAATCTCAAATATATAACCTACATCACAAATCATAACATTCAGCCCAAATAAAGTTAAATCCAGTGTATATAGCCGAAAAACCCCGTTATATTTCAAGTAAATCTAAGCGAAACAAAGTATCACTTTTAAACAGTTAGATCCGCGTCTCACTGACACTGAAATATCTGGAACACTTTCAACCCTGGATTCTTGCTAAATGTGTGTTTAAGTTTATACTTTTATACGTATGTGCTTGCGCTTTCTGCAATTACATGGTAAGATGGTTTTATTTTGAAGTAGTGGATGCCATTGTTTCAAATTTAGAGTGTTTAAGGTTAGACCTTATATTATATTCTTCATTTGTACTCAATAAGGTAAGAGACATAAGTTTATATTATATCTACCTATTATTATTATTGTAAAATTGCCGTTCTATCCTATCTATCTATCTTGTTATTTATCAATTTATCACCAAGAGATAATATTCTAATATTTGGTATTTTATATTTTAGAAACAAAAACCAGCATTGGTAAGAGTGCTTATAGACACACTAAATCGAATAAACTGACGCAAGTCAATCGTAAAACTCGATACAAAAAAGTAACAGGCTTTCGAACATAAAAACTAACAGCTACACCCAATTGACATAACCGAGCCCATTTGCCTCGGTAACTGGCGAACAACGACTTCACGTTTAAAATTGAAATAAAAATGAAACAGCTCGCTACGACTTCGCGCTTTGCCCTACGGCTACATACTCTAAGGGTGCTTTTCCACTAGAGATGTGCGAGAATGCGTAGCGAGGGATGTGTTTGTAAAGAACCAATCATATTGCTTCATTTAGCGTTTGAAGCGTTGCTATTTGTTTTTTTTAAACATCGAAAGATTTGCGCCTTCATCGCGCGGCGTTCACGCACATCCACATTCACGGACGTGGCCATAGTAACCATAATGACCCATAGTAATATAGTGATTTTGACAGCAGCTTCTACGTCCATTTCACAGTTTTACGAACGATTGCGAGCATCAAACTAATGTAGAGGACACGACGTATGCCGCGAATTCGCGGCGTGAATTCGTGCACGAATTCACGGCACAAATGTGGAGCCACCCTAACGAATATTGTGCATGAAGCGGTGTAAATACATTTGAGATTTTCCTGGATTTTGTTTTTTTATACTATGGTAAGTACAGATTATGATCTGTGGAGTGGAAAATTAGCGGGGAGTAATCTGATTTATTGAGCCAAGATAAATTTTCGGTTTTCTATATTTATCAGCTTATCATAGTTTCATAATATAATATGATGAATATAATATTTAACATATCTACTGACAGTTACCAGTTATCAGTTACCATTACAGGTGGCGTAATACTAGTAAATAAAACATAGCAAAACAGTATAGGAAAAGCTAAATAAAACATTTCATCATCATTAAAAACTGAGAAGTGTTTATTTTATCTACTTCTATACTAATTCTATATACAGTCGTATACATATTGTCCAAAGGAGTCTGTTTTCTAGGCATGCTTGAAATAAGCAGATTTTAGAAGAGCATACTTCTGCCAAAAAAACATTCCCAAAACATAGTCCCAGCACAACCTAAACACACACACAACGCATTTACAATTCTATTTCCATACGCATAAAGCTCAAAGTGCAGTGCGGTAGTGCGATATGAATACTGGATGAAGTTATTCGTACCTACAGTTAATTTAACATTCCGTTTGTATCGCAATCCTGACGGACTTTAAGAGAGTGCACTTTTCTTGCTTTGAACTAAAAACTGGAGATTTAAAAAGGCAATTAGGTACTTTAAAAATCCTGTTTTAGGGCGCGTAAGTAAAGAGTGAAAACCGAATTACTGTTTAAATAATTTTAACGCTTTGTTAATATTAAAACAGATTAAATGTTTTAATTCGGGTGGTTCTTTTTATGAAGAAAAAATTAAATTGGAAGTATTTTAAAAGTAAAAAAATACTCATAATCAAGAATATTTTACATTTTCGATCCGTCCATCATTCACGCCTTATAATTGGATAAAATTTGGCACAAATTCATATGAATGCTTAAGAAAGTATTAACAAATTTAATCTGAAAATATGAGTTATGAATAATTACAATCATAACAGAATACAACTACCAAACGAACCTACAAAAGTAAAAGTATGAATATTATCATAATAATATTATAGCTATGTAACCACCTATTTGTGTAAAACTGTTCATGACTTGTTTTCAAAAAAAATATTTAAGAAATTACTCACGCTTCTTTTAATTTAAACACATAAGTTTATTTTTAAAAAAACTAATTTAAGCAAGCAAACTTGAGCGCGCTATTTAGTCTAATAACCAGACCGACGCGACGTATAAAGAATAACTAAATATAACAAATAGCTATAAATAACCGAAGAAAATGCAAACCTCAATAAAAGCTTAATTTAAGCCTTTGTAACTCGGGAGCAATATTTTTAATTAAAGCACAAGCCCCTGTTGTTAATAACTTTCAATTACTTTTATAACAAAAAGGACAATACCTAAATATTCTTGGGAAATTCCTTTACAAGATGTAAATAACTTTAAAAGTATTTGGCTATTGTTCACTTTCGTTTATTTTTACTGATATCCTAATTCTTACAAATAATGTATTTTAGAGATATCTTTTAAATATATTTTGATTAATGAAGCTGAAGTAATGGTTCGAAAACTATTTCGTCTGAACCGTAAAAATGATTAAGTCAAATTTAAAAGCAACCTTAATACATTTAGATTTCTCAAAAATATAACTTACTTACTTACTTAGTCCTCTGGCGCTGAAACCCCAAAGTGGGTCTTGGCCTCTGAGACGAGAACTCTCCATCTAAATGAAGCCAAAAATATAACTAATAATTTAAATATTGGTTATTAAAAGGAACATCGTGTTACCTACGTTTAACCCTAGATCAGCTGAACCGATTTGAAATTACTTTTTGTTTCATCTCCAATTAGATAATAACATTCAAAAGTTACAAACATAGAAAAACAGTCTAGCGGAGCTGAGTCATTAACTCCTTTTAATATAAAAATAAAATACAAATGAAGCGCCATTCAAAAGTGAAATTACACGACAAAATCCCACAAACAGTATAATTAAAAAAGAAGATAAAGCATGCATACAATGGGATACAGACGTAAAACATAGGCAGAACTCATTTGGCGCAACTCCGTGAAAGGAATAAACCGGTAGGAGCGACTATTATAAGTTCACCACTTTTTTAACACGGTGCCTCGTTTACTAGCTTAAATTCACTAGTCGGGTGACAAATACGAAATAACGTTTTAGTTTCCTTGTCTATCTTGTTACTAAGTTGTTGTGTTGCTTGGTAGCGTTTGTCTTTAAATAAAAATGTTAATTAATAAGATTTAACTTTATCAGGAAGTATTATTCCTTTGATACTTGTTTACAAACGATATATCATTGTATTTAAGTATCAAGTATCCTCCTGGAAAAAAGCAATCATTATTCGAAGTATTAAAAATATTTGTAGAGTTTTAAATTGGCTCTATAATTACTATAATAATTTAAAACATCTATTTGGAATTACCTAGGGACACCGTTGCGATGTCTGAGACGTAACAGAGCAATTTACTAATACAGTATATATTATAATAATTGGTAGTCAATCACATAAAATTTATAGTAATAGGAAATACACTAATACGAATTAATCTTCTATAAATAAAAAAACTGGATAAAATACGATTTACGCCAGCCTGTTCATTACAAAAATAAGAGGAGCGGCCCACCTATGGAACCCTGCACGCACCCCTTGTTGTTCTCTCTACTCACTTCCACACCCGCATACCTAACTTTCACACCTCTTCCACTCAGGTAGCTGCTGATCACCCGCCTTACGTTCCCCGGACACCCAACTTAAACCGCACCTGGCTGGCACCTGGCTGGCCACCAGGCGCTGTCGAAGGCTCCTTCTATGTCCAGAGATACCACAACAGAAATCTTCTTCTCCTCCCTCTTATTTCTGATGTGGCTCACTAGTCTATAGAGGGCGTCCTCGGTGCTCCTCTATGGCATGAAGCCATACTGATGGTGGCTTATTTTGGACAGCAGGTAGAACCTGAGTCGGACGACCAGCATCTAATGAAGATGAAGATGAAGGTTTCGATATGGTCTATTCTGATGCCTGCCTCGTTTATCTATCAAACTTTCATCTCTTTTAATTTTTTCTAAGGCCGTGTAAATCATTTGCTCAGTAATAAAAAGAGTATTTAAAAAAATACCTTGCATACTTGCACTCCATAATGAATGTAGCTGGAAATCGATTTCTTAATAAAACCCCGAATAAGCCTGTACTAGCACTTACTTAAATAATGTAGAAAACTATTTACCTGAATAATATCGTAACAATGTTTACTGTCAAATCATATTGATATTATTTTTCGTAAAGATCTAAAACCATATTATTCGTTTAAAATACATTTTAATGTTATTTTATGGAATATACGCGTAGTTTTTCATATCTTCGTAAATAAAGATTACAGGGTGTATTTTAACTTCTAGATGCCGAAAAACGCATAACATGAAGAACCCCGTAATAGGTCATTACCGGATTATTCGCGGGGGACGTCGAAATAGAAACTAATCGCTTTTACTCAATAGCTCCAGTATTTCCCTAAATACAAACGAAGCACCGAGATGCGGGCGTTGCGTTTACATACTATTTCCTCTGCCGCCTTCGCTCCTTGCGATGCAGCATTTTCGTGTTTTGAATATACTATGTCTTTGTTGCTTTGGATTCACTATTTGTGATTTGTAAGCTTCTTTGAAATTGCGCCGGGGAATGAATGTCTATATGCTGTTACGTTTTAATCTTTATGCGAGACAATTGTGGAATTTAAATAAACATTTTCTGTGTAGAACGTATAAAAATTTGGGTGAAAATGTCCTTGTGAAAGGAAATAATGGAAAATTGTAGAGCATGGTGTTTAGCATGAAAAGCATGTACTTTTCTTAGTAAGTTTATACTTTTTAATTTTCATATGGAAATGAAAAAAAAAAACTTTATTCATTTAACTTTAAAACTTTATTGTCTCTTAGCTTAGCAACCAATTACATATTATATTATATCAAATACATACATCATTTCACCACCAAAAGTTATTGTAAACGGAAATTTTATTCAAGCAAGCAAAAACTTTCAATTAGATTCATTGATAATTCAAAATTTACCTCTCAGAACTATTAATTGACATTTCTTATTTCCGAACATTCAACAAACAGCACAAAAATTTCATAATTAAAAATACTCGAATTCAAATAATTGAATATCTACAATGAAACGAAAGTATACTAATTAATTTAATGTAAAATTTGTCGCAGTACTGTCATCACAATTTAATTAAGTAAGCAAGTAAACAATAATATAAATCAAACTGAAACATTTATAGTGCTTTAAATATAATAGAGCTTTCATGAGTGGTCATAAATTTATTGCTCTCTGGTATCAGAGATATAAAGTGGGGGAAGGGATATTGTTTTTCTCCTCTTTATGGTGTAATGACTTGGTTTTAAAATGTTAAGCATCGTCAAATTCTAGGGTTAGTTTACAATCGGAGATGTTATGGAAGTGAGAAGTATTGTACATAGAAATAAGATTGAATTTGAATGCATAACTTAAATGTAGTGCATTATCGTTTACTATAGTATAGTTGCTCCGATTAATGATCTAACATAATCGGTTTAAATAATTACTTAATAGTGTAGTTTAATTGTGTGTAATGAATAAAGTTTAGTTGTCGGGGTCAAGTGTTTTATTAAACAACAAACTTTACAATAGTAGCGAAAATATTATAAAACTTACCTAGATTACATAGTACGAAACACTAATCATACAAAATAAAATACTGAATAACACACTTTAAAATACAATTTTTTTCAACCATAATTTGTTTCAATCTTCAGCTCTATAACAAATAAACTTATAATATAAAAATGAATCCCAAAATGTGTTGGTAAGCGCATAACTTGAGAACGGCTTAACCGATTTCGTTAATTCTTTTTTTATAATATTCCTTGAAGTTCGAGGATGGTCCTTATGTAGGGAAAACGTGAATATGTACCACGGGCGAAGCCGGGGTGGACCGCTAGTATTATGATAAAATTATTTTCCTAACTGCCATTTCTATCTAGTAGAGCTCTCTCTGCGTCGTGCAAGCGCATCCAAACGGTCGGTAATGGCCACTCGGCATATTTCGGTAGCACTGGCTCACATTTATCACCCGCGACGTTCAACTATAAGGCTGCGTTTCCACCAGAGATGTGCGAGGATGTGTAGCGAGGAATGATTTGGAAATAGCCAATAGTATCGCTCCAAACACTTAATGCTTCAAACTAAATGAAGCGATATATGATTATTGATTAAGCTCCCTTGGCTCTTAAGCTGCGTTTCCACCAGATATGATGATGAACGTACATCGCGCGCATTTCTCGCACACTTTCCTCGCACATATTCGTTGCCCACATCCTTCGCTTCCTTTATATTATGCGCAAAACTTAGCACCGCTGCAGCTGAGCCATTTAATTATTTATTTAATAAGGTGCACACCACAGCTGACAATGTTGACTGGTTATACACAAATTTTACTACATGTTGCGGTAAAATGCCAACCAATTAATTGTATGCACACAGCACAGTTGAGGGAATTTTTTTTTATTAAAAATTACATTATCTAACACATCGTTACATCGTTTCCACCAGAGTTGTGCTGACCGAGGCGAGGTAAATGATGCTATAATATTGGTTCTTGAAAAAGACATCCCTCACTACGCCTCATCGTACATATCTGGTGGAAACGCAACCTTAATGCTCTGAACTTGGATAATATCATTCCGATTTTTAATTCTCGGTATGAATTTATAGTGTTCAGGGAACTTCCTGATATCTTTGTAATTTATATTGATGCGATAGCCGGATCTTAAAGTGATCAGGTACGTAGATGCATACCTATAGTTTTAGTATTGACTTACTTTTCTATATTTAGAATAAAACAGTTTTAATATTATATTTGGAAGTTCTAAAGAAAAGACGTGTGGCACTCGGGGACTGCCGCGGTAAAGCTATTGCATGCTATGCCTTCAAGCCACACCTCCGAGCCCGTCGGAGTGGGGAGCGTGAGGTTTTTTCGTTACAGAATTTCTCGATTCGGTCCCCGCGCTCAAGGCCCGCGCTAGAAGCTATGCAATAGCTTAAAAAAGAAACTAATATTTTGGTTATACGTGGTATATCCTGTCGTATTCAGAAATTAGATTTGTAAATTCTTGTAAATGTTTTACCACAAGTCTTACTAATAATTCAACTAGATATGTAGACAGTGTAAGTAATAGTACAAGTGGTTGATGTAGACGAATAAACTTTCCCCAAGATAGTCGTCTATAATACCTATAAAATTACCCTATGTTATGATTCTTGCTTTCATTTCAACGTTTGATGTTTGAAATAAATTGAATGGATTCGTTACCTTTCAAGAATTTAATAGTATTTAGTCTGAGAAGTATTCAGTAACTTTATACTTCACTCAGGTTTAATTGATGTTATGGTTCGATAAGATCTATTGTTGGTGAGATCTTATTTCGTAAATGTATGAACAAATATTTAATTTTATGAAAGTTCAATGAACTAAAATTAATAGGGGAATCAAAGCTAAGGGCTTGTAATATCTTTTTTCGAATAAATGTATGAAAAAATCCTTAATTTTTGGAAAGTTCAACGAACTACAATACTTGTTTGTACATTACAAATGTTTTTGAGTAAATATTACTGAAAACAAAGCTAAGGGCATTTGATATCTTATTTCGAAAAATATAAATGTATGAATAAATCTTGAATTTGTGGAGACAAAGTTCATTGAACTTCAAAACTTTTTTGTACTTACCTACATTACAATAAATGCGTATAGGTAAATATTGGGGAAAGCAAAGCAAAGGGCTTTTATTGTACTTCTTCAGGTTTTATAGGGAGATCACAGTGAAGCTTTCAAAGAGTTTGATTCATACTTTAAAATGGCTTGATAGCCTATCGACTTAGCTGTATGATGTCGACTTAAATACAACAATCAGGGTGTAGAAAACCCTTCTCCTAAACTTCATAGCAACCCTGCTCTTGTCTTTGTATGTACAAAGTACACGTCTATCCTATGTATATGTCTCCGTCTTATAGAGGTAAATTACGGTATTTTATATAATGTTTTCTACAATTAAAATATTAAGTACCTATACTGTAATGGCATAATAATATGAAAATAATGGGGTAAATAGTCAGAAAAAGCTCTTAAATAGTAGTATCTTCCATTATATTACAGAACAGTGACTGCAAGGGACTTTAATAAATTTCCAACAATATTTGTGTAATAAGAGAGCAATTTTGGTTCTTATAGAAGGCCTGTCCCTTCATGCAATGCGTTTTGGTATAACTAGATACAAAATCTGATGTGCGGAAAGACTACGAAAATTAACTTTATTTTCTACTAGGATTCCGCCCGCGGCTTCACCCGCGCATTCAAAGAAAAACCTAGTTCCCGTTTCCGTGGAATTTCCGGGATAAAACCTATCCTATGTCCTTTCTCGGGTATCAAAGTCTATATTCAAAATTTCATTCAAATTGGTTCAGTAGTTAAGGTGTGATTGAGTATCAGACAGACAGACAGAGTTACTTTCGCATTTATAATATTAGTATGGGTTAGTATCCAATTTTGCATTTATCAAATTAGGTAAGCTAATACAAAACAGTCCACTAGAAATTTACAAGTAGTTCCATACAATAATAGCCAGTGAATAAAGTCAATAACAAAATAACATTAATCTACTTGTGTTATTATACTTGTTTTTATTCACAGAATCCATCATTGTTTGGAGTAACTTGCAGCACAATATTAATAGTGAAGTATACTTTAAATAATTACGAGCTTTATAAACAACGTGGTTTCAGTTGTTTCAAGGAACTGTTGAAACGATCTCACGAATATTCAAGGAATTAACGAAGTTTCAAATAATGGAAGGTAGAAATTGAGATGTGTAAAATACAATAATTATTTCAGATAATAAAAACTGTGTATTAGTGTTTTCATCTTGTAAATTATTTGTATGCGTGTATCACGCATCAACTAGGTGTAGGATTGTTAAGTCGTTTTAAATGCTATGAATACGTGGTAATAACGTTATAGAATTAGTAGAAATTATAAATACACGTTCTTTTAAAATTACCAAATTATCAAGGAAAGACGAAAATCCTGTAGTATGTTCGTATTACTAATTTGAATTGCAATTATAAGAAGGTTCTTTAAAATATATTTAAAAGTATATTTTATACAGCCTCTTTCATAATGGCTGAAATTCTAAGAAACACAATAACAGCACGATCTTGGCTTGACAATATGACGGAACCACGCCCACCCCGAAAATATATTTAAACATAAATTATTGAAGTTTGCCACTTACCAACAAATGCTACAAAAGCTCGCCAAGCCTTAAACAGTCCAATGAATCGTTGAAAAGAGTCCAAGACATACATTAAACGCAAACCGAGAATTACAAAACTTAGCCAATATCGTGTTGAGAAATTATGGCGATCCGAAACAAAGCCCACAAATTGTTGGAAAAAGTTAAGAAAAGCAACTCGTTACAATAACAAGAGCGTTAAGCCGCGGGACAATAAAATGTCCGCGACGGTTTAGCTTGGGGCCATGACACTAAAAGCGTATTACGTTTCTATAAAATTGTTTCTAGAATTACACAATTGATGTCAGACACAATGAGAAAGATCAGATTCTTTGGAATAGTTGGCAGTTAACAATTATTTCAGACGTTCATAATAAACAATCGTGAAATGACGGGACAAAAATGTGCTACCAGAGATAAATTGTTCAGGAATTAATGCTTTATTAATAGAAATGTGACATTTAAACATTTAAAATGTCCCAAAAAGACATGGTTTAAAATACAGAACAGATTAACTGTATATAGCATTAACTCGATACTAAAAGCTGCAAATATACAATTTACTATATTTCAAGGTAGTTAGACTAAAGATGTGACTTTTCCGCTGTATTAATGGCCATCTGAAAGTTGCGTATGTAATGAAAAAAGTGTAGTCGTTGAGCGCGGTCGCGTGAAACGGCCAGTTTTGTTGCTATTTCACACTTATGTTCACGCTTTTGGCCACTGCACACGTCACGATGGATTGACTAACTTTTTCAAATCATATTTGGAAAAATAAAAACTGGTCTATCAGTATCGACTTTCAATATTGTATATCCATACTAATATTATAAATGCGAAAGTAACTCTGTCTGTCTGTCTGTCTGTTACTCAATCACGCCTAAACTACTGAACCAATTTGTATGAAATTTGGTATGGAGATATTTTGATACCCGAGAAAGGACATAGGCTACCTTTTATTGCGAAATATGTACCACGGGCGAAGCCGGGGCGGACCACTAGTAGGTTATAATTAAATCTACGAATATGATAAAAAATGTTAAACATTTCTTGTCGTAACTGAACTCACAATGAAGGATGGATTGAACAGATGCTTCATTTATTGTGTTATAAGATATTTGCTATAATGCAGTGCAGCTGATGTTGTTTTTTTTTTTACAAAAAAAAAGACACAAGAAATACGATACAATCCAGGGAATAACGAAAACTATCAAGAAATCGCTGTCGCGTCGGTCTTGTTTTATTTTGAAAATGTTGGTATATTTTGTGTATTTTTATTATTAGCATATCTATGTGTGTTGTGATGGTAATAAAAACCTATTTTTATTTTGAATACATTAATACTTTTGGTTATTATAAAGCTAAATGTTCACTGAACGCTATAGCCGTGTGTAGCGACATTAGTGTAGACGCAAGACACATGACATGGCCGACCCAAGAACTTAACTTATAGGGGCGGCGGAACAAAATAATGTGGCCCTTTTTCCAACCACTGAATCTTTTATTTCCTTATTTAGGCGGTATAGGCTCTGTTTATTTCGCCACATGAAAAATTTAAGGTTATTATTGGTCGCTATTTCGTATACAATTGTTTTACGATTCATTTACTGTTGTGTTTTACGTGGAATATAATAGCTTTCTATTAGTTAGTATTAATTTGGAACTCATTTAAGAAATTAGTTTTGAATAGAACATTTTATATTGGTACAAATATTTATTTCTCTAAATTATGTTGTTATGTTTGTGATGTGTTTAGTATGATAGGTACAACATTTTTCAATTTAAATTAGTTTTCCTCCTTTAACCAAGTCATTTCCTCTCACTCAAACTTATTTTATGTATAATGTAGCAATAAAACCACATTTTCTGTCGACGCAAATATAACTTTATTTAATGTTAATTACACATTAAACTATTCGTTATTTTTTTTAATATTCTGCGTATCTCAAAGAATTGTAGAGTTCGAAATGAGTTACCTAAATAATAAAGAATCCATCAGTCCATCCGACTGTCACGATCTAGCCAAGTCTGCCCATGAATATTGAATGCATGGGCTTTTTATACCAGTCCCATGCTAACTGAATATTCGAATGGAAAAAGTATCCACTATTGGGATGGGTAAATATTTCAATTCAAGAAATTTAATGAATAAGCGTTCCAAATTGTATCTAATTTTATAAAATTTTCATGTTGTGGTGTTTGAAGTTACTCCTCCGAAACGGCTTGACCGATTCTCACGAAATTTTGTTTGCATATCAGATATGTCTGAGAATCGGAAAACATCAATTCATCATTTACCTAAATGATAAAAGTAAGGCAGAACAACGTTTGCCGTGACAGCTAGTATTATCATAATAATTAATTTAAACACATCCTATTTAGGGATCTTCATATTTGTTTTAATTATTGTTAATCAAGATATACGTAAAAAATATCTTCAATAAGAACTAGCGGTCCGCCCCGGCTTCGCCCGTGGTACATTTTTACGTTTTCTCTCCATAAGAACCATCCTCGTACTTCAAGAAATGTAATAAAAAAAGAATTAACGAAATCGGTTCAGTTGTTCTCGAGTTATGCGCTTACCAACCACATTTTGCGATTCATTTTTATAGATTAAGTAAAGAAAACTGTAACTGCAATTTATATAATACCAGTATCAACTGTAGTATACAATTTTGCAGAAAATATCTTTCAATCGTGATGTTTACGTTATTTTTCTCTTTATAGCCACATGCTATTGCAGTAAATAAATAAACGAAACGAATGACAAACAAAACACGCAGCATTTTTTTTGTCGATCCCAACATTTCTAACTCAAACACAACTAATCCAATCCTAGATGGAGTTTTCCATTACACAATAGCAGACTACATTTGCTCTTAGCATGAATTAAATGTTCAGTCACAAAGAGATGAAAATAAAATAAAAATTATATAGAATACACAGCATTCTATCTCACAATCGACAACCCGGAGAATGGAATGTAAACTGCATTTTTAGAGATCCGCAAATTAAACATTAAAACTCATACTACCTACCTATATATAGTGAAAAACATATTGTTCGAAAAATTTCGACACGGTTGTTTCTTATGGTTTTGGCGTAAACTAGTAAATTAATTTTTATGTAGAGTTATTTTTCTTTTCAAATGTACAGGTACCAGTAGAAAAGTAAGTACCTAATAATTAACCTGAGAGATATAAAAAAAAAATACTTTGAGCTGATTAAAGCACAAAGTTTCGCTATATTTTCATATAAATACGATTTAATGTACGTTGTACTTTGTAATGTTTCTTCTTATTTCTTAACACAAAACAAGTACCTAATTACATTTCTTTTCGTACAACACGTAGGTGCTATTCTACACTTACCAAGATATTTTAATTTCTACATTATACGGAACCGTTTATGCTTTTCTCATCTCGCACCTGTCATATTTTTATTCTCCACATAAACTCCATAAATAAGACGTTTCAGAAATAGACTGAGCATATTGTTGGAATACCGCTTTACCAAGTATTAAGTAAATGGAATCTTAGCTTTAAGTTGGTATTTTCATTTATAATTTAGCTATTTGCGAGCTTTTCCTTATTTTCCATAAAATTTTCATAAGGTTTTAAGACGGATGGTTTTATTTATGTACCACCTACATCTTTTAAATCATTAATTTATTTCTTGAGAAACTAAATAGTATTATTAACGGTAAAACAAGCATGTTATTAAATAATATCAAAGAATATAACAGACGAATACTGAAAAAATATACCCTAAGAGATGAGGATATATTGGCACATAAATTCAACTATCGCATACCGTAACAAAATAAACATTCAAGTAATATCGAATCATCATCCGTGTCAGGTATTCGCTTACACACGAGCATTTAACTAAATGTATCTATATGAAAAAGCTATAAAACACAAGCCTACTTGTTTCCAATACTCAAAGGGAACGTAGCAAACATTGTACTCGTATCGTCAGCAAATATTTGCTGAAACTATTGTGTGTAAGCAGTAGGTTCGATCGAGTGTCGTGTTCTATCGATTTCATATGTTTGTTTTGCAAGTTTGTGTATATTATAAACGATTTGATGGAAGCAAACGCGATGCTTTGAGTTTAACTTCTTCACGATTAAAAATTAAAGACTTTAGCGGATTTCAAGCGAGTTTTAACCATTATAATATAACTAACTTTCCGCACGCGGCTTCGCCCGCTTTGTCTTAAACCTAATAAATAATATACTAAAATCTTCCTCTTGAATCACTCTATTTATTAAAAAAATTGGTTGTCTGTAAAGTCGGTTTACTGACGATAGTTGAACGTGACAACGTCCGATTGTGCTTCTTTGTCGCTCGTTCCGCGCTCTCGCTCGCACTTCAAGCCTTACATGGAACACCTCAGATGAGTCAGAGCGAGGTAACGCCGCATGAGTCATGTTTTTTCGTGCGTGCAGCCGAGGCTATAACGAATTATAAGACGTTGTCACGTCAAAAAACTTCATCGAAACCCGTTGCGTAGTTTAAAGGTTTTAAGGACATAGAAAGCGACTTTGTTTTATACTATGTAGTGATTCCAAATGTGCATGCTCCAAACACTTATATCGAGCGTGGTCACGGGGAGACTTATTAAATAATAGGTATAATTAATAAATTGCGGTTCAAATTCATAAATTATTTTACCGAATTATTTTTTTTTACCCAAGATTTATGTTTGGTTATTGAATAAAGCCATGGTTGCCATAAAAATAAAGTAATTTGAATCTGAATTTTCCATTTTTATATACCCATAGATAATTAATCTTCTCAGCAGAAGTTTGTTGAATTTTATACGTATCTGTTTATTAAAATAAACATTGCTTCATAGTAAAATATATCCTTCATAATTCCGTTAATCTGAAAAACTGCACCTCTATTTCCTATACATCCAATTTAATTCGTAAACAACCCAACAAAAACAAACACTTCCTCATATTTCCATTTAAAATTCCAATTCCGTTTACAAAGATGCATTGCTGAAACAATACAAAATAAATAAAATATAAATAAGGACGTCCTTGCTTCGTCCGGGGAGCGGAATACAATATAGCAGAAAGATATAAAAACATAGCTATCTCCGGTAAGAAAATGTTAGAATTGAATTGGAAACAGATAAAGTTCCGCTTTGATAAATTAGGTGTCGAATGCAGATGGAAACTAACGTGTGTACTTTGTACATGTTCTAGAAGCTTTTATTTGACGAACGGTAATTCAGCAAATGTGTCCTGTATTCATGAACATTGAATGAATGCGGACATTTCATAACGCTATCAACCTCTATTATAAAGTACTTTTAAATTGGAAACAAAAGAAGATCAGATAGTCTTCCCTCTGAAGAAATTATAGTTAAAGTAATAATTGTAATAATATACATAGCCATAATTAGATTTAGATTTTTTACAAACGTGATATTAAAAACTGTATAAATCTTATTTTTATTTATTTTATTTATTTATTTATTTCAGGCAACAAATGTAGTTACAGTTAAAGATCATAATATAACTTAAAACTACTTAAATACTAAATTAATATCACACGCTATGCTATTTTGATATCGAGATCTGTGGAATGCATATCACTACAAACACATTCATCATATGCAGGAGAGTCATAAATATGAGTCTCTAACTCTTTTATTATTATTTTGAGCACCAGTATTTTTTTGTCTACATAATTAAATTTATCTGGTCATTAATATCTACCATCATGTTTAATAAGTTCTTTCACGGCCCCATTTTTCTAATAGTATTTAAATAAATCAAGTCCAACATTCTAAAAACATATCACCACCATTGTCGTGACGATAACCATCAGATTATAAATGTTCAGAGTCCAGTAATTTGTTTGTTAATTGTCAACAATAGCTTGATTAGATCGTCCTAGTCCAGTTCAATCGGTTATATGCTCCATCATCCACAATGCCTCACAATCTCTAGTGGATATTAAGTTTCCGTACAACTATGGAATAATGAGCATTGCATATGTTCGTGGGAGAAGCGAATTGAACAAATTATAACAATGATTTTTAATTACCGTTTAACGTCAAGGAAATATTAACTTCAGTGTATCTAGAACACACTTTTAAAATCTGGTGTAAGTTGTACTAACATATAAAAAATCTGTTAAAACTTTTCTATATTTAAAGACATATAGGGCTGATTTTTCAATTCTTGAAACTTATTCGTTGAATAACGTTTTAAACTACCATTTCAAAAATGTATTCTAATTACCTGCATTTGACAGTTTACATGTAACATTTTAATATTATTATCGTGTAATACTTCATTGGACGGATAATCCTATTAAAAACAAATCAACCACAATTCCGCTGAGCGTTTCAACAAATCCCCCGTACTAAGAACGCATATAATACGACTCCGGAAATCTTCATCAAGAGAATGTGATCACTTGCAAGCGATATCAACTGTCAAGGAAATTATGTATCGTGGTACCGGGGCATTAGGTTAGCAAATTTGTTACTGCAATTTCCACTGGATTTGCCATTTCCTTCCTTTAACAATGGATGTTGTATTGCGTTAAATCAAAATTTTTGTCTTGCTCAGCTGGTTATCTACACCAACTTAATAGAATAAAGCTGAAGAGTTTGTTTGTTTGATTGATTGAATGCGCTAATCTCAGGAACCTGGTCCAATTTGAAAAATTCTATCGGTGTTAGATAGCCCATTTATCGAGGAAGGCAATAGGTTATACATATTGTATATCATCACGCTAAGACTAATAGGAGTGAAGAATTGCGGGTAAAACCGCAGGGCACAGCTAGTTTTAAATAACGTGACTCTCTTTGTAGAATGAATATGTCCATATATTATGACTAGGTTTCCGCCCGCAGCTTCGCCCGCGCAGTCAAAGAAAAACCCACATAGTTCCCGTTCCCGTGGGATTTCCGGGATTGCATCATTTTCCCGGGATAAAAAGTAGCCTATGTCCTTTCTCGGGTATCAAAATATCTCCATACCAAATTTCATGCAAATTGGTTCAGTAGTTTAGGCGTGATTGAGTAACAGACAGACAAAGTTACTTTCGCATTTATAATATTAGTATGGATTAACACATAAGCATGGAATTTTTAGATTCTTAAGATTCGAGCAACAATAAAATAAAACCTCGAATGCAAAATGTGTTAATTATATTATTATCTCAATATCATGCTTCTTAAAAATAAACAGCTAGCAGTAATTTGGAGAAATTTCCTAGATATTAGAAATTAATTAAAGCTGAAAATTAACTAATTGAAAACTGCAACAAATCTGCCAGAACTTCGAGATAATTTCTGACATCGCGAAGGTAAAATCCTTCTAACAGGGTCAATTTGATAATTCCGTCTATGATTGGTAGAAATATTGAAATTTCATTGAAATAAGAAATTATTCCACCAAAATAAATTAAATTATTCATCATGAATTTCCAATATCTCCAACGGTTTGATTTTGGATAGGGTTTATTGTTAACTCATTCAAAAACGATTTAAACTATACGCCCTTAACGGAAATATTTATACAAAAACCCTGTAAATGTTGAAGCAAAAAATTGTTCCTTAAAACCTTTTAGAAATATTACTTCGATTTATTCCGTTTCTTCATCGAATCAAAGAAGGATTACATACACTATATACGTCGAATGTGATTCAATTCTGTTGGAAATACCTCAAACCAATGTCCAAAGTTGCAGTATCCATTGAATTGTCAGTACAATAATGAAAGACTGTGTATCAAAAGCATCGAGGTTGTAACGTAATAATAGTTTCCTCACAGCCGACACATTTAACGTGTGTACGGGATGTCGTTTGGCTGATGATGTTTAAGTTATAAGCGATTAGAGAGAAAGGAAGGATTTATTTGAAAAGCTTTTATATTATATAAATTACTAGCTTCCCGCCCGCAGCTTCGCCCGCTGCGTCTAAAACCTAATAAATTATATACTAAAACCTTCCTCTTGAATCACTCTATCTATTAAAAAAACCGCATAAAAATCCATTGCGCAGAATTAAAGAATTAAGTATACAAAAGGACAGAGAAAGCGACTTTGTTTTATACTATGTAGTGATGTCGAATTCATGAAATGTAAAATAACGTTATAAGTAAACAGAAGAAGTTTTAGTGAAACACTGTATTGTGTACCTATTAGCGCTCTTGAATGTTAAGTGCGCTAATTAATTTGTTTTATTGATAGATCACGAAACGGAACTTAAACTTTCTTAAAAACGAGAGAGAGATTACAACTATTTTCAATAAACAGTCTAAATTCCATTAGAAGTAGACACAGCGAACATACAAGTTTTAAATATTGTGTTACACTATAATATGAAGTGAATATTGTATCAAGAAACATGTGGATTATGGATATCCTATACCCGCTAATCTCTTCTAACTTGCCAATATCACATAGCAGCGGAAGTCCGCACAAAGCTTAGAACTGCGGACAATACTGGCGCTTCCTCGATACCCGCACGTTCACAAAGGTGGCCTTGCTCAGTATGCACGCTTTTATACCCACTGATAGCTGTACCCACTGATTTTTAGTGAAGAGAGAGCATAAATTGGGTCACGTGAGAAATTGCTGGATTGTAGAGTCTGGTGGCAGTATTTATTGTATTCAGGGGATGTGTGAAAAAATTGGGAATGTAGATAACATATTTTCACAAATTTCATTACATGATGGATATAACATGCTACAATTACTTTACAGAACAAAGATGAAACAAACACATTCAATAAATATACTTCTAAACTGCAGTTTCTGCGTCCACAGAGAACGTCATTCTTATTTTCTTTATACTCAAATCATCAAGATCTTCTTATAATTGTTGGAGCTTTCCCTAACACGACACAACATAAAAAAACATACCAGGTGCACACAAATTAATCTGATGAAATACCTAAAGCCCAGTGCACAAGAGCGTGAATTTTGCTCCGGATCCTCTTATCAGCCCCTTCAGTGTGCACTATGCATAAACCTCTCCATTGAAAAGCTATGGTCAAGCGGGTACTTGCCTGCTTTCGAAAATCATCTTTATTTTAGGATGAAGGATATGGAAAATTGAAATTGGTTGATGTTCGTTTTATTTCACGTTATTGAATGTTATATATAAGTTGTTTCGTGTCGGTGGCATCGTTCTGTCGTCAAATTGATCTAAAAGTCTTTATGTTTGGTGGAATTAAAATTAAATCTGCAGAAGGAAATTATTTTATAAGAGCTATAAATAGAATTGCATATAGCATTGCATATAAAAGAAGAATAGCAAACCTATTCCCTGTAATTGCAAGCCGTTTCCTTATTATGATTTTCAAGATTTTATCCTCTGAAATATCAAAGTTAAAAAATTCCGCACACCACAAAATGTCCAACATTTAAAAAACCGCCAACAAAAGTAATTTCACCGAAACAACCACTCAAAATACCCATCAATATTCAATAAAAGCCGCATGCCTAAACCATTTACCCATTCTATGAATTCTAAACCATTGTTTGTTGCATTCGTTATTAAAACCAATGTAGTAGAAGCCGTTAATTTGTTTAAAAGTGTTCATAAAATCTGGCGAAACTTTTAAAACTTTATGAGTTGCAGGTTGATTAAAATGTTTTAATTCAGTCTAGTACATCCATTAATATTTCGCATTTATACCTAATATTAGTATATCATAAATGCGAAAGTAACTCTGTCTGTCTGTCTGTCTGTTACTCAATCACGCCTTAACTACTGAACCAATTTGCATGAAATTTGGTATAGAGATATTTTGATACCCGAGAAAGGACATAGGCTACTTTTTACCCTGGAAAATAGGATAGGTTTTATCCCGGAAATCCCACGGGAACGGGAACTATGCGGGTTTTTCTTTGACTGCGCGGGCGAAGCCGCGGGTGGAAAGCTAGTAATATTATAATTATTAAAAGCTAGGGTAAGAACAATAAAGTAGTTTTAGTGATAATTTAAACAAATTTATAACTGTTTATTTTAGGTTTAGGTTTAAAGACATTTATTCCCATTAAGACATTAAGTCACTTACATGAGAAACTTAAATTTAAAACATAGGTATTTATAAAAAATATCATTCGTTAGTTAATTAAAAATTTAGAGTAAGTTACATACTAAGTAAGTTACAAACATAAGTTTAGGTTAGGTACTCATTCATTGCATTCAAAGTTTGAGCGTGTGGTCTTCCAGGATGTGTTTCGCTAATTGTTTTTTGAATACAATGAATGAGTTTACACTTTTTAATTTGCTTGGCAATCCGTTATAGAAACGTGCTCCCTCGTATGTTGCCGTTCGCCTTCCATAATTCGTTCGGATCTTCGGGAGGGCAAGATAGCTAGCTCGTCTATTAGGATAGTGGCGATTTGATGTTGAGAATATTATATTTGTATTTATGTTTTTATGTAGCGCTTTGTGGATGAACATACACGTATTATAAAAGTATAATTGTTTTAAATTCATTATTTTAGTATCGTCGTAGATTTTATTTGTAGAAGTTAAAAAAGGATATTTAAAAATGGTTTTAATAATTTTATTTTGTAAAATTTGTAGTGGCGCTAATTTATTTTTGTAAGCGCTACCCCATACTTCTATTAAATACATTAGGTGAGGTTTGACTAACGTGTTGTAGATGGTGTGGCGTAATTTATGAGGAATGCAAGAAGTGATATTACGCAGAGATCTAAGAAGTGCTGATAATTTATTTTTTAGGTGGTCGATGTGATAATTCCATTTTAGAGAGCTGTCGATTCGCAAACCTAGGTATTTCTCGTGGGTTTTATGTTCTAATACAACACCGTTAATTTTAAGTGGAGCGTGTGGTGGAATAATTTTGTTCTGAGCTTTAAATTTAATATAACACGTTTTAGATATATTTATTGTTAGTAGATTGTATTGAAACCATTTATTTAATTTATTTAAATCATTTTGTGCTTGCTTTATCATGTCATGTATAGAGGGACCAAAATAAAACAGACAGGTGTCATCCGCATAAAGTGTTAGATGACCATTTAGTTTTAAATCTTGTAAATTATTAATATAAATTAAAAAAAGCAATGGGCCTAAAATCGAACCTTGTGGTATGCCACACGTAATTGGTAAGGGAATGCTATTGTAGTTATTTATTTTGCTAATCTAAGCAGACACAACAAACTAAAAATTAATTATTAATATCCGTTCGTTCTTTCATGAGATATACTTGATGTAACTAGAACTTTCTTTTATATTTAAACTAGGTTTCCGCCTGCGGCTTCGCCCGCGCTGTCAAAGAAAAACCCGCATAGTTCCCGTTCCCGTGGGATTTAAGGGATTGCGTCATTTTCCCGGGATAAAAAATAGCCTATGTCCTTTCTGGAGTATCAAAATATCTCCAAATTGGATCATTTTGAGTAACAGACAGACAGACAGAGTTACTTTCGCATTTATAATATGTATTAGTATGGATCATCATCAGCCCACAAATGAAACGGTACTAGTTCCTCTAACCATAAATTTACTAACTTCAGTGGAATATATTGCTCGTATAGTAACAGAATATTTTTTTTCTATCTAGCCAATGTTGTTATTTTTTATATAAAAGTTTAGCAAACATCTCAAAATTCGTACAAATATTTGGACAAACAAAAAATAAGGATACGCTGTAACGATCAAAAGCGTTTCTAAGAAACCAAATTGAATGAATACAGTATGTTTAAATTTGAAAAGGAAATAAGGCAACAAAACTAGATCAAACAGATTTTATGTTTTATTCGGTAAATTTTTATACAAATTACTTGATGGCTTGTGTCTATAAAAAAGTCACATTTATACATTTCTATTTGCGATATTCATGGATTATTTTTCCGACCCAAATATCGACCAATAGAATTGCACCATTCGACGTCACGTGGTACAACCTACATGGTATTATACTGATAATTTTTTGAAAATTTTCTCTGGTCGTTGACGTCAAACTGACAGGTTGAATTCAATTGTGAAATTATTGGCCGACATTTGGGACGGAAAAATAATCCCCCGAATACCACACGAGCTTCAAAATTATCTGGCATTTCCCTCAAGGTTCCCTGCAAACAAATAAAGTCGTCAAGTTTTTCAGGAAAAATCACTCGCGCTTCGCGCTCGTGATTTTTTAACCTTGTCTAAAAACTTGACTCCTTCATTTGTTTGCAACGAACCTATCGGAAAATACCCGATAATTTTGAAGCTCTTGTGGTATTATAAGTGAAAATTTTTTCATGAAATACAAATAGGTAAAGCCCTAGCAAATGCAGGTAAATATTTTGTCCTGTATATTATAATGTATGAATTCCTTATGGTCTTTTATTTGATATTATATTATAATAATTATACTAACCATAACGAAACATGTAATATTAGCAGTTTCGTTCGAAACGCTTCTAATAAAAGTCGTCATGAAAAGATATAATATAATTGAGTTTGTTTTATTTTACAATGTGAGTTGGACCAACTTTTACTGGCAGAACTTTATTTATTTAGAATCACGTTGGTTGTCAGTGTTGTCTTGAACCTTGCTTGAACCATTCTTCGAATTAGGGTTGTCCAAAAATAAACACGACGGAAAATGTCACGACACATAAATAAATAAAAACACTACTTGACTACCGTAAAAGGCTATACATAAACTATTTCTCTCCTTATTTTATTTCGGCAATCGTCAAACTTCTTCCAAGTATGGTTGCCAAGAGCTAGTAAAAAATTAAATTTAGGTAACATAGATAAAATATTTATCAATTTAAATTATAACTCAATGAATAATTTATTTGCTAAAAATTTATTTGATAAAATTTAACTCCTAATTTCAAATTATTCAATGACAAAATAAACCTAAATTATTAAATATTAACACACTTATTTGTTTTGGAGTTAGCAAAGATCTCAACTACAAGAGAAGGTCGTGCGTAGGACGGCCATATGCATTATATTGTCATGTACAGCTACCCACATATCACCAACGGACTATTAGTATTCACGTCTTTAACTCTCTTGGTATAGTGGTTGACTTGTGAAAATCAAAATATCCTGGGTTCAAACAAATAATTTTTTTTAGCAAAGTAGAGCTATATTTTATATAGTTTTTTTATATATATTTTTTTTTTTATTTTTTTTTAATAAATCTGTGGTAAAGCTATATTTTTCATACTTTTGAGGGTATTCAATATTTTAGTCATCTTGTGCCATATACTGTGAAATATCAAGGATCTATATGAAACATACTATCAAAGACAACATAAAAACATTACAACTATTCATTAATTACCTTGCAACATGATAGCCCCTCGCAGCCCTCGTGCCCTCTTATCTATGACGAATATTGTACTTTCCTATTATCTAAAAAATTTGAATATATCTAAAATATTATATACGACACAACCATTCATACCACACAAACACAATATAAGTAAATATGTAAATGTTGCCATATTTCAATACATCATTCGCGTTAGACACAAAAGCATTTAAACAATTCCCGGCCACAGCCCGCAAAGCCGCAAATAGTGGAGACGCTAGAAATTCCATCAAACATTTGCTAACATAATATTCGTGCTTCGGACATCGAGACCGCAGCGATCCGGGGTAAGACGCTCCATTAGGCTCATTCCGAAAATTTCACTTATTTCGGTACTAGCTGATGCCATGACACTGCTTGTTGTAGGCATAATCAGAAAAGAAATGTTTATTTTAACACAAGCAGTCAGAGCTGAAATTATTAGCTTCTTGTTATAAGATGGAGTAAAAAATAAACGAAATTTACAGCAGTAATTACTAAACCTTGAAAAAATAAACTCTTAATAAATCTCTACGGAACATACAGGCTGTCCCACTGTTGGTATACTAAGCTCAAAGGAAGTTATAGTTTTGCATACGCTGAGTACTTAAAAAATACTTATAAAATTCCAGACTAAGTTTTTTTTCAAATAGATGAATTCTTAAAACTCTATGTGTACACCCATAACAAGCAACCCGCCCAGCTGTGCTACCAGCACGTGAGCAATCGTTTAAGATTATGTTTCATAGACAAAATGTTCACATTAGCGAAGCTGTATATGCCATGCCGGCTGCGCGAAGCTAGAGAAGAAAACATGGATTTTCAAGAAAAGTTTAGTAAAAAATTTTTGATGTAATTTTGTTCTTTAAGTATTTATGTGATCAATGTGTGTTTGTACGAAAAAAAAAAATTTTGATATGAATATTTTGATATAATACATATTATAATAAATAAATTATATTCAACAAACTACACACTCGCTAGTAAAACGCTTACTAACACTACCTTACTCGTATTTTATACTTATTTATAATCCTCGATATTTGACGCTTTCAGGCAAAAACGGGTTCCTGCTTGAGGTTTGGCGGAGAGAATCTTACCACAAATAGTTTTTCCGAATAGCATGCAATTGAAGCCATCATCTTAAGCAATTATAATATATTTTATTCAATCGTTGATTCCGGTTTTATTGTATTCTAAACAAAGAAAATCCTACTTGTGCGAGAGCGTTCACAAGCCATTGGTTATGAGTTTATGACGTCAGAACATCCATTAATAACCGTCTGAAAGTGCCGAAACGCATGTTTTGTGCTTCATACGAAATATTAAAAACATGTTAATATATTAAGAGGTTTTTACATTTGATTAATTTGTTGTTTATTTAAAAAAAAATATTTCGACACTCTAATAACAACAGACGGGTGAAACTTGTATGTAGGAGTATTGAAACGACGTAGTTCCGAAATGTCTTAAAACACGGTTACACAAAGGTTATCTAGTAAAACCAGAAAAACAAATCTTATGATTTTTCTTTAGTAAAATGTATCGAAATGTTTGCTTAATCAATAAAGAATCGGAAAATAAATACCTATGATAATATAAACTGCTATGCAAGGAAATCAAATCTTAATCCATTAACTTAAATATTCGTATAAATAAGTATTTACTATATAAGTAATTTAATTCCATCAAATGTAAAAGCACCTCAACATTATGCGTCGGTCGGAGAACACAAGATTGATAGCTGCGAACGCGAACGAATCTTCGGCGTGATTTATCGATACCGCACATAAATCACGAGTATTCCGTTATTTTATACTGATAAAGGTATTAACATCTCTATATATCAAACAAATATTTATTTATTTATTTATTTATAACACTTTATTGCACAAACAAAAATTAGGACAAAATAACATTAAAATACAAAAAAAAAGGCAAAGTTTGTACAAGAGGCGGCCTTATTGCTGAGCAGCAATCTCTACCAGGCAACCTGATGGGAAAGGAAATGTATGAAGTTAATGGGATAGTGCAAAGAGAAGTGAAAAAAAAATAATGATAATAATTATACCTAATAAATAAATAAAATAATTTAAGTATCAAAGATACCTACTATATAAATGCATAAATTATAATACAAATAAATAAAATACATAATATATACATACATATGATAATGTTATAAACTATACATACATATTATTATATAAATAGAATACATAAACATAAATATATTATAGCACAAAGACAATAAATTTATACAAAAAAAACAATGTTTGATGACGTCAGCAAGATATGTAAGTATGCATAATATATTTTAAAGAGAGAGAAGATAAAGAGATAGGCGGTAGGCCAATATTTACCACGGTGAAACATCTAATTCATATGGGATATTATATTATAATATTTTTATCCATACAGTTTAATAATTGGTTAGGACAGAAGAAAAATAAGCAATTTTTTATACATGGATAATTTTAGGTGGAAGTGCTTATTTTTCTCTTTTCACTGAACTTATAAAGCAGTCGTATTCACTAATTTGCTTTATTTAGACCCAGAATCTACTCAATAATAAATTGATAGAATCTCCTTTATACAATAGAACCTTCCTGGAAAATAAAAATAAACACGATATTCAAAGTTTCACAAAACAATAGACCTCTTGATCACTGAACGGTATTATCTCTTTAAAATTATAACAAACTTCGGAACCCTCAAGTTTTTACCGCACAAAGTTTAATTATTTAAAAGGTTACTTCAAGATGTTTTTGTTGACCACAATCCCGAATTATATCCATTAGAAGTTTGACATGTACTGGGTACTCAGTTGTTCATTAGTTGGAAACAATTTGAGGGGTTTAAAAGCATGTATTTTCAACTAAGTTGCGATTTGTATGGTTATATAATTTATTTACTCGTTCAAATGCTATTGAGTTAACTTATTGATGGCAAAGCCAGAGATTATTAAATAATAACAAGCAATGTGGACACTATTTTAGACATTGAGTTATTCAATAATTTTACAATTGTGATTAGAAAAAAATACGCTATAATTAGCTTAATAGCTATTCGCGTTGGGAGCTTTTAAAGATTGGTCAAATTTGAATCATATCTAATCAGTTTATGTCTATTTTATACAGGGTTACTTGTAAAACACCAGCAACCTCGCAGGACAAGATAGCTAACATCATAAGTAACAACATTTGTTCTACGACTTTTGGCATAACGCAATTAATTATTTTTAAATGATTTTTTAAACTTTTATTGTACTCTCCGTGTATTAGATATAAGCTTCTTGTACTCTCCTAATATTTGTCTATGTTCATTTGTCTATGTTCTATTCATTATCGGATGGACGACGCGACGTTCCCTTCCCCCTCTCGTTCGCTTCTTGTTTATACGTAATTTTTGGGAGGCGTAGAGTTTATTATATTCAAACGGAAAATTAAATGAATATTTATTTTTGTATGAAAATAAAATCTAACAAATTATCAAAAGTCGTAGAACAAATGTTGTTGCTTATGATGTTAGCTATCTTGTCCTGCGAGGTTGCCGGTGTTTTACAACTAACCCTGTATATGTTACAATTATAAGTAAACATTATAAATCGTCACAGCCACGACCAACTAGTTTTTCATGAAACCAAATCATGGCCAAAATAAAGCATCCAAAGTTCCACAATCCCATAGAAAAACAGTTTAACGAGATAACTAGATACCATTACTTCTTATTCATTCTTTTGTTTTCGAGTAAAATACCGATATTCTGGCATGCGTTGAACCTCATCTTTTTATCGCCGCCTATTGATTATTTTTGCAATGGAAATTCAAGTAATTTGTGTCCGTGCGATGAGCCTGTTTGGGATAGAGGCGTGTTTGAGGAGACCATGCAGACAAAATTTGGGATATACTGCGAAAATTCCTGGCTGACAAGTTTCTCGCATAGTATGAATTTCGTCGGTTTACTGATTGGGGCCTTAATGTTCGGATTCCTGTCTGATAAGTATGATATTATTGAATAGATTAGATTTAAAAATTAAATTAGTAGCTCATTCACGCCAATTCTTACGTACTAACGTTCAAATAAACAAAAGGTATTCACTTTTAATATAATACAATTTTGAATACTTTATTTTTATGTGTAAAATGATAAAGAAATATAAACTTTAATTGAAAATTAATTTTTATTAACCTTTAATGTTAAATAATTTCATTGCTATTTTGAAATAAACTAGACATCTATTGCAATGCTTTATAAAATACCCACGTACGCAATCAACGTTAAACTTTATTTATAGCTTAGAAATCTGATTCAATTGGTTTCGAAAACTAAAGTAATTAAGTATTAACCTCACGAATAGCAGTCTTCTTCTCATTAAAATCTTACTTGTTTTAAAATAACAAAAAATAATATGAATCTATCAATTAAGTTATATTAAGGGGGTATAATTTATGCCAAATAATAATTAATTTAACGATGGTATAACAACCAAATCTATTTACAAGAATTATAAACTTTCTGTTTGCTTTCATAGTAATTTCATTAAAATAGGTCTCATGGTTATTGATTTTGTTAGTTTAATTAAACCTTATTACATTTGCTCTAGCACTAGTAACAAATTAACAATGGCAAGTAAATTACCAAGCGTATATTAGTAGTAAGATTAACTACATGTACTACTAGCTGCGCTCCGCGGTTTCACCCGCGTCGCTCCTCTCCTGTTAGTCTTAGCGTGATGATACATAGCCTATAGCTGTGCTATAACCTTGCTCGATGTCTAAATAATTTTTCAAATCGGACCAGTAGTTCCTGAGTTAAGCGCGTTCAAACAAACAAACTCTTCAGCTTTATAATATTAGTATAGATTAACGATTGTTTCAGATTTGGTCGGCTATCAATGTACACAGTATGTTGTCTAATACTTGCTGTATCGGGATGTCTCGTTAGCGCCATGCCTACAATAGCTGCATTCACATTAATGCGATGCCTTGAAGGAATTGGTTGTGGGGGCGCCATCATCACCGCTTTTGTCCTCTGCATAGAGTACTGCAACTTACGACATAGAGAAGTCATTACTGCTTTATTCCACATACCCTCAAATATCAGCCATATTACTTTACCTGGTGTTTCGTATTTGTTTCGTCATTGTGACGAATTTCAGCTTGCGCTGTCCATTCCTGTTTTTATTTACTTGAGTTCCTGGTGGCTGGTGATGGAGTCTCCTAAATGGTTGATGGATAATGACAAGGTTGATAAAGCAGTGGCTGTTATGCAACGGTTTGGTGAAATGTAAGTATTTTATGGTTTATATTTCATCTCTGTTTCAATAGAAATTTGATAAAGTATGGTAACCAGTCCAATACAGATTACTATTTTGTTATCCTGAGTTGGATTCCTAGTAACTCGAAAAGTCTGATGATAATGATAAGATTTATTGCAGAAATGGAAAACCTTGCGAGAACATAAAAGAAGAAATCGAGCAGTATCTAGCCCATCAGAGCAACAAGTCACAAAGGAAAATGAAGTTCTGGCAAATATTCAAACATAAGAAACTGACAATCAATTTGGGATGTATGTCCGTGATATATTTTCTTTGTGGCATGGGATATTATGGCGTTTCTCAATATATTGGCAAAATGAGTGGCGATATATACGTTAATGTAGCAGTATCGGGCTTTTTGTTACTTCCAGGAACTTTATCTTCTATATTTTTATTACAATGGTTAAGTCGTAGAACGTTTTTAATGCTAACGATATTTTTCTCTGGCTTTTTTATGATCTTAGTAGTTTGTATGCCGATCAAGCTACTGTGGTTGAGAGTCGTGTTGGCTTGTATTTGCAACTGTTTCTTCTTCATGTCTTTTATTATTGTATTTCTGTATAGTGTGGAATTATTTCCGACTTCAGTGAGGAATTCTACATTAGGATTTTTATCAGTATTATCAAGGATTGGCCAAATAACTGCTCCGCTTATAAACTCTTTATCAGAAACTGCATCTGGTAGTGTTTTTGGTGCACTTGCTCTTTTAGGAACTATATTATGCTGTATTCTACCTGAGACGAAGAATGCAGAATTACCCTCGTCTTTAGATGATACCAGAACATTAACTAGACGAAAAACTCGCTTGGAAGAAGATGATTCGTTCAAAGACACTAGGAATGTACCACTTCCTGCTATAAAGTAAAAAAGACAATAAATTATGTTGAATTAATGAATTTTATTATTCCTTTATTTTTCTAACATTAATTTGCACAGTACAAAAATATTTATCAACCACTTGCCTTATATTAAGATAATTTGCATATGATATAAGAAGATACTATCAGTTTATAGAAGAATCTTCATTTTTACACAAACTATCCTATAATACTGAAAGTACTTTAAAAATTTAATCAGTCTATGGGTAATTTCCATAAAATGCAGTCTTCTATACAAAAGTTTCAAAGTGCTTGTGACAAAAGAGTATACAAGCCGATGAAAAGCACGCTTTCGGTGGCACAGTTATTTTCAATAAGCTTCTTAACACGGGGATAATGAAAAAAGTTTTTATTACCACAATATCAGTGTTCATTCCAAGTTAAATTATTAAGTGGCTAAGAAATGGTTTAGGTTTTTTCAAGTTTTGTAATTCGTGTTTAATGTTGATGTGCGTGATGTTGTGGATGAAGTTAAAACTTAAACTTATTCATTCGTGAGTTCTATCGAAGTTAAAATAGGATGTCACCTGTTTGCAAAGCAGTTACTGCGAAGTTGTAGGTTCGAGTAAAAAGAAGTTTTTAAAAGGAGAGGTAGAGTTATAAATTAATTCCCTTGCGAAATGTGTAGTACTTAAATGAACAGAGATAGTTGTTCTAATAAGATTGCAATGAATTCTGTTTTCGTGATAGAGTTTAGAACTATCCTCAACAAAGTTTAATACAATCAATAAAAATCAATTCATCACAGATGGCTGATCACCTTCGCATACTCAGTGCAATGACTATATACAAAAGAATTAATTCACTTTTTATAGGTAACTACAGCCTAAACCTCCTAAACCGACAGACGACGTCTTGTCCCTGTGCAAACTTAGTGTGCGATGTTTCAATATGCGTTGAGTTTTATGAAAATTTCCTATTTTGATAAATCATTCGTTCATAAAAGCATTTTACAAGATGATAGAAAAATTAAAATTATGAAATGAATAGCAATGATAGCGTGACCAAATAAATTAGAAATTCATCTTCACAAAACACAGAATACTTAAGGATTATCTTAAACCAGCTAGATTAATTAAAATCGAAGACTATTCTTAATAAAACACATTCGCGGTTAAACTATCTTCTAATATAAATCCATAGCAAGTAAATTAATTTCCGTTGTGATGAATAACGCTTGATAGGATCCTCCATAATCCTCTGGAGCCTGGAGGTAGACTGCAAGTGAACGTTAAATTAACTAAGTCAATATTATTATAATTAACTTTTACAACACCGCCGCGTGTTAAAAAGTATGTAATTTCATTTATCTATCCCTATTATGCATGTAAAACTGTCAGGTAACTCTTTCGTACAGATCTGAAGATTTGCACGAATTGTCATATTGATTATTAAAAAGATCATGTTTTGAGTGTTAAAGAGAATTATGGTTACTTATTGATTAAGAGAAGATCGTTTATATAGGTTCGACTGAAGTGACATGAAGTGCGACCAAAGCTAGGGGCAGAATGCTACTAAAACCACACCTTAGTAAAAGTCAATTTAAAAAATATATATTTTTAATAAATACTCCTTACTTATATATGTTTACATATATAACAAACCATTCTTTAAAACGTATATATCAAGCCACTTGTTATTCTTTTAAGAATCTGTTTACAACATGATACATTGGACTTTTATTTATAGATACATACATAGATTTCTTACAGCTATTTGTAATACAATATTTATAATTAACTTTAACAAAGTAATACGCCAATAAAAAGGAATACCAATAATAAGACAATGAATGTGACAGAGTAGTTTTACATTAATTATAACAACGATAAAGTGGAAAAAAGAAATCACGAAAAAGAAAAAGTAGACAAAAAAAATCATTTTTAAGTTTATTTTCACAAATACGCAAGATATTAATTCACCTCAGTTTATAAATAGAGCTTAATTTTTATTCCGATACGCAGAAGTTAATCGTGCAGAAATTCTTGTGATTAATAAAGCGGCTGATATTCATATCCCACGTAATAATGTTTAATTTTGCGTTGCGAAGTGAAAATTTCATTACTTTTCATTAACGTCCCTGTAGGTCATTGCATTACACTTTTCCTTGTTTATTTACAAAATATTTTTACTTACGCATAATAAGTTTATTTTTAAAGTTTTTAATGACGAGATTTTTTAACGACTCTTATTTATTTTTAAGATTAATAATTTATCAATGCATAATAATTATAATTAAAATGTTGATGATGGTTAAATGGCGCGTAGCCTGTAAACTTCTTGCTAGTCTGTAACGGGAAAATAACTAAAAAAATCTAATGGATTTCTTATAAGGGTTCATTAAGTGTATTTAAATCTGTCCTTAATTAAAGAAAGTATTAAAATTCTGCTCATTGAATGTAATTTGGATTAATTTTGTCCTTAAGCACCTAAGCTACTTTAACTTGAAACGTGCTTCGACTTAAAAGACTAGATTAGCATTATTTTCGGACTTTTCATCGTATTGAGTGTTTATTAAGAAATATTGGAATTGATTATTTAATACATCTAATAATAATAATAATTAGCTTTTCGCCCATGGCTTCGCCCGTGAGAGGGAAATTCCGTGAAAATGAGACTCACGGCGGTAAAAAGCCTTTATCATTAATTATCTAGCCTTCTATCTCTACGCACATAAATCATATAATGACACGGTCACTTCGTGAAGGAAAACCAAATAAAATAAACTCTTTCGCATTTATAGCAAAATTGTAATCTATTTTATCTTATCGATTAGCTTATGTGACTAATATGTATAAAAATATGCGCGCAAAAGTGTCCCAAAAGTTGAAAAGTTATCTAATTATTTATTAATCGAAAGTTGTCTTAATTGTTGTAACTTGTCTTCATGTCATGTTTAATTTAATTCCACCATTATATCTATGTCTGTTTAAAATTTCCAATCAAATCTCATTATTATGCATCAATTATCGTATTAAATATAACATGAAATTATTATATAAACTATATAACGTCGATATGTAAATCTTTATATATAAAAATGAATCGCAAAATGTGTTGGTAAGCGCCAACTCGAGAACGGCTGAACCGATTTCGATAATTCTTTTTTTATTATATTCCTTGAAGTACGAGGATCGATCCTATGTAGAGAAAACGTAAACATGTACCACGGGCGAAGCCGGGGCGGACCGCTAGTTAAAAATAAAATACAAAAGGTCTGTTATCATTACCTACGTATCTGACTGCTGATGCGTTGTTTGGACGTTCAAAAGGCCCTGTTAGATATTCACTTGTACGTAATAAATACAAAAGGAATGTCTGCTTATCTTTGTGCTTGCAAATGAACGAGTCTTCGCTGAACCTTTCAAATTTCATCCACGTGCCATATTTTGGCATTTGAGGTTGTGAGAATTGGAGTTTTAGCAATGTATAAAGGTGGTAAATGTTAAAAATATTTATGTAATGACGATTTGAAAGTGCTACTTAAAGTAGTCTAATTGAATAAATAAATGTTTGAGTTTGAGTTAATGGTGGTGAAGAATAAGCAGTAGTTTTATCATATACTAGCTTTTACCCGCGGCTTCGCTCGCGTTAAGAAGTATTAATATTAATTAGGTATATTTTTTGCGGCTTTGGTACATTTTTTTAGCGTATGTAAAAACTTAGGGCCTACAAAACTACAAAACTTTAATCACATATTTTATCCCCTTAGAGGTGGAATTATACAAAATCCTTACTTAGGGAATGCCTACGTCATAGTAGCTTTATGCATGCAAAGTCTAAGCCCGTTCGGTATAAAATTGACATAGTTTCATACAAACTTTCATCCCTTATTTAATCCCCTTGGGGGTAGAATTGATCCAAATCCTTTCTTAGGGGATACCTACCTGCATGCCAAATTTCAGCCCGATACGTCCAGTGGTTTGGGCTGTGCGTTGATAGATCACTATATCAGTCACCTTTGAGTTTTATATATATAGATTACTGACTGAAACCGCAGGGCAAAGCTAGGGTATGAATTTTCGAAAATCTTTTCTTACCGGACGTCTACGTGTCATATGATCTATCTACATGCCCAATTTCATGCAAATACATCCACGGAATAAAAAGTTTCATACAAACTTCTATCCCCTATTTTACCCCTTTAGGGGACGAATTTTCTAAAATCCTTTCTTAGGAGACGCCTACGTTATGACATCTATCTGCATGCCAAATTTCAGCCCGATACGTCCAGTGGTTTGGGCTGTGCGTTGATAGATCACTATATCAGTCACCTTTGAGTTTTATATATATAGATTAGCGGTTCACCCGGCTTCACCTGTGGTAACGTTTTCTCTCCATAAGAATCATCCTCATACTTCAAGGAATATTATAAAAAAAGAATTAATGAAATCGGTTCAGTGTACTCGAGATTTGCTCTTAGCAAGAAATTTAGCGTATAATTTTTATATTACCTATAGATTTTAAAATGTGTTTAAGCTTTTATCACGTGACGATATTTCATAATAACAAGTACCTATAACTGGTGATTCTCATATTATTTATTGTGTATACGAACATTCCATTCAAAAGCTGAAGTTTAAATTATTATTTTTCCTAACAACTCTACATTTCCGTATTCCCTAATATACATTACTTGCGGTCCGCCCCGGCTTCGCCCGTGGTACATATTTCGCAATATAAGGTAGCCTATGTTCTTTCTCAGGGTCTAAAGATTGTCTGTGCCAAATTTCATCAAAATCGGTTGAGAGGTTAAAGCGGAAAAGCGTAACTAACAGACAGACAGAGTTACTTTCGCATTTATAATATTAGTAGAGATTTTAAGCTTATATTTCTGTCTATATTAAACTACCTATAAAATTGTACATCTCAAATGCTACATAGTTTATACACAACATACATATACATATACATGTACACGTCTTGGTATGTCTGCAAGCAGAGGTGTCGGCTAACCGCTGCCCAGCGGTGACGGATTGTGTTTCTGGGATGTTCTCTTGTTCAAATATAAATTGTACATTTTTGTGCTGGAATATCAGTAGAAATAATAGTAAATTTTGTGGAGAATGCATTTTATTTGATTAAGGATTACAATAAGGAACAGATTTTTCTTTCTTGACTGTAATTTCTGGTGTCTGATTTCATTTTATCGATTGTTAAGCGTTTCTTTTTCTGTTTTAAAATGAGCAGACACAATATAAAAGCAAATGAAATGCATATATCATAGGTTTTTACAAGGTCATATGGAAATTTATTTATTTATTGAAAGCTTCGGCTCTTTCTCTTGTTAAATTAAATTATATTTTTTACAAGTAACAGAGAAATAATAACCATAGAAAACATAAATCTTTTTCTACAAACTAAGACAAATTAATAGGTAAGTACCTAAAATAAAAACACAATCAATTCTTAATAAAATTTATTACAAAAACGTTTTAATTCTAAGTAATGTTTAATTCTAATAATGAGATCACAACATATTCGAAACAGTTTCCATTTTTAGTATTTTTTCGCTAAAAAGCAACATTTCTCATTACACTAAAGTCATTCGTGTAATTATTTTTTCACACTCTGTGTTAACTACAAAATTACAAATCAATTTCGTGAAAACTAAAGTATACATTTTAAATTATGTTATACATTATAAAAAATCTAATCAAATTAGTCGTACTTTAGTAACCATCTACTCGTTCATGCAATAGAAAATGAAAAAGATAATATTATGTGATTTTTGTTATCCCATTTCAATATGTTGTATTATTTAAAAACTAATGACTAAATGTTATTTATTTTCTTTGAAATCAACCGAGACATCATAGAAAGAGAAAATTATAATAGTACACCTTAATTCTTCAATATTCTTAGCGCAATGATACATTTGCCAAATAAGACAAAAAATTAACTCAATTTAAGAACATTAGCAGATATTTTTCTGTTTTGCGTTTCTGGAGCTGATAAAGCTCAGGTTTTCTGAATCTTAGGTACTCTCACAATCCGTCTAAAATGCAAAGATCCAGTAAAGCTAATTATTAATATAACAACAACACGAATTAAACAATTAAAGTGTGCGTTACAAAGTTTACACGACTCCGTTTACCCTGGGCCACTAGCTGCTGGCACGGCTAGTTACTGTTAACAAAGTTCTGAAGCTCGAATACAACTTGATCTTCCTAGACAAAGGTGTAAGGCTAGACGGATCGGGCTAAGTCTTGTAAAGAAAGTTCTAGTATTCACGTTATATCAGGCAGTCGTTGATAGGGATAGCTCTTAATAGGGCTCACAAATTGGTTAGAAACAAGGCTGTTTATGTTTAAGCAAGATTGACTAGTCTAAACGCACGTCAAAATTATTTTTAGGGAAGATGTTGGAACTCGTAAGTCTTGCCTATTGTACCTTAAGTATTTATGTACTTTAGATTGATATGTTTTTAAGAATGGATGTCATTGATATATTTCTGTAGTTAGATATATTATTAGAGCTTAATTCAGATTCATTAGGAATATACATTTGGGATAAGTAATTGAGCCTTTATAGGTTAGAATTCATTTGTAAAGCTAAAGTATGAAGTCGTAACTGAGAGAAATCATATCCATATGATTGACAAAATAAGCGTAAATCTGTCCGTAAGAATAAGTGTTTTTTTCATACAATAACAATACCGCAATAGTATTTATTACAACACTCGTTATTTGTTAGTAAACTATCAGATTTGGTTTTCATTTAATTGTTACAGATCAATCGGATATGACCATTATACTTTTAAACAGCTCGTATCAAAAGTGAGGATATTGTTTTATTTTGAAATACATAGTAATATTTCTATATCAAGCAGTGTTCGTTAAACATATGCAACAAAAACAAATTATGCAACCTATAGGTACAAAACTTAAACATATTTGTAGTGAAATAAATCCTGTGCGATCAGAATTCTTAATCTTTTGATACAAAGAGTTCGAGTATTCCAGCGTAACTATAAACATTTTCGTAGAGATGATGTTTCCTTTAGAAAAATTGTAGAATCAAATAAACTTTATTTGAAATTAAACAAATAATAACACATCATGATGATCACTTCATAATATAATTAATTACATATTACGAGTCTTGTCAAAATAATTCATTTATTCTGTAAAAGATTGACCTAAAGTTATGGACCGTCATTATCATTATCTCATAATATTACTCGGTTTCCTCACAGGGAAACAGGCTTTCTATAAGGATTTAGACCATAACTATAAACATTTATAGTTATTACTCGTTACCTAATTTGCTATCAAACACCAATTTTATTAATTATGTTTTCATACTTCTGTGTCATTTATTTTATACTCCATCATAATAAATGGACTTAGGAAAGTGTGAGGTTTGTCATTTAACAAAATTTAGTAATTCTAAACATACTCTTCATGTCATCATTCCAGTTTTAACATTTCAATAACCATTTTTGCTAATTAAAGTTTCCCTTCTCAAGAGACATTTTAAGCATTTTACATTGATTGCTGATCAGTCTCATAACTAAGAACTGAGTCATAATGTGGACAAAATGCAATTTTTTATTAATAATTACCACATTAACATAGATAATGACGCTGTTTGAATGACCAAACCTCACATAATGACTAGGTATTATAATAAAATTGAAACAAAAATCCCCTATTCTAGCTACAGGCTGGTAATCAGTCCACACTCTCGAACCACCTGCTCCGCTGACACTGGGTTGAGAAACACTGAAATAAAAATATACCAATTTGAAACATATTATTTTTTCCTATGCTATGTTTTACCTTATTATCATGGCAATTTTTTACTCCTAGGTTTCCGCCCGCGGCTTCGCCCGCGCAGTCAAAGAAAAACCCGCATAGTTCCCGTTCCCGTGGAATTTCCGGGATTGCGTCATTTTCCCGGGATAAAAAGTAGCCTATGTCCTTTCTCGGGTATCAAAATATCTCCATACCAAAATTCATGAAAATTGGTTCTGTAGTTTAGGCGTGATTGAGTAACAGACAGACAGACAGAGTTACTTTCGCATTTATAATATTAGTATGAATTAATATTCTTAAAGTAATTAGCGAATTCTTGGAGGCAAACAATAGGCATGACGACAGTATCCATAAATGATCGTATTAGTGTTTTTAAGTGAAAATGTATAATAAATAAATTCAATATAGTGACTTATAAATCTTAAAAACACTAAGATTAATGAGATTATCAATAAAATAAAACATTGAAATTCTGCAGTTGGCCATTTTGACTAAAACACGCGTGACGTCACGCATAAGTAAACAACTCACGTCAGATGTATTTTGTTGTTATGAATATGTTGAGAATACGCATTTTTATTTATTTTCTGTTGTTTCACGTATGCTTTATCGACTCAGAACAGAAATATAATTGCGAATTCACGAATACGTGTTTCGGGGTTCTCCGCGCCAACTTTATACAATCATTTCTTATTATTTTCTCGCTTAAAATAATTACTAACACATTTTTGAGTATTATTTTAATGTGGATTCAGAATGCAATACTGCACACCACTTATAAACTTTGAAATTCGTTTCTATAACACATATTAAATCAATATTTTTTAAATTTTCTTCGCAATGCATACAAATAATTACGTATTTACTAAAGAGTGACGTCACGCTTACGCCATGACACCTGCGAGCTGTTTTGGCACAGTTGATAAATATTTTTTGAAAAATGGCTTTTATCTTCGTTAAATTTAAATATATTACCGAAATATAGGGTTTTTCTTGTATAGTAAACGTATACACACATTATGGAAGAGGATTTCAAAATCATTCGTCATGCCTTATACTTACTTGAGAATTTTTTTTTAAACTAATAAAGGAAAACTAAAAAAAAAAGGTATACGTAAAAGGTATACGTTTAAAAGGTAATAAGGAACTCACTTGTACTTCCACTGAATATGTCTTGATCCGGGATGATGCTGGCCGCGGCGATTGCAGCTTCATCTAATACTATTACCTGAAATGATACATTACACTTAAATTAATCTCTTATCTAATGTTGTATCTTGTTATCTTCATTATATTATTAACGTGAAAGTTTGTGAGAAGGGATTGATTTAATTTATGTATGTTTGTTCCTCTTTCAAGCGAAAACCATTGAAGGGGTTTTGATTATACTTAGCAATAATGTAGCTTATGTACCATAATACCGCATAAGTTATAAAAGTACCTACTTCATTTTGCCCGCGGATTTGTCCACAGGAGAAATCGCGGCGGCAAATCTAGAATACATTTTATAGTTACATAAACACCAGACATCCCTCACCTCATCCTCATCATCCACCAGACACCATTATAGTCTTAATCCTTACAGAATCTGTGTCCATTAAACTAAATTGGACAGTTAGTGTCATTTGCATCCCTAGGGGAAATTTAAAGTGCGAGTATAAGTACAGTGTCTTATTCCTTTTCACGGCCAAAAAGCATTCCCTAATACTATACTTGATTGGCATCTTGAGACATACGTTAACCTTTCTGTAAATAGCTTTCTAGGAATACAGATCCCGTACCTACATTTATAATGCATATTCTACAAAGGCAGCCAGCAGTCTAATTTTAATACCAACATGAATTAATTAATTAAAATATATCTTTTAATACGTATATTTTAATTTATTTATACAAATGCCACTGAAACTTTAGCCCACATAAAGCCCTAAATGATATAAAAATCGAAGCAATCCTCTAAGATAATTGCCGTTACTTGATCAATTGAAGTAGATCATCAAGTAATGAGTGCAAGGTGTTTTTATTTTAATCCTGAAAACTGCATCACTTGATGTTGGATTGATGTCGTAGGCCGGTTGCAGAGCTTCACCGACCATCAGTGCGTACGTCAGTCGCGCTTGTCATAATATATTCGCGTGCGTATCAAGAAGCTTATATCTAATATACTGGAGATTGCACTATGAACGTTGACAAGTCACGGTAAGGTATGACCTTGAATGACGCCTGGTTGTTCATCCCTTTCACACCAACTTGCCAAGTTAGGTGTGAAACGGACAAAAAAACAACCAGGCGTCATTCAAGGTCATACCTTCCCGTGACAAGTCAACGTTCATAGTGCAATCTCCAGTGTATTAGATATAAGCTTCTTGGTGCGTATGGTCGGTCTAGCTATGAACGGTTTTTCCATACAATATATGACAAGCGCGACTGACGTACGCACTGATGGTCGGTGTAGCTCTGCAACCGGCCGTATACAATACATATGTAGAATTTACCTTGGGACAATCAATCACATGCGCCTCATGGATAACTTCAGTCTCATGTTCCTTCCTAAACGGCAGGAGGTCTATAGCATTAGCTGCTAACGACCACAGGTGACCAGCGCCCTGCGACGCTCTTGCCCCCTTCCGAAAGTGCGGGTTGATGGACAGGTTGTGCCGAACCGAGTTCTTCCAGCGCTCATCATTTGCTTTGTAGAATGGAAAGCGATCCCTGTAACAAATGTTGTTTTTACCCAACTACAGCGAAGCAAAAGGAGGAGTTGCCACTTTAATTTTATTATTATTGTAAATCTGCTTGCATACGTGGCATACGACCATGGCTTGCATTCCAAAAAAATCTCTATCAGCGGAGACTTTTTCTTGTTTCGTACTTTTTAGAGCGTCGGATTTTATTTTTTAAACTTTATTTTTATACAGCATTCAAATGCTTTATAAACGAGTTTTTTTTCATCGTTGCGTGGGAGGTACCGTTGGCACTAAAAATTCCGCTTCGAGATCGAATTTTTTTATCAGAATTGTTCTTTCATTTCATTTGCAACACTATAAAGGAAAAGAAAAGTTTCCTTCAATTCTTCCGGGAATCTCTTGAGCCTGTGCTTTATTATAATCGTGGAAATTGTTAGAAGTAGATCGAGTATGCAAAACATGTTGACGACAGTAAAATATTCAGCGAACGTGACTGTTATTTTTGATTAGCTATTGATAGGAATATTATACCTATAATTACACTAAAAAGTAAATGTTATCTTCATATTATTAAGTCAGTATGGATAAGTACATTAAGATTTTCTATATTTTTAAACGTAACACATATTAGTAAGTATCGTAATAGAATAATTAACAGATTCAACAACGTAAAACATACAACAAGTGGATCACAAATAATATCCATATTATTGTTTCTATGAAAAACACTTAAAAGCTCTTGGTTTATAAACACAAAACGTACTTCGTATAAAAACTACATGAACCTATAAAACTGTAATATTTTTAAACCCTAACCTAGTATGACAATTATCATGTTTGCATATTATATTAGTAGCAACAACCAAACATGCCTCCGATTTGAAATGATTCCCTCTTTCAAACCTGCGTGTATGCGCAAACCTCGGCTACGTGTCAAGCCGCAAGACACCGTCCCTACCGCAGGCTAGCACGGGGTAGCGATCGATGCCCAATGGGGCCTATCATTTGCCCATTAACCGTATATCCGGCAATATTTGAGCACCTGACCGCCTCGCACCTGTTAAACGCCCTTTGTCGATAAATACATGCCCATTGTGCGCGGAAATCAAATTATTCAACGATTTGACAATGCATTATTAGTATTGGTAAACAATTGGAGATATGCAATGTTTGTTGCGTTCATGTTTGTGTGTGTTTGTATTTAACTATTAGTAAGTGCTGATTTACACAGGGTCAGTAACTGACTACAAATTCGAGGCAAATCAGTGCTGACCCGAAAAAAAACCCTGTGTAAACAGATTTGAAATCAGTACAGAGGCTTGAGGTCTAAGTAAACAGTTAAAGTCAGTCAGTAAAGACTGACTTGTCTACTGACCCTGTGTAAATCAGCACTTATTGATCATGAATTTAGAGATACTATTCACTATCAAAATACGATTACAAAGTTACAATTTTAGAAACTGGTATCTTTATCACTAGCTCTCTACCCGCGGCTTCTTCCGCGTTGTCCTATCGTTACTACGCAAATGAAAGACGAACAAACCAACTTTCATAATTATTATACTATTAAACACTTGACCGTAATTTGAAGCTTACTTATAGAGAAGGTACCTAGCTTTTTCCGCCTATTTTCCCTCTCTTTCTCGTTGTATATATGCTATCTCTCTCGCACACGGCACACCTCTCACCAGGTGGCGCGGCCGGCGCACGATAATGTGCAGGCGCTAGATCTTCTTCATTGGCGTCTAGCTTCCGCCGCGAGAAGGTTGTCTACAAGACTACAACCTTGGTGCTATTAAGTATTAAGTATTGCATATTGCAAGTGCTAAAAGTGTGAAAAAGTGTATCCCGTCGGATCGGTACAGTGAGTTATTTTTACATCTATTGTAATGACATTTTACTTAAAAATGAGCAAAAATCTTTTAAATCGACGGTATATCCGTTGGACTTTATTTAAAATGCTGAGGTCTTTTAGTGAATCCTTCAGCAATAGTTTATTTTTCAATATGCTTTAAATACTTAATAGCATGTTAGATATTTAAAATTAACGATACAACCGTTACATTTTACGTGAAATAGTAACTTTTCTTTTGAAATATTTTATAAGTAATGCAATATATACTAATGAATATTTGAATTTCTAATACTGTGAGTAAAGCAGATTTTAACGGATTTACCGTTCGGCTTTACTCGTATCGTTAATATTACTTTTGTGATTATTTGATATTGACTAAATATATCAAATACCCTCTCTTTTATATAGATATTTTTATTTTATTTCATTTTTAATGTGTTTTTATTACAAGGTTACAAGTGAATATTAATAGTATGTATGGATAAATCCAAGGCTAATCCTATGAGCCAACTCAAAGCTTAACAGGCATGCAATCCATTGCTACGACTTTATTACATTGTCGTTATCACTAGGAACGGTTCGGAGTATAGTTTATAACTAAAAATTATCGAACGAGATGAGTCAGCTCAAAGAACAAATTATATAGGTATTACCTATAACAGGAACAAATTGATGTTAGCGTAATTGCACGAATCACAACGTGTCCGAACATGTCGAGATATGTTATAAATCGTCCGGGAGTTAGCCGCTCATCTGAATAATGATGGAATACGCACAATGCACATGTTCAGTAGGTACCATGAACGTACCACACATTCAAAAGTATCCGTAGTCTATACGTGTCCTTTTATGAGTATTAATCTGATCCGTATATAAGCGAAAATAGACATAGGTATTACACACAGCAATTTTGGTTTGAAAATTACTTTTATTTATATTACGTTTCCTATGTTTCAAATGATGCAACTTTTTGGTTAAAACGAGTAAGTGCCAAAATTTTACATTTAAATTTTCTAGTTTGGAAAGAGACGTTATCGTATAGTTATCGAGATACCTTAATTAGAAATTAAATTTAGAGACATTTCAAAGGATTTACTATTCACATATTCTAACGTTTTAGAATAATATTATAAACTTGTACACCTTGACAAAAAGTAAAAAATTGCGGGTGAGCGGAGATTATTTTGTGCAATAAAACCGTCCTACGATGGTATGGCCACGTATGGCTGCGTTCGTAAGGAATGTTAACGGATATAAAGCAACTGAATGTGACATCGATTGTATGAACTAAATTAAATATGAATCGAAGTTCATTTTAAAATTTTGTGTAAATGATTTGAATTTTGACTTTATTAAATAGTTAAAGCCTTCTTTTTATATACATATACATAACAATTAATTACCATTGTCAAATCAATTCTTATTTCATCCTGGACAGCTGTTGCTAGCATTGGAAAATAAGTTAAAGTACCTTGTTACTATATTATTATTTTAAATGATTATTAACTTCTAATTTTATATTAGCACCTTAAATCTTGCTCGAAGCAGATTACATAAATGTGGCCGCTAGGTTTAACCGCTACTCCTCGCAGGTTAGGTTCGTTAGCCAGGTTAAACCCACCCTCGCAGGGTGACTATTAAGTATTTTTGGGAAGGCCCTACTTATTTCAAATTACAAACATCCCTCGCGCAGCTGTCGCTCGCAGGGAAATAGGTGCAAATATATCAGCCCTCGCGGGGCTTTGATTACAACCGCCCTCAAGGAGAAATGGTGGAAATATATATCAGCCCTCGCGGGGCTTTGATTACGACCGTCCCTCACGGGGAAATGGTGCAAATATATATCGGCCCTCGCGGGGCTTTGATTGCGGTTGGTGCAAATATACAAAGGATTGATCATTAAAATGATCATAGATATTTGCTTTCGTCAACGAGGACCCACGAAAATGTTAGAGATGACAGTAACGGATCTTCACTCTTCTAAGGTAGGTAGAAAAAGGTTTTGAAATCTAATTCACAGTGGGCCATCTATACAATATAAGTATAGTAATATAACCTAATAAATACAATAAAATAGGTAAGAGACGTTAAATAATGGACGCATGAAATGAATACTTTGTATCCTAAAAGGTTAGCTTACGCTTATTTAATCAGGAAACCACCATTGGTTTATCAATTATGGAAATTGCGACTTGAACAAATTGTATTTACCAATGCAGAGCCTCACAATGCAGAGAATCACAACAAAGGGAGGCGAGTCGGATCAAATATCATCTCGCAGATGATTTGTGGCGGTGGTTTCCAGGATTGTCACCAAGCCTTGTGTCAATGGTATATTTGTTATCGTAATTCCATGGCACTAGCCGACCAATTTTCACATAAAATCACCTGAAGAGATTTTTTAATCGCAAAGCGATTGAATGTAACAAATTACGATTGGTTATGTATAGTTGACCTCTATAGGCCTACTTTAGTTGCCCGATCTTGTAGGCAATTTATTCGACTCGTTTATCAACCCGTTTGGCCTCATTATGGCACCCATGAGTTTTTCTTCAGGGCTCAAACAATAAATCGCTGAGGGATTAGGATAATCATTTGCTTAGACAAGTTTCTTGTCATCCCACCAGGATTATTATATTATATAATAAACTTATATGCAACTATTAACGTAAAACGTTTAAGGACTCAACGAGTGCTGTGAATTCTGACTATTGAGTTACTTAGGATAGAGGATAATTAATAACGGAAGGTCAATCCTTCCAAACAAAAGCCTCGTATTATTAGATATTACTTGGAACCCCTACCCTTCACGAGAAAGCTCTGCCAGATGACTTCACATTTCTTTGATTTGAAGGGGGGGGGGGGGGCAATAAATGCAATGCAATACAGACTATACGGCTTTTGAAACATTATAAATATACCAGATAAGCGAACTAAACCTTTCTGGTTTAGTTCTTGCTATATCGATATCCGTGCCTGCTTCTCGTGGTTGCGGTTGAATTAAGTTTATCAATGGTCATAAATGCAATTCTATACAGATGATATACTGCATTTTAAACATGACAAAGTCTAGTAAGCCAACTAAACTTTGCTAGTTTAGTTCTTACTATATCACTGTCCGTGGCTGCCTCTCGTGGTGGTTACAGATGACTAAAGTAACGTCCTGTCTTCGCATCCACAACCAACTGTCCTTTCATAATCTTAAAACAGATTCATTCGACATAGATCCCCACGAGTTCAGTTCTTCATTTTTGCACTCGAAAAACTGTGGACAACCCACGAGCAGTGCCTCCATTGGTAGCAGTTACAATCAAGGGGTAACTAAGGTAAGCTAGCCATATTAGGGATGTTGGAACAACCGACCATATTCAGGGCAACTTTCTTTGTCCAGTTTAACGTTTAGGCAGTCGTAGCATTCCTACGGAACAAAAATGGGATCAGATCTGCACCCTTAATGCAGTTAATCGAAAGGAGATACCTTCAGACGACGATAGTATTCAGAACGCACCATATTCCTGAACATAATAATGCATATTAATCTGTTGCCATTGTCCTGCAGCAGAATTCCTTAGCGATAATTTGTTCTCGTTAGAGCGAGCGAGGGTTGTAACGATAATATGAGAAATCCTAGTCAGTTCGAGGCCTGAACGACGTGTAAGAGTACTGCTATTTCAGTAGTAGTAGCACCGAGAAGGGCGAAGGTATTCTGGAAAGCAGAACTGAAGGCCCGGTCAGCAGCACCATTCACCTAATAGACAGTGTTTAGTGCTGCACCACTAGAATCTGACTCTGAAGGTATACAGAAATGTATACATTTTCCAAATATCAAATGTTATAGTCGGAAGAAAAATCCTATTTGCCTCCGTCTACCCAAAAGACATACGGAGTAGCTAGTAGAAGTTGGTTGAATTAGAATAAGTATAATTAAAAACCTTTGTTACTTACTGGATAAATTTGGCTCATTTCCTATCTGACGTTCATATAGCTGTTGATGGCCTAGATGTTATGCACAAACACTTTCATTATAAATAAGTCACGTTATGTAGTCCCGAGACTTTTGGTATATAGGTTCTGATGTAAACCATAACTATACCTTAAAATTAATTTGATTAAAACTTAACGTACTTAGCTGTAGTAATTGCAGGTTTGGGACACAGATAAGCTCTTATCATTTTAGTCTCTAACTTCTTGAGTTCATTATATGTTTCCAGTACAGAGTTTAAAACCTATCAGTTTTAAATAAATAATTCATGCATTGCACTGAAAGTACCAGCCATGTTTATATTATGATCGGTGGCGTTGGCTCTAAACATTAATAGACACCGCACGCTTTGGTTGGATGTTACATATTATCTGTATTATAATTTAAACCGCTTACCTGGTTTATTTTATTACCTTATCCAAGGGATGACCTTTTAATTTATTTGACCCTAAAAGTAAAGACCAAGGTCTCTACTTGTCCGCTAGTAGCAGGTTGGGTTAGAACTGTGTGAGTTGAGACAGCTGGTAAATCTATGTTATGAGGATTCAATGGTGCTTCTACAGAAGTCTAATTGAATAAATAAAGGTTTGAGTTTGAGGTATTCTTGCCTCGTCGGTGATGAGCTGTTGCTTAATTTTGTAAGTAACATCTAATTGCGTAATTAAAAGTCGTTACTTGCTCTTTCGCAGATTTACGCTAAAGATAGTGGAAATTGTAGTAACTTTAACTTTTCAAGCCCAAAAGGTTAACTAAGGTACGCTTGAACCAATCTCATAAGTTCTAATACTTTTAATCATTATGATTTACTTTTTGGTTCTTATTTGATTAACTTTTTATTGTTAATATAAATAATATAAAAATTTAAAAATTTGTGTGATTTATTGGTATACTATCTGCACACCTTACTCTTTCAAATAAAGAAATAAGTAATTACTTATGTACCTATTCAAATTCACATTGGCGTCCATATATTGTACACCAGGTGGGTAACAAACAGGTCTCAATAAGTAAGCTTCAAATTACGGTCAAGTGTTTAATAGCTGTGTTTTACCTGAAATAAAACACATATTAAATACTTACCTATATTTGAAGCTTACACTTAACGTCCACCTGTTGAGTATTTCGACTCAATGAAGAAGATCTAGCGCCTGCACATTATCGTGCGCCGGCCGCGCCACCTGGTGAGAGGTGTGCCGTGTGCGAGAGAGATAGCATATATACAACGAGAAAGAGAGGGAAAATAGGCGGAAAAAGCTAGGTACCTTCTCTATAAGTAAGCTTCAAATATAGGTAAGTATTTAATATGTGTTTTATTTCAGGTAAAACACAGCTATTATTATAGATACTCAAATAATCAAAATCTATCAATGATAGTAGTGCACAACGTAGTACAGATGTAAAATTTATTTTAGTACAATTAATTCAATAGGTAACTTAATAATTATGATTTATTGTGTATTTAGATATAAGTTACATATTATGTAATATAGACATGATTTTAAAAGAGCAACTATGGAGTTTCTTGCCGGTTCTTCTCCATAGATACTGCTTTCCGAATCGGTGGTAAATGTTAAAAATAATAATTATGTAATGACGATTCGAAAGTGCTACTAAATAGTAGTCTAATTGAATAAATGAATGTTTGAGTTTGAGTTTGAATAAAGCTATAATATGTTCCACAAAGCTTATATTGATATTTACAAAAAGCTCCATCCACGATAAACTAATCAGATTTAATTACACATCCACTCTTGCAATACACCGCTAATCACTAGATAACGTTATCAAGTAGCGTATTGGTACAATCACACTCTTATTAAATTATTATCAGCTGCAGGGGTTTATCTGATACCGACACGGTAGACCAAGTGACAGATAATCACAGGTTCGAAGCCCTTTTATACTGTAAAGCCCTGTTAAAAACACAAGATATTGAAAACTATCCAATTATATGCATGTATGCATAATGCACTATGTAAAATGTATGATGGATGTGTATCTTACAGTAATAAATAATTTTTAATTTAATTTACATTATTCTGCACTAATTAGGAGACGGTGAAGCCATTAATGAAAGGATCATTCTTATCCGTCTTTAAACTGTAAAAATGTAATAAGTCGTACTTTGTACGACAGTTGGCATTTAAGAATATAAAATTATAAATTTATAAAGAATAGAAAAAATTCGATCACGAGGCGGGACTTGAACCCGCATCCTTCGCGCCATTCCGGGGCGGATGCCTAACCAACTCAGCCACTCGTGACCCGCCTGAGCAATCGAATTTATTCTATCCTTTCAGTTTTATGTGTCTTAAGGGACACACCGCGAGTATAGTCTTCTATTCTTTATAAATTTATATTTACAAAGCATTTGAATGCCATAAAAACCAAAAAATATAAATTCAATATAAAATTATTTAAGTAAATTTAACATTACTTCCACTCGTATTATTATTTATTTTTAAACATAAAATGATACCTATAATAATATAAACTGACGAACTACAAAGTTCAATTTGCTTAAATATTCTAATATACCATAGATAAAATATTACCTAAACAGAATCAGACCTGACAATAACCCTCCACGACGGACCATTTCATTTCCCATTCCGACCTACAATAAATTAGGTTAAGAAGCGATAAATTCACTATAATGATGTCAAAATGAAAATCCGTTTTCAACAAAGAAATTACACGTAGAGCGGTGTCATCGCGCAATGAAAAATGTGAATCCTGATAAGAATGGAACAAAGCTCTCGAAATGTGCAAGCTGTATTCGTTGTATGTATAATTCGATAACGTTGAAGTGATTGGCTGTTTAATATAGGTAAAGTGGTGAAAAATATGAGGAATTCGAGTAATTTTAAGTAAAAAGGCAGCTTTTTTGATGCTATAATGTATTGAGATAACTATAGACAACTCTATACAATGCATATTGCATAAGCATTATTATTATAATTTAGCTTTTAAGTAGGAAGATAAATAAAGAAAAATAAAACACCCACAAAGAGAAACTTTGTAGCTCTAGGTCGTCGTTGTCGTCGTCTTCTCAACCTGTCTCAACCTATATTAGTCCACAGTTGGACATAGGTCTCTCATGCCATTTAGCCCGAGTATCAATGGTCTCTAGGTACTCATCTTTTATATGTTTTAGAACAAGCATAGTATTATATTATCTGTGATCATTGCAAGACGCACACAAACACGCGCTAAAAGTACCCAATCTCAACTCGTCGACGCGCGACCAATTAAATCCGGAACGTTCTCGAAAAACGAACAAAATACTAATTTCCCAGTAAGTTATTCCATCGCGCATTTCCCGCGGGCAAAGTAAAAATGTCAACAAGACACCGGCGGAATGCAAACAAGTCAAAATAATAAATCACCAGCCGTTAACCGATTCACTCGATGATATATGGGTATACACTAACTTTGAACGATTAGAATTTTGATAAAATGTACATAGAATATTCGATTTACGGTTACTGAATTTTCAGGTGAATTTTGTACCCACTTTTGGTGATATTTATACACAAAATGATGTGAACGGAGGTTTTTGTAGATTTTTATTGAGACTTTAGGAAATGTTTGTTCATATTAAGAATTCGTATTTTGATTTTATTTTGAACTTTAGTAAAAAATGCTCGTTTTAACCATTATAATATCTTTTATACCACACAATTTTGTAAATACTTTAAGCGCCTGGTACCTTCTGTTTCTTTTCTTTGTATTTTATGAAATTAAGTTCTAAATAATTTAAGTAAACAAAATCAAATGTAAATTTTCAAACTTATTAATAGCATTTTTTCTCATCATACACAAAATATTTACTGATTAAGGTTCAGATCAGAAATACATTATATTTAGGTAAAAAAATAGGAATATTGTTAGGAAAATCATATTATTACTGTCGTGATTACTGCTGCATTATGTTGTAAAATAAATTAAATAAACAAACATCTTTATAACCAAAAGCATGACCATCTAGATAGGCTTTCATTACGCAATACCCGAATTATGATGCAAATTCACAAAGAAATCACATATCATTTTAATAAAAATATAATTTTAATACACCCTTCTCCTAGCTACATTTTTCATGCAAATTTCTCGAATAAATTAAATGTAAATACTTACGAAATCCATTGATAAATTGCGGAGACTGTAAGCTCGCCTTTTTCTCTCAAAGCACGTTCAATCAACTCTGGATAGGTGTACGGTGGTTTCTTCGCCACGGGGGGACTCTCATTAGTTTTAACCTCTTCATCAGGTACCTTAACGTTGACGATTTCATCCAGTCTAAAGTTTAGCAGCCACGCTAAGCTGGCGCAGTCGTTGTCGTCGTCGTTATGTTTTGTTGATTTTCTTCTTCGCCATTTAGCTTTATCGCCGACCGTTCTGGTTGCCATCACTGACAGAAAACAAAATGAACTGGGGTTCGAATGCGGCTTCGTGCCAGGGCGCGCTATCTCCACAGATAGCTAACCTCTGTTGTGGGACCAAGGAGGTTATGGTTGGAAAGTTTGCATATGCTTTTTATTGGTTGATGCCGATAATCGATAAATTAAATTAGTTCTGCTTATGATACATGAAAGATAAAATGTATTTTTACATGTTTAGCAAGTTTAATACTTTTAATATTTTCTTTTGAAATTATTCGATTATGAGAATGTAGAAAAAGATGTGAGTAATTAGGATTACGACAAAAGAGGTTAGTTATGACAGTTAATAAATAAAAAAAAAACTTATCTAACCTATAAAAAAATTAAAAATTAATTTCACCAAAAAATACGTTCATAGCTGTGGTTCATAGGTACCTTTTTAAGCGTTCATATATTTTGTGCTTCATAAAATAGCCCAGAGCATTACCAGCGATGACGAAGCAAAATAAAGAAAAACAATGTTTGTTGAGCATTGATCAAAATCCGTGAAATCCTCTCCCGAGCAAATTGGGAGAGTAATTGAATTGAACAATATTCGTAGCTTTCGTAGTATGGACAGCTTGGTCGTTGTCATTAAATACGACACAATTTATAAGAGGACCCTTAAAAAACGATTAATGAGTTTTTGTTAATAATATTAAATATCACTTAAATAACATTTTTTTGTTATAAACTTATAGGCAGACAGAAGGCAGACAGAGATTTATTTTATTAGCTTTTGTATGTACCTAGATATTTTCATAAGCGTTTAATGATAATCTCTTGTTTTAATTTAAAAAACAAACACTGTTTTTTTATTCAATCATATTAAAACAATTCATATAATGTCCCATTTCATCAAAGAAACCTCCATATTTTAGTGATTCTACAAATCAGATTACATAAGGTCTCTATGAATTATTAATTTTTACCCAAGTTTAGTTCCGCTCCAACGAATAGAATGAACAGTAATTTTTAACAGATAATAACGTGTAAAGCTCACTCATGCGAGCAACCATCATTTAACGAATTATAATTATAATACTGTATGTACAAACGTCGCGACCGCAAATTATATCGACGACTCCTATCGTTAAAATTTTCACCAAATGTGTACATGTACACCATTATGGTCTCAATCATGATACCGTTCTGTGGTGACACAACAAACGTTAAATTACTGGCCGAAATAATTTAATTTAGGCCCATTACACACGCGCCGATTTGCGGTTGCAACGCTGTTATTACGGCAGTAACTAAGTTGTTAACGAGGTAATTGTGTGAATGATTGAGTGAAAAAATATACAAACCCTTATTAAACATCTACAGGCTAAAACGACCAATTTAGAAGTTGCAACAATTTTTTTATTACTAAGCACATTTTGTTAGAGAGCGTATGACATTCTGTGTTCTTCGTATTACGAACGTGCACGTAAAGCTCATTTACCTAATCGTCGTACTGTGTTAAGATGTTAGTCGAGATTAAACAGTATACATAATTAGTGCAAGTTTCTCAATGTACGAAATAACGATCCGATGTACTTCTAGGTTTCTTGGCTTAACTTTCATCTTATGTTTTTCATTTTCTGTTTACCAAAAGTGTCCAATATTTGTAAAAGTAACTATTATAATTTATGTAGTAAACTGTAACAATTACTATCAATTTCTACAGTCAACATAAATTTTAAAACTTACACGAAGAGGACCATAGTTACCGGCAGAATACAGCAATAGATTTTACCTACTTTTAATAGATTTTACCTCATTCAAATATACCACGAACATTATCTCTGTCTAATTACTTGCCAATTACCAACATTAATGAATAAGTCTTCACTTACTTTAAATATTCTTATTATTACACATTTTCTTCATTATTTAACGTTTCAAACTGCTATGAGAGTTCAAATACATCAAGCATTTTTATTCAAAACAACCTTTTAATTTAATATTCTAAGAAACTTCACAATCGGATTAACTTCGATCAACCACAAAAGTTTAATCCTTGCGTCTAGCCGCCTCGTTTAAAGAAACCTTAATTGAAACTCTTTTACAAATCAATTGCATCGCAGTACCGAGTAATCGAATTAAAATTGGATTCTGGATCGGTATTTTGTTTTATGTTGGATATAGGTTGGGGAATTTCCTTCCCGATATTACTTATCGAATCAAACGGGAGTTTGATAAGATATTTAGAATCCGTTGTAGGACTGATCGGAATTCTAGAATGTTCTTAAAATAATAGAATGACTTCAAATACCGACTCTTTCAGTAAGAATTATGTAATAGAACGCGTTTGTTATTTTTTGTTCAAGAGGCTTATTATTCATTTTTATTTATTTGTTTTAAAAAACATTTCATCCAATATTGTATCCAAGTATTAAGAATACTTGGATAAAATAAATATAATATTTTTAAGTTGTGTGTAATCCCAATGCAATAAATCAATACAAAATGTATACATTTTTGAGAATTGGTAGTGTTAATAACACACAACATATATCACAATTCCTGGAAATAGAGATTCAACCCACGAAAAATACAACTTAAAAGGAATATATCGCAGATACCAAAGGAATGGTATTAATAACATAGATATACAATTTCAAAGGCGAGGGTGTGATTACATCAAGTGTTTCTGCAAGCGGACATTAGATACAGGATGATCTCGATTGCCACTCATAGTCTACACCACCCTGTATATGTATAATGTTGCATAGAAGAATGTCACTTTTCTATCTGCCCTTATAATGATGCATTTTGTTAAGTGTCCAATTGTGATTCGTCCTGAAGGGCGGTTACTCACGTACCTACCTACATGCCGTAGGGGCAATATTGGAACAATCTCGGTTGCGGTCGGAGCAATTTCATCTGTTCTCTAAATTGCCCCTGCCCCTATACACATCACATAATTAAGTAGCCAATTGGGTGCAATTCTAATATTGCCCCTGCTGCCGATTTTACCAATTTGAATTAAAAATATTTTCTATACTACTGAATATGTACGTATTGTAAGTATATTTTATTATATTTAACTGGTAGCTCTAATTTCTAATATATTTCTTATTGAGTAGGATGTGTCGTTTCATTAACAGTTCAAACCCAAACTATTAGATTTATAATGAACTAGGTTTCCACCCGCGGCTTCGCCCGCGCAGTCAAAGAAAAACCCGCATAGTTCCTGTTCCCGTGGGATTTCCGGGATTGCATCATTTTCCCGGGATAAAAAGTAGCCTATGTCCTTTCTCGGGTATCAGAATATTTCCATACCAAATTTCATGCAAATTGGTTCAGTAGTTTAGGCGTGATTGAGTAACCGACAGACAGAGTTACGTTCGCATTTATAATATTAGTATGGATTACTAAAATTATCTATTTTATTATCAATCTGCAACATAATATAATGTGACACAAACAAACACGCGTATTTTCAAAATCAAAATGCAACTAATATTAATATCAAATTTCTGTTCAATGGCATGCTCTACAATAATATTTGGCATAATGTCGGCCACTCTACTCCATTCGGCCGTATTGTAACTTGTAATACCAGAGAGCTATGAAACAGGCGAAATTAAGGATATAAAATAATTATGTGGAAATAATTTAGACATAGAAAAGTAAGTCACTACATTGATTTAGTTTATTACATAAATCACTCTTAACTATCACTGCAACATAATTATAGGATCGGAATTAAGCATGGGTCGATGTTGGCGGCCTGTATAATATAAGAGGACAATAAATAAAACGCATTTTTTATTACATAATATTACGTATAATAAATTTAATTTTTGAACAAAAAAATATTAAATAACAAAACAACATCACACTATCACACTCAGTATTTAATTATCATTTCAATTTTCTTTCTACATCATACTTCATAATAATATTCTAACCGCTTAGCTCCTAGCTCTACAAGGAAGCTCTAGGACACCTAATTCAATTCAACAATATAATATTCCCGTTCCATTTACTCCATACTAAATTTAAGCGAGACAGTCATTCGATTACTTGCATTATAATGTGCTCGATGCATCGATGTGAGCCTTGAAGACTACCTAAGAAAAACATAAGAAACTATTAAAAAATAAGCCGGTTTATAAAAAAAAAATCAAGTCAAAATCGATCGTGTTGACTGTTGATCATTAGAATGTTCAAAATTATTTAATTTCCCCACAACTAATATTATATAATTTTTTTAATTTGTGAACAACGACAACTGAAATATTTCTTACAGTAAAGGATATCCAAGGTCTCTCTTTTCTTACGAATGACGATAGACTATTAAACAACTCCATATCATTTTAAAAAATAACAAGAAAAACAGTAAAAACTGCATTTCAATGTCTGATTCGCTATTACCGCTATGAACACAGCCAAAACCGCGGCGGCAGACTACGTTGCGACAACTCATTTCCGTATTTCCAAATAGCGAAACGGAACCCTAATAATCACGTCATGTCCGTCTGTCTGTATGTTCGAATATCCGAAATGTCTCTACTATTGACAGTATGGTTATTATTGACGATAATATGTGGATTAAATTGTGTGTAGGTAATGTTTGCTCGAATTTACTCTACTAATTAAAATAATTAATTGCTAGGTAAAAAATAAGTTTGGGATTGTTTGCATAATAGTGGAATATAAAGAAAATCAAATTATTCTTACGTTAAAAATCTACCTAGTTGTTATACAACCTAACACTATAGGTTACACTTAAAAGCTTTTAATACTTAATTATTCTAATCAAACAACACGACAACTATACCCTTAACCAAACTAACTACATCCAATACCATTCCCTTATAGTATCAAGACGGTCCAGTTAAAACGGTATGACAGTGCTATTCCATAAGTACCGAAACGTTGCGAGCACAGTAGGTACACAAGGGAGCAATAAGCTTTGGATACACCTATCTTGGTATTTTTCTTTTATGCCCCCAAATAGGACCCATAGGCCTCCGATACGTGGATACTGCTGAGGTCAGATGGTTTTAGGGCTCTCGAAAACTAAAGTACCTTTATTTGTTTGCTCACGATTATTTTACTGTTACGTTTTATTATTTAAGGCATACTTTTATACTTTATACATAGGTATTTTAGGTAACTTTCAGAACCATCATTAAAACTAAACGTAAATCAACAATACTTTCAGAGATTATAAGAAACATAATATTATTTTTTAGATCTCTATTTATAATTCTAAACTGTCAAAAAAAACTTCAAGAAAAATAATTAAAACAAAGAAGACAACTTAATCAATAGACACACCTCATCAAAAATATAAACTTTATAATAATAATAATATAATAAATCTCTAGAAGGGTCAATTCTGTACATTGAAAATATTGAAAAAATAAATAGCAGGGGGTGTTGTTACTGGATCGATACCAAACCCAAATATGTGATTAAAAAATTTTTTGTCTGTCTGTATGTGAAGGCATCACGTGAAAACTAACGATTCAATATCGATGAAACTTGATATAATTATACCTTATTATCCTGGGCATAAAATAGGATACTTTTTATCCCGGAAAAATACGTAGAAAAAATAAATCTTAAATTTTCTTAATTTTTCCGCGCGGACGGAGTCGCGGGCGGAAGCTAGTTGTCAATAAAACAATTAATCTAAAACGCTATCATTAATTGATCACTAGTTTGATTAGAGGCTGTAGTGTACAGTTTTATCCATACAGAGAATCGATATACACAAAAGCGGAGTAGCTTTTAAGGCTTTTATCCAGCCTCCAATCCTCATTCTACACACCTGGTGTTAACAACCTTTGGTATGTGATAATTAAATACGCACAAAAAACTTTTGATGTTGTTTTTTGAAAACCTTATTATTAATATATAATAGTAGATACATCTATAATTGATAACATTATTTTAAATGTTAATAATATTATTTGGCATTACCAATATGTTCTCTACTGTGTGTTATATTTACATATCTGATATCTGTGGAATGCTAAAATCAAAGTAAAATTCCTCTCTTAATTCTCGGTGTAAGTAACGGTAGCTAAATTTTTCAGTAAATTATGTTTCTTCTATTCTTTGCCATTCAGCATACTGTTCATAATATTGTATGGTTTAATATTATGTTAATTAGGTTTAAAATTATCATACCTTCAAAGAATTTTAAAAGTCTAATGATAACTTAACTATTTACATCCTACAATTAAAAAATCTTAATGCTTCACAGTTTCAAAACATACTCAACAACTTCCATACAAAATATAAAATACTTAATTTAACTTTACTTCCAAATGTTGAGTACCCCAGCAATTGTAAGTATATAACTCGGGTAAGAAGTTAATATTTGCGGTGAAACTCACCTTGAATATTGATAGTAGGAGTGACAAGGGTCCAACACCTCGATTTCTGCGTTTATGTACCTTCAGTATTGATTATTACGTTCAAAATAGCATGAGAAGGAATGTAGCTAATGTTATTAGTGATTGGAATACGAGAAATATTATATTTTATTTGCAATTTAGAGAGCCTTAAATGGTATTAAAAAAATTACATGTCGTGTCATACTCGACCGTCTTGCTTGTTTACCTTTACATTGTACAAGGAAAGACATAAGTACGTACGTAGTTTTTTGAATAGTTACAAATATAGCTATTTAAGAGTTTATTTCCAATAAAAAAAAAATATCGTCGGTATTAGCGCAGATTACTGTAGTATCCCTGTACTATACGTATACGTAACGTGTACTGTAGTATATAATATAGTAATCCCTAGATTAGGTACTATACCTACAGTAATATATGTAGTACCTATACTAGTATAGAAATAGACGTATAGGATTCCTTTTTAACATTGTGTTTTCGTGAACCAAGTTATTTTCATTCATCTGAAAATAGAATAATAATCGCTTTAGTATTTTATAATGTGTGTTCTATTTTTATAAAAACATATTATGAAAATATTCATTCGTTTTATCTAGAAAATAATCTTAAAGGGTTTGAACAAATATTTGTTTTGGTCCACCTGAGCTGTGACGTCATTGACAGGGGTTTATAACCACTTTTCCTGTCATTCATCTTATGGGTTTGGTAATCTAAACAGGGTATTCTCAAAAGTTTCATATTTCTTTAAAAATCTTTTCATATTTATTTTCAGAACAAATATAGAATATGACTTATGCGTTTAACTTAAATTCAAAATAATTAAATTTATTTAAAATTATTAGTTAAACTTTATTTTTTATAGATATTAAAAGCTGAAGTCTAGTTTTTGTCATAGATTGAAAAATATAAAGTTGTACTTATAGTTTTTTTTATTAGTTCGGTTGAGGATAAATTGAAAAACCTTTTCATTGTATTGTAATTAAGCTCTGAAACAGGCAGCTTTTTATTTTAATAACTTTTTAGATAAACCATTATGCAATAGTTTAAAAAATATCTACCTAATATGAAATATAATTTTTTGTTAAATGGTTAATAATAATTTGTAACAATATGTCTGAGATAGTTTATAATATAGGCGTGTACAAAAGTCATATTATTCTCTCGAACAAACACATGTATTTTCTTTATTTATTTGAGTTTTTTATACATACAAGTTTTATTATATTCTTGCTTCTAGCTTCCTTTCTACGTAATAAAATAATATTTATACATAATAAAATATTTCTACAAGGGACAAACTAGGAATTTAATAAAAAGATAATACGCAAAACGGTTGACCTGCTCATATTTTTATAAGATGTGTAATTAGGACTGAACAATGTAGAATCAAGGGTTAATACAACCCTTACGAATATTGCCTACCCTTCAATATTTATTATGTGTATTATTAATATTATCCCCTCTTATTCTTACTCATTTCTTAGGAAATATTTGTAATTATTTTTTTTCGAAATTGTCATTCATTTAATACTACTATATACATAACTTGAATATAAACTTTTTACTAGTGGTAAAATAAAACGAAAATTACAGTTATATAATATGCTTTTTTATTTCCATCCATTTCTATCAAATCAGTTTTCAAGCAATTTTAAAACAATCAATTTCGGTCCAGTCGTTTTGAAGCTCCATTGGTGTGGGGTACAGCTTGTTATATTTATAGATATGTCAAACTTATAATACATCTATCTATTTAAAAACATAACAACATCTGCAAAAATTCCAATCGTATGTAAATAACTAAAGCACATTTTCTAACTAAAAAGCTATATCTAATATATACATTCACACTACAGAAAAACACATTAATTCTCCCGGTATATTCGCACATAAGTATTGGATAGCAAAACGACAAGATAAACGTTCCTAAACAATCAAACTGTAAGTAAACAGACGGAAATTGCATCCGGAATAAAATACGTTCGTGTAAGACAATAGCTTTGTGGATCCTGTGAAATACCTGTAAGAAGTTTTATCTACTAAACTTGGTGTAACCTGTGCGTTTTTATAAGATGCATCCTACTAACTAAACTACGGCAATGATTTGGTTCATCCAAATCATTGCCGTAACATTGACAGTAATATACCTAGTTTGTTATATGCTTGATGTATGGTTACTAACTTTTCACCCTTAGCTTCGCTCACGTAGTGAAAGGAAAACCTGCTTAGTTCCCGTTCCCGTGGAATTTTGGGTTAAACTATCCTATATGTTTATCCAAGTTTCTCTCTATGTGTGTAGCAGTTTTTGTGTGAAGGATTATAAAAGATACAAAATTCGCATTTATAATATTAGTAGGATTCTTCGGAATATAATATGAATATACACTTACATAATATTATATACAGATGATACTTATTATATAGAAATACTTGAAACCGCGCGGCACAGCAAGTCTTTCATAAGGATGTTGCTTGTATGACAGGTTCGGGGAATAGTCTTCATAACCTAGTAAGTAATAAACTGGCAAGCTTGATATATTTACTCAGGCTTACCGGAAATGTTAGACGTAACGGATTAGAGTTTAATATATTCCGTTGGGACGAAAATAAAACGCTTAAAATAAATGAAATATGGAATACTAAAAAACTAATTGATCAAGTTTCATAATTCTTCATTAGAAAGCGACTTTTTTATCGAGTAACAGGCTATTTATAAACACAAGCGGAGCCGGGATACGCGGCTAGTACCTAAATACCTACATATAGCAGTCGTAAAAAATTACACACAAAAATAAAGAGTTTCTTTTTCTCCTTCAAGTAGGAACTAACATCCCAACGACAGATAGCGTATTTACATTAAAGTAACAAACAGAAGTTAATAATGCAGACGAATCGAGTTGTTTTGACTCGAGGACACAAAGAAAGCTATTAGGAGACGATAGCTTAGTGCATTATTAACGATAGCTCTAAATGGACTTGATCAAACGCTTCTTAAGGGTCTGTCGTGTTTCCTGAGATTGTTATTTACCGATGATTGTGAGATATTAACAGTCATTGAGTATAGTCCGATGTTTAAAGTGTTGTGGTTTGTTTCTGCTATGTATCTACTTGGAATTAAATGAAACCATTGATAATAATTAATAAATTAATATAACATAATAAAAATCACTACATATTATGATATAATTATATTATACTAGCGGTCCGCCCCGGCTTTGCCCTTGGTACATGTTTACATTTTCTCTCCTTAAGAACCATCCTCGTACTTCAAGGATTGTTATAAAAAAAGAATTAACGAAATCGGTTCAGCCGTTCTCGAGTTATGCGCTTACCAACACATTTTGCGATTCATTTTTATATTATAGATAAGTACCTACATAGTATAAAAAAGCGCTTCCCGCTGTATTTATGTTGGGTTTAAAACTACGCAACGGATTTTGATGTGGTTATTTAATGAGTCTTGCTTGAGTATCAAATGTGCAACAATTTCTATGTGAAATCCTCCAAAACAATTTTGCCTCGCATCATCATAACATAGAAAGATTACTGAGCAAAAGGTAGTTAAGTTACTAAGATTTTTGCATTACACTCAATGTAGATTTTGCCATCTATTATTCCTTTTCAAACGAAAAAGCCTTCCAGTTTCGGACTAATTTTAATTTAAATTGGGCGGCTTTTATAATATCAGAAAGTTAATATTTGTACTTCAACCGAGATCAAATTTAGTTTCCGTTTTATAAATACTTAGATAAAAGGATTTTTTAATGCAACATAGAAGTAGTATAGGTATCGTAGTTATTTTCTAACAAAAAGTTGAATTTTTTAGGTAGCTGTCTAAGTATGTATTTTAGCTGAATAATGGTCAATAAGAACCATATTATATTCTAAGAATTAAAAAGTTTATTAGTATCTATGATTTAAACAGTCCCATGCTTTCCCGCGTTCATTTTCTTCCTTACCTGTTTACAAGTAAATAATACAATATCTACATAAATAATTTACTTCAAATTATTATTAATTAAAGACCTAAGACAGTCACGCAATATAACCAATAAGATTTATCATAAACAAAATGAAATACGTTAAAAGTTCGAAAGAAAGAAACACAAAACCAATTCAACTTGCATCCTTAATTTCAACATTTAGGTAGTACCTACCTATGTGCATATGTACCACATTCGTGTCACCTGAATCTCCAACAAGAGAATATTTAAACATTTGAAATACGTAAAGATAAATACATGTGTAATTTTAAGTCGCGTCATGTAAGAAGATGAATAGATGAGCTTCTGAATTCATTGCTACGGTTTTTGCACCGTCAACTTGGATGAAGATAAAATATGACGAGACAAAAACTGAATTAATGGATGCAAATGTCGCTTATATTAATTACGCTAGCTTGTGCGAATGACGCTCGTATTTATGAATTGTAAAATTTAGTTCTGTATTTAATGTTTCTTCGGTAACGGTTGTCTTTGAAGCGTCTGGAGGCAAGATTCGATTTTCGTGAATGGCTTCAATGGTTGATGACAGGTTAAGCAGATAAACGCGCGGTCAATCTTGTGATGGGTGTCAACTTCATCGTATTTCCACATTTACGCTACGTTATTTTCTATTTCTTCAAAGTCGCTAAATAGGGCAAGAGACTTTAGCAATTTTTGTAATCGTATATTTACTATGGAAATAAAGAATACCTACCTTATACAGGGTTACTTGTAAAACACCAGCAACCTCGCAGGACAAGATAGCTAACATCATAAGTAACAACATTTGTTCTACGACTTTTGGCATAACGCAATAAATTATTTTTAAATGATTTTTTAAACTTTTATTGTACTCTCCTAACATTTGTAAGTCTATGTTCTATTCATTATCGGATGGACGACCCGACGCCCCCTTCCCCCTCTCGTTCGCTTCTTGTTTACGTAATTTTTGGGAGGCGTAGAGTTTATAATATTCAAACGGAAAATTAAATGAATATTTATTTTTGTATGAAAATAAAATCTAGCAAATTATCAAAAGTCGTAGAACAAATGTTGTTGCTTATGATGTTAGCTATCTTGTCCTGCGAGGTTGCCGGTGTTTTACAAGTAACCCTGTATACTTTACACATTTCCGTAAATAAGACGTTACATAAAGTTATATTTATCATTTTTTGTTAATAAATTGTTTGATACTAGTTTTCCTACCAATTATAGGTACAGTTAAGTAGGATACTAACTCATTTAATATCCTACTAGACTTCAATAATGACCCAATATATCAAAACGTAGGAACTTAATTTTTCGTCTCTAATTAAGCAATTATCGAGGAATCTAATGGAATATCGTTCAGTCCGGTTAATGGACCGTTAAATTAATGCCCACCAGTTTTTGACGTTTTTCTATTAACTATAGCTATTAATAAGATCAATTGGCAAGCCTTTTATGTTACTTGGGTTCCGCATCAAAGGGTACTAGACCTTAACTTACAGAATAGTCTATAGTTATATTAGTCTAAAAATTAATTTAGACCTAGCATTTATTCCTGAAAAAAAATTATAAACTTAATAATCTGATGAAAATGGGAGATTAGTAAGATTGTACCATGATTGTACCTTATAATTTTTTGTCCAGGCTTAAAGCTTTTCAAGTTCCATGTTACGTTATAAAGACTAAGCAGGCGGTCCACTGAACTCTTAATATTATACGCGCTACAGCTTATAATAAAATGAAAATGTATTTGATCTGTGTTAAGAGAATCGATTTCTTATTCTAGACTAAATGCACAAATAGATAGTTTTTTCCTAAAATGTAAAGCTTACCAGTGTCACAGTGGTTAAAAAACCACTGTACCAAGGAACTTCCTTTTCAAACAACTTCCTAGTGGTAATTAAATTAATTAATTTGTAGTATCATGAACATGGTATTGGCCTCGAATGAGATGTTAAATCACTGGGAAATAAACTAAATAGCGCGGAACCCGAGCGCAAGGCAAACTCGCCCTTAACCGGATTTCATTAATATCGATATTTCTTTGTGCAAGATTAATCGTAACAGATTTTCCCAGTACACTTGTGCTAATGTTGGGCTTCCGATTTAATACGGTAATAGTAAAGTTTCTATACCATTTCCTTATTTGTTTTAGCTGTTAACGCGTTTTAATACTTGTTTTATTTTAAGTATAGTATTATATACGTCATATTAATTTGTTTAATATAAACAATAGTACTTACTATTATTAATCTAACTTTTTAATTCACTTTCTTATCATATCATGGAATGTTGTATTACTTCTCATTTAATTTAACTTATCTTTTCAATAACAATGTACAGAATAATAAAACCTGATACTTGAACTGAACTTGTAAATGTTAAATGAACATTTACTTTATAAAAAAATAATAATAGTTTAAAAAAACTAAAAAACACGCTTTTTATAGAAAACCGAACTAAAAAATAGAAAATTTTATCAAATTAGTGTATTGTCATCGGTCCTCAATAAATCTACAAAGTTTGAACGAAATCTGGCCGTTTAAAGCGTGTAATAACACTGGTAAATTTAAAAAGAGTTAACTAACTATCTCAAATGTAAGAGCATCTCAAACACAAACTAAATTAAAGTAGCTAATCAAACGAATAAAGCAGAGCAAGCTAAACTAACAAGGTAAGGTACTAATAAATAAAATAAATTACTATGTAAATTAATGTTGTTAAGTCTTGTATTAAGTAAAGAATGTAAAATGAGCACGGTTAAAAATGGCGTCGGTTCATGTAGCAGAGTTATGCCGCAACTCTACGCTCCCGCGGCGCGAGACACTACGCACTGTGCTGAAAATATGAAAATAATAATATAGGTACCTTCGATGATCCTTAGAATACTCTTCGAATAGCTAAAAAATCCGGTTATAACCTTACATTCCCCGCATAATGAAAAATATTCATTATTGATATTATTATAAATAACTCTGTACCTCTGTCTTTTGGGTTGGGGCGTAAAAAAAAGACAGAGTTATCGGTTCAGTAACCGATTTGGATAAAATCAATTTATATTACATTACTAGTGGTCCGCCCCGGCTTCGCCCGTGGTACGTATTTAGTATCCTATATCCTTCTCCTGGCTCTAAACATCCTCCCTGCCAATTTTCAGCTAAATCGGTTCAGCCGTTCTTGAGTTATAAGTGGAGTAACTAACACGACTTTCTTTTATATATATATAGATGATGCAGATCAATTTTGAATAGTATAATATAAGCTAGTTTACTTTTATTCTTCCGCTCATTTATGTTCGTAATAAATAGCGGAAAAAAGTTTTTTATTTATTTATTTATGCTTAAAGTTCTATTAACGTGGATGCCATCTCCTTTCTTCACACTTTTCTGATAATTGTATTTAGTTCTAATGCCAAAGTCATCTTCCTAACTTTTACTGAAAGCGGTCGAGTTTCGCTGCTCCCACGGACACCTGACACCGAACTTTCGCGTTTTATATATAGCATGTTATATTATTCACTATAGTTGATTAGGGGTTTATTTTTATTGTTTAATGAATTTTGGTAGACGTAGTTGTAAATGAATAATAGTTTTAATTCATTCATCTATATAATATTTATTACAATCAGACTTACTTGAGGTTGTTTTTAGTTTGTTCTTTCGTTCTTGTTTTATATTTATAATCAATTGGTTAACATCTTTTAAATATAAGGCGATATTCTCCAAACTGATTTGAATAAAGTTGTTCTTTAATATACAACATCTATTATTACCACAAATATTAACATACTTAAAGTATTTCATTTCATAACCTATATAATGATTCTGCAGCATGTATCACGAAATCCATCATACAAAATCACACGATCCTTTTCAAAATTAAACATTTGTTTATCTCTCTCACAGGGGTTTCAAATATTACAAAGATTGTTTATAATCATGATAGATTACCGACCATATTATTATACCTAAAATGTTGTTGATGGCAGCACAGTGCGTAAACATCCCGCAGCAGTATCGTGGCCATACAACACTGGGAACATTACGCGTCATGTTAATTAGTTTCATCCAGGTTGAGTATTGCTCAGACGTTCAGAATGCAGGCGAATAGTTTTCGAGGACTAATCTATATGCTTTCATTAGGAAATGTTCATTTTCAGTTGAATTACTTGTGTGTTTAGTTGACGGGGTTGATATTATTGTTTAGTATTAACTAGCTTACCGCCCGCGGCTTCGCTCGCTTTGTCTCAAGCCTAATAAATTATACACTAAAATTTTGATATAAATTGAATCACTATGTATTAAAAAAAACCGTATCAAAATCCGTTCCGTAGTTTTAAAGATTTTTTAAACATACAAAGGGACATAGGGTCCGAAAAAGCAACTTTGTTTTATACTATGTAGTGATGATGACACTACAGTAATTTCTGCAAGTTCTAATGTTTTGTATCCACATAATGATTGTCAGCGTCATGGAAAATATACCGATATTAAATTATTACCGATCATTTTTCTTGTACATTAGATAAGAAATGATGAAGTAGGTAATATTACATTAGTTCTTATTCCACGCCGGTTAATTACTTTAAAGAATATTGCCAATTCTAGGAAAAATGATCAAGTATTTTTCACTTATCTACGACATTCGCTAAACTTTTCACTTGTATAATATTGTCTTAGACAACCCACTGCTAGTCTCACATAACTCAGAAGCGATGACCATTGTTGGCTTCAAAATATACTGCTCATACAAACAAAACACCATTGTGTACAGGCAAATAGGTCGAGCCTCCAGGTGCAAAGCCAAAGTTTGCAACAAGCATCCATTACGAAGGATTTGGGGCTTATTGTCCTTTCCAAATTAATAACTCCTCTTTTTGTTTACATCTTATTAAACTTGTGGCCATTACAGACTTAGATATTTACGTTGCGATTTGGCTGTGTTGAGTTAAATTTGTTCTTGTAGGTACTTCTGAAATTATGCACGGAATGTGGTTATGATTATCAATCTTGTCTTTTTATTGTGTAACTATTTATAATGTGTGTAAAAATAAAGGTTTTTTTTTTTCAATATTGCGAATGTGTTTAAATATTTCTATATTGCTTCCAGGCTCTATAACTATACGCATAAGGACCTTTAGAATAGTTTCGAATCAATATCACTTTTTTTCAATTCTGCAAAATACTTGGTAGCAAATTGCTTGTACTGTTAAAATTGTCTATGATTTAAGCAGTCATTGAGGAATTTAACAAAGAATACACACAATATTTCTCTTGTGTGTTGTTTATTTAAATAATAATAATCAAAGTGGCGCATAGCTTCCAGCAGTTTTAAAATATTTTAATATCTTTTGTAATGCATATGATTTATATTTTTTAAGCGCTAAAATAACGTTCCTATGACCAGCAAGAACTCGAATTTCTCATTAATTAATATTTTATTACAGTAGGTATCTACTTATACCCAAATAACTGAAGTCGGCTGTCCCCATATATCAAGGCTCGTTTTGGCGCCGATATTAATATCGCAATATAACTGAACACAGCACGTGCATTTAATTAGAATTATGAACTAATTTATGAGTTATAAAAACACTCATATAATTTTTATGGGATAGTTGAACCGTAGCACAAAATGGCTGGAATAAAAATACCTTAACTACTGTTTATTTGCTTATTTGCGGTACTTATAGATGCAATTATATCAAAAATTTAAACAAGCAAATAATAATTATTAACATTATTATTTGTTTATGTTTTGACTTAATGCTGTTTTCTTTAGAAAGCTCCTCGTTCGCAGTTTTAAAGATTATTTATAAAATTTTTAAAAATAAACATTTTGGTGTTGGCAATATTAATTTTAGATAATCCTACTTAATATTTATAAATGCGAAAGTTTGTAAGGATGTGTGTGTATGTTTGTTACACTTTCACGCAAATACTACTGAACCGATTTCAATAAAATTTTGCACACATATAGGGGGTAACTTAGATTAACACATAGGATAGGTTTTATCCCGGAAATCCCACGGGAACAGGAACTATAAGGGTTTTTCTTTGAAAACGCGGGCGAAGCCGCGGGCGGAAAGTTAGTATCCAATAAATAAATAAAAAATATAGCACCAAATAATATTCATGAAGTAATCATTTATGGTTTTAAATTATCCCAGTTAGGTAACAAAGTCGCATAATTGTTTTTAATAAGTATTAGAATTTGGTTTAGTTAAACACTGAAGGAAAATACGAAATAGCGAAACATTACTTTACCTATTCCTTATTATTTCATCTAACAATTTTAGATACCTTCCTAGTAGCATATTAAGCACCCGAAACTAATAATTCCCTTACATTAATGAATTTCCTTCAAGAGACAACTTTAATTATTATTTCAAGCCAGAACATCCACTAGAATCTCGCTTATAATTTTAATCAATAACTCAGTTGACAGTATAACCCCCAACTAGCCTGTGAAGCATTACAAGTAATTACAGATTGTACAATGCGGTGTAATATTGCAATATTAATATTGAGTGTGAACGGTCAAGCAGTATGATGTATGGTGACAGCTGAATTAGTCGCTGGTTCAAAATGCAAGTGCTGAAACTGGTGTATATTTTCAGTATTATGAATAACTGGCTATGCCTCGTGGTTTTACCCGCAGTGCTCCGCTTCTGTTGGTCTTAGCGAGATGATATATAGCTTATAGCCTTCTCCGATAAATGTGCTATCTAACACCGAAATAATTTTTCAAATCCGACTAGTAGTTGCTGAGATTAGCGCGTTCAAACAAACTAACTCTTCAGCTTTATAATATTAGTACAGATTATAAAATTTTCAATTTTCCTCAGTAAAAAACTTTAACATGTGCTTCACTGCACGTATCGCGATAAAATATCCATTTGATTAATCTACTAAAGACATCGATTCATGTTCTCTAAAGATCCCTAAAATGTGTAGGTTACACATGAAAATACCAATACAAGAGCTATTACCTAAATATAAGTATATAGATTAAAAGTACCCCTGTGGTAGTTGAAATTGTCGGTGTAAAATAGTAATAAATCGTTCACAACGTTCTTATAGGTATGTTAAAGCTCAATAAATAAATTTATTTAATGTAGGTACATTTCGTACGTTTTTTTTCGCAGTAATTAATAAGATCCTGTGCAATCATCTTCAGGCATTAACTGCTACCCATTACCAAAATAAAACAAACACCATCACCTGTTAAGACTAAAAATACATAATAATACATAATATGACTATCAGTGAAAAGGGTGCTGAGTAAACTTTGTTTCTTTCTGTCATATAAAAGCAACGCAATCATTAAATTCGTTAAATTCATTCGCCTCTTTCAAATCACGTCATAACATTTGCTGAACGCTACTTTCAATGCTTCGAGTAATCTTTGTACAATGTACAATGTAAACAAGCACTCGACTCGATAATGAAAAGTAATTGTTTCTCAGGGATCATGAATATGAACTGCCATCTTATTTGCGACGATAAATGAAGCCTCCGCTACTGTCCCTGAATATAACGAAAATAAATGATTTTTAACAGCGTTCTATTAATTGCTTTTATGGCGGGCTTTTGTGTTCGCGCTTTTGTTTCATAATTATCGGAACAGCTATTAAGTAAGTAAAAGTAGATAGGTATATTATTTATATTAGGATTATTATAAAGAAATTTACGGGTGAATGTATTTTTGTTATTTTGTGTGTAGATTAAATAAAATAATTATTTTTTGTATGTATAATTATATTTAGAATGTTCCTGCTGTGTATCATGATGAATGTCGCTTTATCAAGTGTATATTTCTTCACTATCCGTGTAGTAGAGCGCTAATAAGAGACGTTAGAAAAAATCAAACTTAAAATAATGCGATCTAAGAATTATTTTATTTGTGTTTTGGGAAAGAGGTAAACTTAAAGAGAAAATAATTTCTTATTGACCTTGAAAAGTTCAGAAATCATATCAGGACTACTGGGACATACGATTGCCTTATTTCAAGCGTTTATTTGGTGAGTAACAAAATTTTACGAAGGAAATTTCGTCACCAGCTGTGAGGGCGTAATTGTTGGTTGTTATCGGTTTTTCTATGGCTTACAATTGAGATAAACTTTTATGAGCTGCGCGGGATCTTATGAGACCCTAGGAAACCGTATGTGACGTCCTGAGGTTAAGGAGGAAGGGTAATTGATAAATCCCTACTTCACTACTTCCCTACTTATATTTATCAATACGCGTAAGTAGCATCTATCTGTCTGTCTCTACTTCATGGCTAAACCACTTGACCGATTTGGATGAAATTTAAGATAATAATATCTATATTAGATTTATAGAACATAGAATAAGTTTTATCTCGGAAATGCCACATGAAAGATAAATGCGGATTTGACTTTGACTACACGGTACACCGCACCGTTGAAACCGCGAGTGGAGAACTAATACCTAGGTGTTCTTATAAATATCAGGTTTCTTTTAAAATAATACTCTAGTAATAAGGATTGAATACAAGGTCATGTTCATAAACCTTTCCGCTTATCCATATTTAGATGCAAATTCAGAGTGCTTAATAATAATTTACCATAGGTACCCACATATAGGCCTAATGTTTCTTTTTTTCAAATTCTAAAATACAACTTGAAGAATTATGTACATCAACTAGATATAAATTGGACACAATAATAATATGTATTACAGTCTATTTTTCTAATTATATAATTTATTTATTCAACGTTAAGCCGAAATTAGCCAACGTTTGATAAAGTTAATGACGACATCGATCGTCTACAAGAATCAACATTGTCTCGTAAATAAAACGGAACGTTACAAACGAGGCGAGATTGACGTTCCCTCAACAGTACAATTTCACCTGTCACCTTAAATTCCAAGTACCAAGTACTTGAGAAGAATCCCAATAAAAGCACGCAATAACCTTTCAAATATCAGTGAGCTCATAATCTCCAAGGTGTAATTAATTATTTCGAATGTTCCGTGTCTTTCTCCTTTTAATGGCGCGAGATAGTCATTTAAAATTAATGGTCGGCCATTTTGTTTCTCATCAAAATGATCCGTTAAATAATTGGGAGCGTTATTGTAGATAATTTACAAAGAGATCTATTGAAACGGTATTTATTTACATTTTATTTTTGTTGTGAATTTTTTATCGTCTCTGACTGTATTAAGTATATTTTGTGTTTTTCGAATATTATTGTTATTGTAGGATTGTAGGTTGATATATTAGGACTACGTTATCAATTCTATTTGATTCCATACATAATATTAAAAATATAAATTTAAAATCAATTTTGTCCGTATTGTATTGGTTATCTTACTACTGAATGCACTTTTGTACAAAAATTCTATAGAGATTCAAACGATGTTCATTGATGTGTGGAGAGCCAGTTTGCGCAGCTTGAAATTCATTGAAATTTTGCATAAACCATTCCTTATATAACCAGGATAAACAATAAAGATAAACCTTAAAATTTTAACGAAACACAATAGAAAAATTGATTAATGAAACCTAAGTGAAATACATCTGCTCTACAACAGAAGGCCTTATGACTTTTTTAACAAAGTAAACTTGAGTTTATCTAATCTTTGCACTAACCTCTTTATAACAACACCTCTAAAAAGACATAATTTACATGACCTAATTAAAGCTAGCTACTGACCAATGCCATGCATTTCTCTCTCAACTTTGACTATACCGGAAATCATACAAGCTACATATATTTACATATTAATATATTATTATAAGCTCACAAAAGAATAATACCTTTGTACACCCAAGGTTCATGAATTTAGAGTAAATCCATTTAGATTTTAATTAAAGAGCGCTTTGGTCCTCAAAGCAGCTTCGTGAGGTTGCCCTTTAATTTATCCGACAATATATTTAGAAGTTAAATTATTTTGTGAGGAATTTTTAAGTTATTAAGGGTATGAGTTGAGTTGAGGGAAATTTATGCTATAAATCCGTGAAGACGTTGTGTGTTTGTTGTAATACCGTTTATGTGGAATATTATTAATGTATAAAAATAAATTTATAAAGAATAGAAAAAATTCGATCACGAGGCGGGACTCGAACCCGCATCCTTTCGCGTCAATCCGGGGCGGATGCCTGACCAACTCAGCCACTCCAACATATTATTATTAATGGCCATACTCGTAGATATTTCAATACATATTCGACGTGTGTACTGTGTATGTAATATTATCGAAAAAAAGCTTTGTAATATACGTAGAGTAATGTATTTACTAGAGAAATCTCAAGAAGATGAATAAAAGAGGATATGTCAGTTTGGGTAATGATTACAAATTCCTTAAAAAAATATCTACTGTTTTATAAAGACATGTTATAATAATTTATTTTCATACTGAATCTTATCTTATATATAAAAATGAATCGCAAAATGTGTTGGTAAGCGCATAACTCGAGAACGGCTGCACCGATTTCGATAATTATTTTTTTATTATATTCCTTGAAGTACGAGAATTGTTCTTATGTAGAGAAAACGTAAACATGTACCACGGGCGAAGCCGGGGCGGACCGCTAGTATAATATAAAAATGAATCCCAAAATGTGTTGGTAAGCGCATAACTTGAGAACGGCTTAACCGATTTCGTTAATTCTTTTTTTATAATATTCCTTAAAGTTCGAGGATGGTTCTTATGTAGAGAAAACGTGAATATGTACCACGGGCGAAGCCGGGGTATTAAAATGAATCCCAAAATGTATTGATAAGCGCATAACTTTAGAACAGCTGAACCGATTTCTTTAATTCTTTTTTATTATATTCCTTGTAGTACGAGGATGGTTCTTATGTAGAGAAAACGTGAATATGTATCACGGGCGAAGCCGGGGCGGACCGCTAGTAATCTATATAAAAATGAAACCCGTTTTCCTTGGTCACGACATCACGCGTGAACGGGTGGACCGATTTACATAATTCTTTTTTTATTATATTAGTTGAAGAACGAGGACGGTTCTTATGTAGAGAAAATGTACCACAGGCGAACCCGGGGCGGACCGCTAGTTTCTGAATATAAACCTGGTTGTATTAAGCCTTGAACTTTATTGTATTTAATATTGTTAGAACAATTCAAGATAGTGATTACGTTAGATAATGTAGTCTAGACAAACATAGGTTTAATTAGTATTTTGACTCTTGTTTACCTAAAATAATAGCTTGTGTTTCAGCCTCAGTTATAGGTAAGTAGCAATTCAAGTGTTTTAACTATGAAAATGGTTGTTGTTTGTTGTTTTATATGTGCCATTGTATTTCGTTCGTTTGCAATTATATTAAGAATAAAAACATAATTCACAAAGATAGTGAACGAGGTGAAAAAAGTAAGTCATATTCAAGACTAGCTTTCTGCCCGCGGCTTCGCCCGCTTTGTCTGAAGCCTAATAAATTATATACTAAAACCTTCCTCGAGAACCACTCTATCTATTAAAAAAAACACATCAAAATCTGTTGCGTAGTTTTAAAGATTTAAGCATACATAGGGACATAGGGACAGAGAAAGCGACTTTGTTTTATACTACTTAAGTAGTGATTTAAAACCTTCACGTATTTTGGTAACTATTTAAATACTAATTATTATGATTACTATAGTTATTCTATTCGACTTAATTTAAACAATGAAAATTAAGATAATACACTTAGGGACATGAAACATACATTGATATAGAGATTAGAATATCAAACGTGTACTAATTTCAGTACATAGCAGAGGCTTTTCATACATACCAAATCCGCTTTAAGCCCACTCCAGACATTATTTAGATGACTGAAATAGGAGCTGTAATACTATATTCAAGCTAAATTGAAGGGCAAGATTGTATGTTCATGTATAATACTAGTACTAAGGATTAAACTAGTTTCACAATGCGGATTTGCTCTCGTAGTACCTAGAAGCAGCCTTCCTATCCTACCCCTATTATACTCGCGAAATTGTGTGACGCTCTATCGTCATCTCTTCATCTAAATGCTTGTTACATTTAACGCTTTTTTATGCGCTTGTATTATAGGAAGTCACGCTAAAACAACTGATTAGACATTAATGATATTTCTGGCCAGTGATAGATTATATTCTAGTTTATCAATGGTATTTTTGGTAGGGTGCTACATGAGTAAATCTTTGGGATCACCCCAATCTAATAGGCTTAAGAATTATTAATCATAGAGCCCCGCACTAAAGGTTCAACATCTATTACTTAAAATACCAAATCCCAAAAGCTCTAATGGAACTTTTATAAGAAACATTTATTGTTACGAAAGCACAGCAAAAAATAAACACAAATTTAACAATTTTAATAAAATTTAAATGCGCATAAACGTAAAATACTCCACCGATAAATACGTTTGTCACAAACGAGTTAAACCTCTATCAGGCATACACGGCTCAAAGTTAAAATTCCAATATCCCAATAGCTTTTAAAGCTCAGAAGTTTAACTGGCAAGTGAAGCTTCAACTTTGTGCTTTATGTAAAATCGAGCTCCGGAGTTCAGCGGTATCGGCACACAATTTTACGCATGTCGACATTAAATATTAATGTACGTACTCAAGTTTTTGGGGCCCCAAAATTGTAATGTGCATAATAAATGTTCAGATTTTTTTTCTTGTGTAAGTCAGTAAATAGTAAGTAAAAAAGTAAGCCAGCATATTATGTTGTTCTGTAAATATCGTGATATCCAGTGACGAACTAATTTATATAAAACTGATTCTGATGATAATATTATATATCGCTTAATCAACTAAAATGTCGATAAATGTATCTATATATCGATATACCTATATACATATAACAACGACACTAATTGTGTACAATGTAAGTGCTCGCACATGGCTAGGTTAAAGTATTTGCAAAAATATGTTGTTACTTTAAATTTCTTGGTTCGTTGCTTTTTACAAAATTTCAAGATGCTGTGTTCACAGGAAGACCTGTAGGTTATGCGAATGTCACAATTTCCCAGCACAAACGGATGTATCATATTTTTATTGCGTTCACATATAAGGTTGATATTTTCACATCCTCAAAAGACGGTAGACTTGAGTATTCAATATACATTAAAAATATAAATGGAACAAGACGTAATGTATACAATGCGCACACAATATTGTTTCTGTTCCATATATTAAACATCGGGGCCTCTAACAGCAAATATTCCCATAATACCTCCCTGTAGAAATTCAAAGAGCACTAAAGAATTCCGATACAACGATCTAGTATTGTTGAACAATTTTCAAACACTGGATAACTCTAGAAATATTGATTAAGTGAACATTGTTTAGCGTTCATGTTCATATCACTATTGTAACCTTGTTTCATTTTATAAGGTTACGTTTAAATGTACCTCACATTTTGCAAATTTAAGTCGGATTTTAAATCAGGTTTTATTCAGTTTTGTTGCTGAAAAAAGTCGTTATTTAAAAATTTTAATGTTTTCAACCTTGTTACTCAATACCTAATATTATTTTTATGCAAAATCTCGTCCAGAATATAGTCTATCCAATCTAGCGTGATTAGATAACAATATTAAACTGTAGTTTAAGTTTTATTGTAAATTATGTTAATTGAATTACTTATTCAAATAACAGCCATCTAATATAAAAACTACAACGTACCCAACAAGTTAGTTTTATACTTATCAACCTTTTTATTGTTTTAATTGCCAGAATAAAATTAATGTGTTGTTATGACCATTAAATTTAAATGCCACTAATATAAATTACGAATTTTATCTTTTTAGTTGGTATTTAGATATTCCTATACAAAATATAATTTATTACTGACTGTTGTAATGGTTATGTACAATATGTAAATGATCTTAAGAAATTAACAATTTTAAAATAAATTGAAAAAATTCAATTAGATTTCTGTTTGAGAAATTGAAAATTTCCATCAAATTCCTTATTTAACTTAAAATTTAGAGGATGAGAAAATCTACAAACAAATTTCTACAAGGTGCCTTATATTATGTATCATCACATCGTACAGGTAAGTATTTACAGGTACGTATATACAGGTGTACCTATATAGTAGTTTTTAACATAAGTAAGTGCAATTAAATCTTCAATTTTATACATACTACCCGCGGCTTCGCCCGCTTTGTCTAAAACCGAAAAAAATGATATACCTTCCTCTTGTATCTATTAAAATTACTCTATCTATTAAAATAACCGCATCAAAATCCATTGCGTAGTTTTAAAGATTTACGCATAGAAAGGGACAGAGAAAGTGACTTTGTTTTCTACACTAATATTATAAAGAGGAAAACTTTGTTTGTTTGTTTGTTTGTTTGATTGTAATGAATAGGCTCATAAACTACTGGACCGATTTTAAAAATTCTTTCACCATTCGAAAGCTACATTATCCACGAGTAACATAGGCTAGGTTTTATCCCGGAAATCCCACGGGAACGGGAACTATGCGGGTTTTTCTTTGAAAACGCGGGCGAAGCCGCAGGCGGAAAGCTAGTATTCTTTATAGTGACTAGCTATGCCCCCGGCTTCTATCTTCATTATCCAACCAAAATCAAGAATCCCCATCCAAAATTAATTGTATATTATAATTATTTATATCTACGTAACTGAACAGAAAACGAGGTAAACTAACCGGTTGCTTATATCTCAAAATTTACCCTTTTAACGGCCATACCGAGAATATTATATTATGTATGTACTGTATGTGTATTATCATTTGTAGGATTGTATAAGAGGTTATACATGTTTACTTTGTCACTTCATCATACGCGTACTAGTTTTTAGTACAACCTTAAATGGTGTGGACGTTCGAAGGTTGCTGTTTTTATTGTCGATAGATCGATTGATATTAATCCCTACATACTATTACAATCCTTATTCAATCGCGATACAGCTGCATTTTCCATGTTTCCATATTTCCTTACACCGCGACTCGTTTTACATGCTGTATGCATTTTTTTATTCTCATGAACAGTCAACGATAATACTCGATAAGTGCAAGTAAATATGCGGAAAGTGGACTAATTATATTTTCGTTTTTAATTGATAATATTGTTTTTCCTGACAAATTTTTGTTGTCAATTAAGTATGTACATAAGGAAATAAGTTTTGTGACATGTCGCCGATTCTTAGACAAGTGAGTGTATTTTTCGTTACATTCGTAATTTTGTTGATATTGATTTTATTAAATTGATGTAATAATATTTGGATCTTAGGAGATCTTAATATTGACATAGGTATCAGTGCAATATTATAAGCAATTTTTTACACTTAAATAAAAAAACAAAATGACGTATCCATCGTTGTATTTCTTGAATTCATAAAATTATTATTTAATATAATATTATATCCTATTTGACAAATTGCTAAGAATCACAAATACCTAGGAGACGACTAAAATTATATTTGGCGGAATCTTTTTGCACATCGTATCACTGAAAGATTTTCATATGTTATAATTATAATATTATATCCGTACAGTGTACTGATTTTTTCAAATCATCATAATTTATAATTTTTTTAATTAATTTATGATATTATATAACTATATTATGTGATAGTTGTTTATGAAATGTGAATGTAATAAATAAATAAATCATAATGTGATTCAAAATTAATATTGTATAATAATTATTTATTCTGTTAATTAACCATTTGTAGAATATAAGAAAATAGTTAAATTTATTAGATTTCGGTTATATTATTTTACTGATAAGTAAACTATTTCTAGTACCTAGGTACCGACTGGTATTTCTTCATTTACATGTAAATTTCTCCTTCAGTCAAATTAAAATGTTTTCTTCTGTGAACGTAATTAACCAGCCTAATTTTTGAATATACTTATGCTAATTTTAGACGTGAACTATTTTTAGTACATATTGTGTAGATACGATGAGTTGAAAAAATGTTAATTTTTGTTTATAATGATCCAGTTTTAATTGAAATTGAAAACTAAAACGTGTTTATCAAATTATTATTTTTTACATAACTTTTCGCCCACGGTTTCACCCACCGGTAAAAATCACCTTATTTCTAGCCACTGTCTGGACTCATATCACCAGACACAAAAAACACGAAAAAATCACTCTATTGCAACGTGAAAGAAAGAGAAAAAAATAGAATTAAATAAAATAATTTTTTAAGTTAATATATTATAGAAATTCTATACGGTTTTTACGAAGTTGAGTAAATTTATACGAGGTGAAAAAAAAAACAAGTGAATATGCTTGTATATATTATAATATTATCGAATATGCTTGTATATATTATAATATTATTAAATTCATCATCATCATCATCATTATCATCATCAGCCCATATAAGTTCTAAATGCTTGGACACTGGCCTCCATAGAGGAAGGATGTATAACTGAGATTAGAGAACTGCCCCTGTAGTCTGTACAAATTAGTCGGTAATTACCGATAACTTATTTATAGACCCGTCTTCAGCAATGAAAATGATGTCGCTTAATACCTCTCCCCAATTTGATGGAAGCATACAATGGATACATATTTGTTTATAATTTTTATTCTTCACAAAACTTTCCTTTATGCGTCAAAATATTTATATATAATAATAGCCTTGTAGCAATGCTTTTTTATCTAAATTAATAACATCATTATTTCAATTCCGTAGTTATATGAAAAATAAATAAAATATAGATTTCATGGATTTGGAAAATCATTTCTTTGCAACACATTCGAATATTGTCAAAACAAATTATTCTTTGACATTGTCAATCGTTATCATACCGACGTTTGATCTCGACAAGATCTCGAAGGCCCTTCTCCCATTACGCTACCGGTATCCTACACGTCCGCGACTAGTATAGGTGGTCGTTTTTGCGTCGCGTTTCGCGCGTATCTCTTCGGAAGAAAGATAAAAAATTCTTATCATCATGTTGTAGTTCTCGTGCGGCTATAAAAACTCTACAATTTACTTATGTTTCTTTCATTATATGGATGAATCCAGTACATCCTACTTTTACATCGTCACTGGAATCGCTCGACATAGCGTCCGTCTACAAAAACGAGGCACAATAATGATGAATTTAGTCATTTTTCAGTCGCTTAATATGCGAGCATCGGGCAGCGAGCAAATATCTAACTAGTATTCTACTCGAGTATCGTATTCTAGAAGTATCGAAATGGGAGAAGGGCCTTACGGTTTGTGTGTATTTGTAGATACGGTTGATAATATCGGAAACATTAATATGTATTATTATAATTTTATAATAAATAGAAGATATTTCACACTTCCGATGCTATATTATGATTTAACGCAATATTTTTTTCTCTTATTTAATGTTATTGCAATTAAAATAAAATAAACAAATAATGTTTTAATTTTAAGATGGTTTCAAAATCTTATTGAAAATGTTAAGAAGCCTCTTATATTATATTAAATAAATATTAAAATAGTGTACTGCTGTCTGCATTTATTCAGCCTAAATTATTGCATTCATATTCGATTAAATTCTTTTTGAACTTCTAGGATAATAAAATTATACAGATGAATACAAATAAAATAAAACGATCCAATTACGAAATAAATTTATTAGAAAATTTTAATTTAACAGTTTATAATAGCGTAGTTGAAAATTTGGCTCAAAACCATCATCCCTCACCAACATAATAATTCTAGTAACTTGTTCATCTGTAAAATATAAAATTTATAGATAAATATTTATATTTAACACATAAATAATATTAACCGTGAACCGCTAAATCAATTGCATTGCATCCTTTGCTTATTAACTGTAATAAAATATACAATTATGCACATAATATAATATAATAATACAAGCTAAAAATACAAGTGATACAAATCATCCGTTCCGTCCTTAGTTTTAGTTCCGTCCGTTTCTACATATGATGTCTTAAAGATTTCTCAAAAGGCTTCGAATTGAGCAGAATTATCTTGTAGAGCTTTTGGAGTCTTTTGATTAGAATTTTATTGCACTTCACAAATAACAAAATATTACTAAACTAAAACTAATAGCTTTAACTACTTATATAAAAACATAACGCAGATTGATATTTTCTTAGGATATTTGTTATCCAATAGATTTATAGGACTTTTAAGAACATAATTAAAAATTATCCTCTTGAAAACACACAATTTATATTTATTTTGATAGAAATTTTATTTTCATCATTGATGATTGGTGTCAAATGTCAAAAAAGTAAATAAGGAGGTTGCCATACATGGAATTTTAGATTCCATGAATATGTAATTAATAGAACATTAATTAAACGATTGATATAAAAAATATCGAATTTGATTAAAATTAAATTAACTGCCACGTTTTTTTGTGCATAAAATTTGCTTTTTTTATATGAAATTGCAATTGTAATAATGCGAAAATTAATATAACTAATTTTAATTTACTATCTATTCCCTAAAACTAAGCTAAATTTCTTGGAAAAAGAACACTAAATTTTTTAGGTCTATACTATAGTTACTGATTGGTTACTGATAATCGTTAGTTACCGACCGATTTCGGTCGATATCGATGTCGATTAGTGTCGAGACTACGCCTACTGGCCTCTTATGAGAATATAGGCCATATAATCCACCACGCTGGCCAAGTGCGGGTTGGTTAATGTCACAAATGTCGTCGAACTTTTGATTCCTCGTCATGTCGGTTTCCTAACGATGTTTTCCTTCACCGTTAAAGTAAGTGGTGATTTTATCAAAATGTACGAATTACTAGATGTATTAAAAAATCTGAACCACTACCGGTTTTTTTTATGAAATTCTCAGAAAAGTAAATATACCTAGAGTCAAATAGAAGTTCTATTTGATTCCATAAAAACCAATTACAATGCTATATTTTAGGATAATAAAATTCATATGCATACTATCTAATAAAATACTCATTTAAATTCTTTTTATAATTTATAACATGTAAAATATGTATATTGTCGCAATAAATATCTTTATTCATTACAAAGAAAATTACTATTTAAGTAGAACGGCGATTAATTAAAAACTCGATTATTTCTAGGCTATCTTTATGATTTTTAAAAAAATTTAAAAAGAAGCACAATTTTTTTAAAAGACTTTGTTAAACGTTTGACTGATGAATGACTTATTGAATTCGTTTTATTATAAAACTAGCAATCCGCCCGCGGCTTCGCCCACGTTTTCAAAGAAAAACCCGTTCCCGTGGAATTTCCGGGATAAAACCTATCCTATGTCCTTTCTCAGGTATCAAAATATCTCCATACCAAATTTCATGAAAATTGGTTCAGTAGTTTGGGCGTGATTGAGTAACAGACAGACAGAGTTACTTTCGCATTTATAATATTAGGTAGTATGGATTTGGCATGCAACAATAAAATATAATGCAGGACGAAGAAATCATACACAATACACATTATCTACACATAGCGATAATATTAAACTTTTAATTTAAACTAATAAACGTAACTTCACTATTTTTATAAAACATACAACAAAAATATACTTACTTCACATAACATTATAAATCTCCAAACCCCAAAAAGAAATTAATACGTCATGACGCAATTTTTATGGACCCAACCAACCATCGAACCGAATCAACTATAGCGTATAATACGACCGATTTTAAAAGTGCATTATTTTGTACTTTTCAGTTATTCGTAGCAGCGTCACCACAACTAGCCGCGATATCAGCGGGAGGATTAATTGGCTACCCCAGCGTGCTGCTGCAGCAATTTAAGAGTAATGACAGCTCCATTCATGCCGATGTCCATACTGCATCGTGGATTGGTAATTATCGTTGTAGAGGAAAAATATTTAATAACGGCCATGTTGTGAGGCTTTAAAAGGCCATACAGAATGAGTAATTATCTTTGATGTGTCATTTGAGCGAGGTACCAGATTAACAACGGAAAAATAAAACACTACAAATATGTCGGCTATTAGCAATGATATTTTATTAAATAAGCGAATATATTAAAACAAAACTTTTCTATTCCGAGTACTGTTTCAGTCAATAAATTAATTTGATAATAATTAAAACATCTATATAAAATCTCACATTCGTTTTTATGAATGTTTCAGCGTCAGTCCATGGCCTCGCCGGCGTTCCCAGCCTCTTCATTCCCTACCTGATGCAACTCCGTGGAAGAAAGTTTGGCTTCCAGACATGCTGCCTCCTCGTCACCCTCGGCTGGACCATCATCTACTTCGCCAGAAACGCCGCAACCATTATCATCGGAGAATCCTTCCAAGGCCTCGGAGCTAAGAGCCTTTTAGTCGTCAGTTACATGACTATAAGCGAAATGGTCCATCCTAAATACCGGAATATTCTAATGCTGTTCTATAGTATAAACCAATCTGTGGGCGTAACACTTGCTCATTCTATGGGACGTTTTTTCCATTGGAAAACTGTTAGTCTTATTTTGGCTCTGCCTACAATCATCGCTTTCTTAATGAGCTGTTCATGGCCTGAGTCACCAGCGTGGCTAGCATATAAAGGTAGATTGGATGAATGTAAGAAGTCTTTTATCTGGCTCCGAGGATTAAACGAAGAATCAGTTTCAGAAATGAATGCTCTATTAAAAGCTCATACAGAAATAAAAGACAGGACGTTAAAATCTCAGAAGAAGAGTTTTAAAGACTTTTGGGCTCAAATAACTAGCAAAGATTTCTATTTGCCCAGCTTTCATATGTTGGTATTGCTCTCTGTTTATTATTGTAGTGGAAATTTGGTATTTCTTGTGTATGCAATGAACATGATCGAGAATGTTACTAAAGACGAGAACTCCGCGTTCATAGGAATGATCATTATGGATTGTGTTACTGTGGTAGGCAATTCCATAGCATATATATTTTTCAAATACTTTAATAACAAACCTGTGCTCTTGACTAGTGGTGTTGGAAGTGCTGTGTTCTTATTAGCGTCATCCATAGTTTCATATTTGCAGTTTTCAAATAGATTATCAAGTGACTCTCTATTATGTTTATATTTATTAGTAGGGTTTATGATAGCTTCAAGTTTAGGAATATATACGACTCCATATGTAATGGCAGCTGAAATAATGCCTGTGAGACACCGAGGTGCTGGAGGTGCTTTGATGGTGATAATAATTTGTGCCTCATACAGTTTTACTCTTAAAATAGCTCCATTCTTGGTGCTATATCTTAAATTACATGGAACTTTTCTGTTGTACACCGTTACGTTGAGTTTATGCTTGTTTTGGGTATGGAGATTTGTTCCTGAAACAAAAAACAAAACTTTACAATGTATTGAAGAAAGTTATGTGGATAAATCTGTATTAGAAGTGAAACCACAGAAAGATGAAGTAAATGAAGTAGAGAAACTAAATGTCAGATTAGTATTAATCGCAAAACCAGAAGAAACAAATGAAATTGTTCATACTGTGATACCTAATGAAGTTATCCAAACGTTACTTGAAAACGAAGAAAAAAGTATAGATGTGGTGACTACTACCGAACGAGGTAGCTAACATACGAATATTACTATATTATTATACACCCTTTTATTAAAATCTTCTCACTTAAGTGATAAATAAGTATTATAAGTATACCTAAATGATTGCTTATTATTTACTAGCTGCTCCGCGCGGTTTCACCCCCGTGGCTCCCCTACTGTTACCCGTAGCGTGATGAAATATAGACTTCCTCGATAAATGGGCTATCTAACACCGAAAGAATTTTTCAAATCGGACCAGTAGTTCCCGAGATTAGTGCGTTCAAACAAACAAACAAACAAACAAACAAACAAACTCTTCAGCTTTATAATATTAGTATAGATAACTATAATAATGTAAAAAATACATATACTTTTACATTATGTTAATTATACCAGTAGATATACATTAAACATTATAGTAATAAATGGGTACAAGCTTATCATAAAATGAGTTTTAGTAAAAACTTTATTTTGTTTAGAAACAGCAATAATTCATAATAGAACTATCATAAAAATATTGCATTAAAAGAAGTGAGTAAATTGTAAGAAGGAGACAACCTCGACCAATTACATTTCACTATACTAACTTTGACAGATAATAATACATATTGATTGCGAATTATGTCTATATTAATTTGTAGGCTTATTTAATTAGCTTTGTAATTACTTGGTGAACCTATAGATAGCTAATCAACGATATCGCAGCCGCAAGGAATCCAATCAAGGCTGGGTGTACTCAGTTGGGTACAAAAATACATCTATCTATATAATGCATGTTTACTATTTTAAAAATTGCCTTTAAATAAAGAAAATAAAACTAACCTTCTTTCTTTGTGTTAATCAATAATTTTACCATAATAGTTTTATCATGCAATAATTTATTTGCAACTAGATTACGTTACGTGTCCATGAATATTGTTACCATTAATTGTTATATATTCTTGAAATGGAACTTCTTTAGGCGCGTTGAGAGCAAAATTTCAAGGTCGCGTCATGGCAATACCATCACGTCATGGAGTAGAGCGACGATTGGAATCTTTGAATATTGCAAAAGAAGTTTCACTTCTGACACGTGTGCTCGGTATACACGCTCTTTTTTTTCATTACTGTTATTTTAGAAGTATATAGAGAATGTTCTACCTAAATAGTTTCAATTAATTCACACGGTTGCAGCTGAGACGTTGTTAGTAAACAATAATTGTCTCCGTCCCACGCAAGAGCTCAGCAAATGTTGACGCTGCGGTAATTAAACTCAATACGAGCTTGAAAAATATACAGAGACTTCAACTGAACTGTATTTCCGAACGGATTCCAGGGATCGTACCGGGAAGTACAAACGACGGTCATCGACGTCTTCTAATTGTTTATTGATTTGTCTGACAATATTATCTCCTTGGGAAGTTTCCAGGAACTTATTATATAGGTTACTAGGTTTCCGCCCGCGGCTTCGCCCGCGCAGTCAAAGAAAAACCCGCATAGTTCCCGTTCCCTTGGGATTTCCGGGATTGCGTGATTTTCCCGGTATAAAAAGTAGCCTATGTAAGGACATAGGCTACTGAAATTTGGTATGGAGATATTTTGATACCCGAGAAAGGCTCGGGTATCAAAATATCTCCATACCAAATTTCATGAAAATTGGTTCAGTAGTTTAGGCGTGATTGAGTAACAGACAGACAGACAGACAGAGTTACTTTCGCATTTATAATATTAGTATGGATAGTTGGAGACTGATAAGTGTGGGAGTAAATAATTTCTAGTAGGATAAAGTAGACTATCTACTTTTTATAAAACGTTGATCTGTGGTAAGGATAAAAGCATTTTCCCCAAAATCTTTTAGAGCATTTTGAGTTTAAAGAGGCGGACTTTCAATGCACTTGAATTCCAAATAGTTACCTAATGCACATCATCAATGATGGAATTTCTTTAATAAAACTCATGAAACTGTTACATAAAGAAGAATCTAATGCTAAAGACAAAATAGATTACATACTGTATAGTAACCTTATAGTATTATCTACTACTTTTAATAACGCGTAGTTGTAAAATGTATTGATTAAAACTAAGCCTCTGTATTCAGTTAAAAACCTTTAATTTACAATATCACACACACCCAAACAAATACTAAACCCATTTCGAACCGAACCTAAAATACCGATCATTCTGGAATGTTTACCAGAACGTTCCAAAAGCTTCTAGAAACTTCTTAATTTAAAAATTTACTAGAAAATTCTTCATTCAATTCAATAAGACTGTGGGTGGACGCTTCAAAATTCGTTACACTTACGTGCCTCGGGTAGCTCATGTAATATTGATACAGCTACCGCAGTTACCAATATATATTTAAAAACCCTTCGTATATATATGGCCTCGGATGCAATTTGTATTCATGACACTTATATTTTGAGGATTATAAGGTGTTTGCTCTAAAAATGAGCTACTAGTATGTTGCTGCGAATAATGTTGGTAGAGTCATGTGGTATTTCTATGAAATGGGTTGCATATTTTTGCTTTTTACAATTTTAAAAAGGATTTTATGATTTGAAAACATTTTGACCCCTTTTACAATAAAGGTTTTATTTCAATATTGGCTACAACAATGGGTCTTTTTGTGTTACTTATTACAATCATGTAAGTCAGCATTTGTCGAGTAAAAAGCACCTTTAAAAACCAAAATTGCATTATATTATAATAGATAGTCATACAAGTGATATTGTATTTGTGTGATTTTACTACATTTTTGTATACTTAGAGATAATACCAAATTTCTGAAATATTATTAAATTAGATGGATACATTCTTATATTTGTTTCTGTGCTGTATTGTGATATTTTTACGCTTACCCTGTAATCAAACGAATATTCCAAAAGATTATAGACTCTAAATGAGTCTTTAAAACTTTTATCATCTCTCCTCATTACAATATAAAATTAATCTTCCTAATACAACGTACGATACCTTCTAAAAAACCCATAAAACCGATGAATTCGCAACAGAAGCACCTCACAACTAACAAACGAACTAAGTAATTAGTATTGTAATTAAAAGGCTACTTCCAAAGCAAAAACCTTAATCGCCGTAGCTAATGAGACCACGGGACTGCATAAACAAAACTTAATTAAACTTTATCACTCTTGTAGTACGGAAGTATAATAGTTTCACGGCAACAAATAGGCTATAATGTTACAAGAAAAATAAGTTTATAATACGCTTGTTTACTATGGAACTGTGTTTTATTATAATCTGTATTATGAAAATGATATTAAACCAAGAAATACAAGATTAAAAAACGTATTTTCTTTGTTTAGCTTAATATTGAAAATGACTTTACGAAAATTGGGTTACATAAAATGTATCAATAAATGAAACTTATTAAAAAAATGATTAGGAAATTTACAAATTATAGGTCTAGAAACAGTTGACCATGACAAGAAACTAATACAGCTGTTAAACTAAATAATAAATTATAAACATTATGTAACACAGTTTACTATTCATCGGTAGTTTATTTTTAAACATCAATCAATAATATTACAAAATAAAATCAATTAAACCACAAACAAATAATTACAAAATTATAAAACAACGATGTAACCTACAATAAACAGAAATCTCAATTAAAACAAACATTTCATATAGACTACGTAAATACATACGAATATTGAAAATTAAACTATTAAGTTACCGTTTACATTATAACCGACAGTCGCAGTTTATATTGATATTGCTGTCGTTATGTTTAATCGGATATTCGGTTATTTCAGCAAGGCGAGTACACACGGTTGTACTTGAATTATAAATGATGCATATCCGCATTATAGTAAAGTGAATTTTTGATAGTGGACACAGTATATTTATGGTGTGGTACAAGCTTTATTAAAGTAAGTACATAATATTATTTTATAAGCCATTTAGTTAGAACTTAATATTGTAAGTGCGAAAGTAAAGCTAACACTGTTTTTTGTGTGTCTCATCTTCACGCACGGATTTTCCTTTGATTGAGCGGGCAAAGCTGCGGGTGGAAAGCTAGTAGAAAATAAATTTATTTGAGAGGTTTACTTAGTAGTTAACCGTTATTGATTTTGATAAAACAGATGAATTGATTCCACTTATCCTGAAAGACGTCTGTTCGATTAATTTTATTTTAACGGTCTTGGAAAAGAAAAATATTTTTTTTTTTATGAAACATTTCATTAACCAATAAAAAGAAAGTAAAATTTTACGTGTTCTTGTTTCTAAGAAATCTTATTTCTTAATCGAAATTGAATTATCACCTTTAGGCTTTAAGATGTTCCGTATCCTGTATCCTATTAAAATATTTTTAGTCCTTTTGAAAAAGATATGATAAAAAACTAGATTGTTTTAAAGTTTATTGAATTCAACAAATGGATGAACTAAAATATGGGGTCTTCCAGCGTAGAGTGAACCTTACGTTTATCTACTAAGGAAGCGCGTACCATCTTAGACCACATCTTAGCTTAACATCATGCAAAATTGTGGTCAAGTGCTTCCATATCGACACATACAAAAAAAAATAGTTTGGAAAATCCAAAAGTGCACGCCTCATAATCTCATCCTTTACAATAAAATTGATTATTTATAAAGAGTACACTATAAATATAAAAAAGAAATAAAATAAAACAGTTAGAAAAGTAAAGAAAGCGGTACCGTAATAATTATTGAGCTATTTTTCTTGTGGCCCCACCTAGATGTGAAACTGCGCAGGTTTAAGGGACTGACTACCAACTTATTTTTTTAAACTTTGGCTTATAGTATAAAGAATCGAGTTTATTATGGTGAATTTTGAGTACACTATAAATATAAAAAAAAATAAAATAAAATAAAGAATATAATATATAGATATACTAAAATTATGGAGAACAGTCGATATTTCTTTTTTTTGTTTATTTAATAACAATTAAACCACATCGAATCAGACCCTGAAAAATGAAAGGGTTCTATTCCTGAGCATACTCAAGCGTAAGAGAAAAAAAAAAAGACTCGATTAGTAAAGTATTTCGGTCGCTATCGTGTTAACAAGAAAATCCTCCGCACATACAGACACACGGACGTCCAAGACAGAACTTTTTTAAACTGTTTTTTAACTAGTTTAAATAACAAAAATGACATCAAAAATATCATGAATGTTAAAAATAGTGTTTTTTCTTAATATGTGTGTGTATGTATTATCTTACAAGTGCAATGTATGATACATAAAGACATTTTAAGTTTGAAAAATCAGATGTTTTGCGCGAAGTGACAGTAGTACCCACCTCAACGCTTCGCTTATGAGGCGTGCAATATTCTACAAAACCGCTCGTCTCCCGTCCCTTGTGCCGCGTCTCAAACGATAGCTTACAGAGCCCCCAGCGGGCCCGTTTAGTGCGCCCGATGACGTTTATAGCGGCACCGGACTGCACCGAACGTAAATATGATATATGTACGCTTTTTAACAAATAAACCCAAAGTGCAACGGCCGCTCGAAAAAACTGCATTGTCGCGTCCACTATGGAGTATGGACTATTTACATGGCTACAAAAATTCTCTTTGACTACGTTTTAGCGGCATGTGGCAATGTACTCGTCTTTTTTCTTAGCATTTATTATCTGTAGTACAATTTCTAATTCATTTCGATATATGCTTTACTGACGGGGAGTCCTTTTTGCCATCATTGCTATCTTTTTTTTTTCTGTTCTGTGTGTTAGATTATTAAGATTTATAATAATTTTTTACATGGTGGCAATTAAAACGTTTTTTCTATTTCTATATAAAAAAATACATGTAGTACCGTAAGCTATTATTACCCGATGGTATTATGTATCTACCTACCCGGTAGCATTTACGCGTTTATAATTGCTTCCATAATTAAGTGGAATGACAGCAAATTATAAATACTAAATTCTATACTATTAATGCAATATTGTTCTTATAATTGCCCTGGCTTACGTTTTTAAATTGCTAGCGTATATCTATTGTTAGACGTAACTTTTGATTTAATATTTTTGTGGATGAATAGTTGTCAACATAGTTGTCATTATTTCAAATCTGAACATGCTTAGCTGTCGAATATTATAAAAAGCCGCTTTCCTTTGTCTCGTGGCGCATTCGTACGAATCGTGCCTAGGGGCTCGGACGTTGTTTATACGACATTCGACCCAACTACCTTCACTTTGCTAATAGTTGTTGACTTGCTGCGTTTTGTTATCAACTACCTACATCAATTAGGTAGCTGTGTAGAATCGCAGTACATTCTTATTACATTCAAATTAATATTTAACCCGGCCTCGCGTGTTATTTCTTAGATCAGAAGCGGGATAGAATTCAAGCCTACACTTATTGAGTTTACGTAGTTTTGTAACGGCATACTGGCGTTTGTGTTTTTTCGTGCGTAGTGTAAAGTAAAAGTATGTTACGTGGATTATTGTAACGGGAATGTAGTTCATCGAAGGAGTTGTGTGTGCTATCCGGACTGCGCCCTGCGGTCCGGGGTAGTTGAGCCTTCATTTGTGTTAAGCGAACGTCGTGCCTATGTCACAAATGAATAGGTGTTGTTCCCATGATACGCGAACGTAGTGCCTATGTCATGTGGATGTGATTGTTGTTCTGTAAGGTCAGTGTGGCCGAGGCAGGATGGTTGTGTAATCCCGAGATGAACTACCGTTGTACTGTAATACGAGAAAAGGCGTACGAGGACGTACGATTGTCAGTATGGCCGTGTTAGACGTAACTTTTGATTTAATATTTTTGTGGATGAATAGTTGTCAACATAGTTGTCATTATTTCAAATCTGAACATGCTTAGCTGTCGAATACTATAAAAAGCCGCTTTCCTTTGTCTCGTGGCGCATTCGTACGAATCGTGCCTAGGGGCTCGGACGTTGTTTATACGACATTCGACCCAACTACCTTCACTTTGCTAATAGTTGTTGACTTGCTGCGTTTTGTTATCAACTACCTACATCAATTAGGTAGCTGTGTAGAATCGCAGTACATTCTTATTACATTCAAATTAATATTTAACCCGGCCTCGCGTGTTATTTCTTAGACTATTTTATTAGCATATTTATCATATACAAGAAATGAGGCCTATATAATATACATTTCAAAAGTGTGCTAATATGAATGTCCTAGTTTTATCTCTTGATATTTATTTCTAATAGTTTCAAACTAATTTATTATAAACTAATAATTAACTATCTTTATCATGCTTCTCACTGCTAGTCTCGAGCGAGTAAGCATATTTTTACAAAATTTTTCGTTCTTTGAAATACACACCGGTTTCCTCACGATGTTTTTCCTCCTACTGTCATCGTATCGTCTAGTCTTTTGATTTTTTTATTACAATCAAATGCAAAAGTTTGATGGGACAGTTTCGATCACGGTTTTATAAATTAGAACTCTTATTACACGTACTCACAATCTGCCATCAGAACTCAATTCATTTGGCAAGCATTAAAGTATGAAACAGGCAGGTGTGAGTCTCTGGAGGCCCCACTGCTCCATGATTAAAACCAATGTATTCCCTTTTGTTACACGCGAAAATTATCGCTTTTATTTACATTCACCGGGAGGATTGTAACATGCTGTAGGCTATTGTAATATTGAAAATTTCATAGGAATTTTGAATGAAATTCAAGTGTTTGAGGGTATTGTAGATAGTTAACAATAGGTATACTGTGGATAGGTTTTAAACTATTTCAAAGGTCATAAGTAAGATGTAAAGATTAATTACCTATATACTGGTACATAATTAGCTTCTTTCACACATTGAAACCATGTGTATGCTGTACCTATACGTATATACAAAGACACGTTCAAAGGGATCTTGATAATCAACAAATCCTGCTATAAAGCAAAAGAGGTTCTTAATCACTAACAATTTTACTCTTCTTCATTTATAAAATTGTTTACAGCGAACTTCCTTATTCAAATTCAGTAGCAAAAATTAAGTTTGCAGCCACTGCGATTCAAAGACTAATTCGATTCCAGCATCTTCAACTTATTAAGTCGTCTGATAATCTGGAAAGTTCTAATTACAGTTTTGATTGATTAGCTCTTGGGATTTAATCAAATCGATGAGCTGCTGAATCATAAAACAAGGAATCTCTCTCTGAATTTCAATTCTCATTATTTTTATTGGTGAGATCTTGTGCGCTCCATTTGGTTTTAAATTTGAGAATTGCTTGATTTGTAAAAGCCGGTGCTGATATGTAAGTTTGAATTAGTCTCTGATTCGTTTTAATAACTTTGTGGTTAGTTTTGATCATATATTTTGATATTCAATATGAATCTGCTCTTATCTAGAGCAGATTCATATTGAAAAAGGAAAAAGGAA